>NC_137114.1:17348661-17358040 GCF_949357685.1 Gobio gobio
AAAATGTGTACGGATTTGTAGAATCCATTCATAAAAACTGAATTTACTGTATAATACAGGATGTCACTGAATTTGTCAAATTCTGGATGAATAGATCAAAAGTAGGTCAGTACATTTAAAGTGATAGTTCTCCCAAAAATTACAATTCTGTCATCATTTACTCACCCTAATGTTGTTCCGAACCCGTAAGACTTTTCTTCATCATATAAAGCAATCAAGTCTCTTCTTAAAATTTAGAATAAACCGCTCGATTCATATGGATTAGTTTCACGATCTCTTTATTTTTTGAAGCATCAAAGTGGAGTTGCTTAGACTGTCAGTGGAGGGACAGAAATCTTCCCGACTTCATTAAAAATATCTTCATTTATGTTCCGAAGATGAACGAAAGTCCGTTTTTAAAAAAATATTTAACAATTAAAGCAGAAAATTCCAGAAAAATTAAAACAGAAAAAAAAAACAGATTTCATAGGGCCCTAAATTTAATTGTAAATAATAAAAATAATACAAAAAATTATGTTTTTGTTTTCCAATACAAATTCACAACATCCTTAGATCAAGATACTGTTAATGCATGCAAAATTAAGAAATTGAACAAAATTAACTGAGTTTGTGCTTGAATTATTGATTTTTATGAACCCATTGACATTGTTCTTGTTTTAATCATAAGATTTCCCAAGATTTCTTATCTCAAACTTAAAGCTATTTTTTGCACACACAAAAAAAATGATTGAAAACGTTATGTAGATCTGTTGGAAATTGTATTTACCTTGAAGTGTCACCAATAAAACTCATTGTGACATTTACATTTAGAGAACATATTGAGGTTATTTTCTCTTAAAAAGGTCTTAAGGCCTTACATTTACCTTCATACATCCTGCATATTTTACATTTTCCTTTTTATGAAAGCATATATCCGTTTATATCCGTTCAGAAGGTCTTCCAGGTTTGTGGAATAGAACAGACCAGGCTCTAGTCATGTGACTATCACTGAAAACTGACACACAGCATTTGATCACTGGATTTATAGAAGAAATCATTTCGGTTTTAACAAGTGTTTTCTCAACATTGCAACACTCAATATCTAATCAGCTCCTGACAAACACATTAATATTTGAATGATCACTACAATGTGAGCCATCTAATAATAGTCTTTGGAAGGCTTTTGTCTTTCAGGTTTTTACTGATTTATGTAATTTGTAAATCAATTATTTTAGAAAAAGATTCAAAGCATGAGTACAAGTTTTAATTAACTTGGAACTGTGTGTGTGTGTGTGTGTGTGTGTGTGTGTGTGTGTGTGTGTGTGTGTGTGTGTGTGTGTGTGTGTGTGTGTGTGGACTGGTAATCCCTACGTTATGGGGACAAAATGTCCCCACAAACAAAGATAGCAATATCCGAAATCCTCATCCTTGTGGGGACATTTTTTGGTCCCCATGAGGAAAACATCTTATAAATCAGACTAAGTGATGTTTTTTGAAAATGTAAAAATGCAGAATGTCTCCTGTGATGGGTAGGTTTAGGCAGAGGTGGACAAAGTACACAACTCCATTACTCGAGTAAAAGTAAAAGTACTACTGGTCAAATATTACTCCGTTACAAGTGAAAGTTGTAAAAAACTATTTTTACTTAAGTAAAAGTATAAAAGTACTTGTTTATAAAAGTACTTAAGTATCAAAAGTAAATTTCCTTTTTTATGTCAATGCATTATTTTATTATTGTTGTATGAATGCACGCTATAGCCATCATGGTAGTTTAACCCAGTCAGTGATGCTCCATCCAACATGCTAGCATAAGACCACCTTGAACTAATTTAAATACTTGTATAAAAGTTACAAAGCTGCTGTCACTTTAAGGCAGAATGCACGAATCCTATACACTGATACACATCCGATATTCCCCAACTGTTTATGTTCACTTAAGACATAATCAACTTTGTTTACGTGAATACTTTCCAAAATGAAAATTTTGACATTTTGTGTATATTGGTCTGTTTAAGTGCGAAAAAACACAAAAGAAAGCTCTATTCAGTACTCGTGCTCTGGCATCTCAGAGGCACAAAAACCAGACTGAACTGAGCTCTTTCATTATGCTTTTTCATGATTCATCCATATGTCTATGCTTCTCTTTCTCCCAGACATTTACATTTTTTAACATTTTATGAGACATTCATCAAGTGTATGCCAACAAAACTAATCTTTAATCTTTTCAGAAAACTGAAACTTACTTTCTAATATGGCCATGGGTGCACACACTGTGCCGAGGAACCGTCTTCTTCCATTTTACTGATCAGTGTTCAAAAAAATGACCCTACAAAAGTGTTTACTTATTGGCTGTCTGCAAAAAAAAAAAAAAAAAATTCATCCACTGACTTGCAAAGCTGCTACAGAAACGACTTTCGACTTCAAGGACCTTGGAAGAAATGTAGTGGAGTAAAAAGTACGATATTTGTCTTTCAAATGTAGTGAAGTTAAAGTAAAAGTTTCCCTAAAAAATTATACTTCAGTAAAGTACAGATACTCAAAAAGTGTACTTAAGTACAGTACTCAAGTAAATGTACTTAGTTACTGTCCACCTCTGGGTTTAGGGGCAGGGGCAGTGTAGGGGGATAGAAACTACGGTTTATACAGTATAAAAAACATTACGCCTATGGAAAGTCCCCATAAAACATGAAAACCCAACGTGTGTATGTATGTGTGTGTGTGTGTGTGTGTGTTCATGTTTTTCTATCCCGGTGAGGACTTCAACCTGAATGCACACAGACTCGTGGGCACTCGTGTCACCGTGGGGACCTAAATTGAGATCCCCATGAGGAAACATGCTTATAAATCATACAGAATATTTTTTTTTTGGAAAATGTAAAAATGCAGAAAGTTGTGTGTGATGGGTAGGTTTAGGGGTAGGGTTAGTGTAAGGGGAGAGAATATACAGTTTGTACAGTATAAACACCAGTACGCCTATGGAGAGATAGCGGACCAGCTGTGTGTGTGTGCATTTGTTTTGTCTGCATTCATCTGTGGCCGCAGCTTCCAGCCCCGCAGGAGACGCGTTAGTAATTTCCCCTCTGTGTGTAGTGTGTGTTCAGGAGCGATTAAGCGCCCTGCAGGAGCAGCATGAGGAGGAGCAGCGCTCTTCACGGCGGGAGCTGCTGCGTTCACAGGATGAGCTGCGGAAGGCCTGTGAGGAGAGGCGGGAGACGCAGCAGGAGGTGCTCAGACTCACGGAGGCGCTGGAGGACACCACCTCCGCTAAAGTAAAATAGCTTATGGGCGCATTATGAATGACTACATTAAATATTTGTGCTTTTAAAAACTAATTTGTCACACAATAGGATTTTTTTTTTAATGAACTCATAAAAAGCTAAAAGGTGTTAAAACAACCTTTTAGTTAATAGTTACCGGGTTAAATGGTGGCCAGTTGTAGAAATAAAATGGATATCTACCATTTAAAAATGTCTTATGTTCACCAAAGCTGCACTTATTTGATAAAAAAAATAGAGTAATATTGTGAAATATCATTACAATTTAAAATAACTGTTTTCTATGTGAATATATTTAAAAATGTACTTTATCAATGTGATCAAAGCTGAATTTTCAGCATCATTAGTGTCACATGATCCTTCAGAAATCATTAAAATATGATGATTTGATGCTTAAGAAACATTGATTATTTTCAGTGTTGAAAACAGTTGTGCTGCTTATTATTTTTGTATATAATAAGTATTATTAATTATGATATTATTATAATTTTTCAGCAGAATGTTTGAATATTTTCCTTGGTTAAACTGATTAATCTTAATGTCAAAAATATCATAGCAATGCCAATCTCATTTGATAGTTATTGACCTGAATCTGTTCACAGAAGGAGGAGACCGCGGCACACTTGGAGGCTGAGCAGTCCCACAATGCACTGCTGCTGAGAGTGGAGGAGATGGAGAGAGTGGTGGAGAGGGAGAGAGGACAGGTAAACTGAAGGAAAGGACTAGAAAAGGTTTACAGTATAGCCTCATTTACTGGGATCTCACTTCCATATTAAAAAATAAAAGACTTCTCTGATTGATAAATATACTACCTCAGTACACCAAGCAATTCCCATAGCAACACCCTAGCAACCACCCACAACACCAGGGCCCGTATTCATAAAGAATCTCAATGCAAAGAGAAGCTCCTAGTGACAAAATTCTAAGAAAATTCTTTGAAATGTGGGCGTTTACTCTTAAAATTCACTAAATAAATCCTAGTCAAGAAAAAAGTAATTCAGAAAGCATCTTAACCCTTAAAAGAGGTCTTAAATTTGTTAGGAGCACGGATGAGGACTTTTAAGAGGCTGAAGAGTTTCTTTAGCAGTGGAGAAAATGGCAGAAAGATGAAGAGGGAGAAGAAATGTGTTGCAGACAATGGATGACAGAGACTTAATAAGACGCTATAGATCGTGCAGGGATCGCGCGGCCGCGAGATGACAGGCGGAGTCTGAGAGAGACCTGTACTCCAGCAACAGCGGGAACTCTTTCTGAATATTTTGAACAGCTGAATATTCATCTCATGATGTAAAAGTAGAGACAATTGTAGACGAAAATGAAGAGAGATTTTATCTTAGTTTTTATTTTATGCAAAACATTTTAGTCTCGTCCTTTTACATCAACAATAATGCATGTTAATTTAGTCTTAGTCAGTGTTTTTGGACATTGGTGCAGTCTCGTCATCGTCTCGTCTTCGTCATGGAAAAAAAGGTCGTTAACGAACATATTTAGTCTCGTCTCGTCTGACGAAATTAACACTACATGCCAGCAATCAGTGTAATTGGAAAGAGTGGAACAATATTTATAATTCTAAGCCAATCAAATACCTTATAGGAAATTAACAGCATGGTAAATAATAAAAGGATTTATATACATATATTTATAATAATGTGTGTGTGTGAGTGAGAGAGAACGGTAAAATAGGACAATTTGCGCTTGTAATTTCAAAGTGAAGGCTTAAAATAGACCCTATACTTAAAAGCGCTCCTTTTCCCCCCTTTTTGGACAACCAACCAATCACAGTCTTCAAAAGACTGTGTCATACGTAGCAACGGGGTCAGCCCCGCCTCTTCACTAAGATAAAAGTTTTTGTATTTTCCTTGCTCATGGTTGCTCTCAGATCGGTCCCGAATAGCTCTTAAGCTAAGACTCCTACGTAAAAGTTTTTAAGCTAAATTAGGAGTTTTCTGAGAGGACTCTTAGAATCTTTATGAATACGGGCCCTGGTGTTTCATAATCATAAAATGCCTCATTTAAACGTTCTGTTCATTATTCGCTGGTGTCTTGTCAGGTGGAGGTTCTTCAAGCAGACTGCCACGCCTTACGTACTGACGGACAGGCAAACAGGGCGGAGCTAAGGAAGAGGGAGGAGCAAATTCTGTACCTGGAGAGAGAGTGTCAGCAGCTCCGAGACCATTCCAGTCAGAAACGCTGAATTATGGGACATTTAATCTTTGTTTATGCTACAGTATGTCTGTTAGCTGTGGAACTAAAATGTTTTGTTTCTTCTCAGGAGTGAAAGAGACTCTTATATCGCAGCTGAGCAAAGAGATGAAGGTACGAGAGCATGTGGTAGAGACGCTGGTGGCAGCAATGACACGTCTCATGATGTCCATGTGTGTGTTTATGTCCATGTGTGTGTTTAGAGTGTGAAGACGGCTCTGCAGAAGCAGCAGCAGGAGGACAGCAGACTCCTCAGAGATGGACGAGACCTCAGAGCAGCAGCAGATCAAGTTCAGGTACACACACACACACACACACACACACACACACACACACACACACACACACACACACACACACACACACACACACACACACACACACACACACACACACACACACACACACACACACACACACAATCTGTTTAGCATTATATAATTATGTTAGCTCCACAAAGTCAACACACTGTGCAAATTTAGATTACAGCAATGGTTCTCAATTTTGTTTGGTGATGTCCCTGTTTGAAAGTTTGCCCCTCACCCCATAATCTGAATTTCTTGTAAATATTATATTATGTATTAGAATATTAATAATGGGGGGAAAAGTGGGCCACAATATTAGCAGTTATGTTAAAAGCTTTTATTGTAAAATTGCTATGAAAAAAAACATACTTTTTGTGGCTTATCTGAGCTTTTAAATTTTTTTCTGGCAAATCAAATTTTTGTTGACAAACAAAAAATGAACAATGGAAACTTAATATATTATTTCTGTTTTGAATAGTAAAGTTACAGTCTTCAGGGAAAAATAAACGATTTTATACTAAACTATTTGCTGCCAAAATGTACAAAAAACGTTTCTATTATTAATATAATCATTAAATAAATATAATTAATATTATTATTAATAAATAAAATAAATAAATAGGGACTGTTGGGAATAGTTACTTTTAAAAGTGTTACTAGTAGTTGCAATATTGCGCTACTTGCAAAAAAAGTTACTTAGTTATTTGCGTTATTTAGTTACTTTTTACGGAAAGTAATGCATTATTGTATTTTCAGCTGTGCTTCCATTCTGGATCACAGAAGAACAGGACGCAGGAGCATAGACTGTAAAAAAATATGGACGTAGTGTCCGTGACGTCACCCATAGAATTCTGAAGAGCGGTTCAGAAGCGTAAAATATTGCCATCTTGGCAGTGCTCATCGCGCATCACTCCCGGATAACTGAAAATGGGCCAAGAGGCGGGACGTGGGACGTTCCACCTGTCACTCAAAGTGGCCACGCCCTTAATTATGCAGAACTTTAAGGATTTATATATAATGTAAACGAATGAGTTATAAAAAAATTCACCCCCCTCACAGTTGTCATGAAGGGCAAAATTAGCCGTATAGACCAAAATCACAATTTGTACCAGACTGTAAACATGTTTTATTCTGCTCTAAAGTTGGGTATTCTGCTCTATGCTGGAGCCCTAGCGGCCAGTCGATGAATTGCAGGTTAAGTCACTTCCGCATTGGCTTCAAGAGAAACGACGGGAGGTTGCCGTTTGCGCAGGAGAAGAAAATTCAACACTCTTCAGCATTAAAAAAATAAAATAAAATAAAAACCAAATGTGATTTTTAACTAAAGTCATTTTTGCTAATTAGATCATCAAAGGTCCGCAGCAAAGACATTTTTTAAAGGGATTTGTATGGCTTAATATAACATAAATGATGTCTCTTACTGAAATATGAAGTAGAAAACCCTTGAAAGATCTACGTTATTTAAAAAACACATTATATATTTGGACAATGGGCGGCGCCATTTTGTTTGCTTTCTAAGTCGATGACGTAGAATGGTTGCACTCGGCAATGAACTGGCGCTACCCGTAGCTATTTTTACCACAACAACTTTCAGAGTTAAACAAAACCAATCAATTGCTTTATAATTGCATTTAAAACACACTCAAACACACATGTGCACACAAACTCACACACCAGGGATGGAAATTAGCACCCGCCACCAGCCAAATGCGGGTGATTTTGTGTTGTTGCGGGTAAAAAAGCTTCACCTACCGGCCACCGTGGCGGGTAAATAAAAATAGCATAGCCTACTGTTAGAGGAGGCACACCTTCAAAAAAAATGTGGCGTTACAAATCAAATTCACAATATGCAGTAGAGAAGTTAATTTGCGCGTGGTTGCGTTAAGCGGCTTTATTGCCATAGCGGCGGAGTCTCGAGAACATGAGCTGTAAACTTGCGCGGTTTTTTAAAAACATATCGAGCTCGCGTCGCGTCCTGAATAGAAAAAAGGTATCAATGGGTCTGTCCAGTAACTCGTGATGAACCTCAGGCGAACTGCACACTTTGCAGTGAAGCATTTCAGTAGCATTTAACATTATCAGAGCTTGGCAGACAGAATTATTATATATATTTTAGACTTGTTAAAATTAATAGATTATAGCCTAATTAATGTTATTATTAATGTATAATTTTAATCATACATAATAAATAATCCCGCCATATAAAGTTTGACATTTATTAAAATAATATTTAGATAAAAGTGGGACAAATAATTGCATAATAATATAGTCATAATTTAAGTAAATTAATAAAAAAATTGAATTGTCAGAATTGTCAAAAAAGTGATTAGTGGTTCAGAATGACTGCTTAAAGGGACAGTTCACTCAAAAATGAAAATTATGTCATTATTTTACTCACCCTCAAGTTGTTCCAAACATGTATACATTTCTTTATGTTGAACACACAGGAAGATTACTATGGAAGTCAATGGTGCCCCCAAAGCAGCCTGAGTACAAACTTTCTGCAAAATATCTTCTTTTGTGTTCAGCAGAACAAAGAAACTCATACAGGTTTGAAACCTCATGAGGGACAGTAAATGATGACAGAATGTTTTAGTTTTGGGTGAACTATCCCTTTAAAATGCACCAAATAGGCTACTAAAGAGTTCTTTTTGAATAAATTAAATTATCAAATGTAAAATAATATAACATTTTATATTGTCGTGAATGGGTGTCCCTTATTTTGCCACACTGAAGGTGGCAACCCTAGTGTGTCGTCAACATGCTTCAGAAGATGCCAAAACTAATAGTTTCATTGTTGGGACTAAAAACCTAAAACTGGAAGCCATAAAAGACCACGAATCATCCAAATGCCACATCCATTAATCTGCCCTACTCATTTAATGAAATGTATATCAGTTCATGGTTTGTGTGTGTATAAGAGAGGAAGAGAAAATGTCAGTATTTCATTGAGACTTGAGATTAAATAAACTGCTTAAGTATTGTAGAGCTTGTAGTATTAATTACTAATCGGTTAAAAACAAGAAAGTGGCTGGTAAAAACATTGAGTGGCTGGTAGATTTTGAAATCCACCAGCCACAGTGGCCGGTGGACAAAAAAGTTAATTTCCATCCCTGTCACACACACACAAACAGATCGGCGCACGCGCGCGCACACACACGCACACACACACACACGCACACACACACATACACATCCGTGCACATACACACACATCCACGCACGCACTGTGCGAACACGCACATACACACACATCCACGCACGCACTGTGCGCACACACACACGCTCAATCAGCTGTAATGTTTTGAGGGTTGACTTGCCTAATTTGTCACCTGGTTCCGATTCGGCAGGCCAGCACTCTCCCTGGCTGAATCTGAAATCGCCCCCTAAACCCTCATTCACAATGCCCTACTGTAGTAATATAGTTCACTTGAAGGAGGGGATGAAAACGAGTGTGTGAAGTAGTCAGACAGCCGTTGAGTGTCCATCGGCTGTACGCTCGTTATTACGGTGCAATGTGGGATAATAGTGCCCTATTTAAGGGTATAGGGGGGCGATTTCAGATTCAGCCCCTGTCGTGGAGACTGATGAGGGCAGTCCATAAAACATCTCGATTGA
>NC_137114.1:17358240-17395740 GCF_949357685.1 Gobio gobio
GCTAATGGAGAGCCTGGCAGCCATGGAGCATCAGCAGGTCTGAGATCAAAAGATCATTGAGTCAGATGCACGTCAAAAGAAGATGCGCTTGTAACTCTCTTTCTCTCCCAGGTAACTCACCGTCAGGTAGAACAGATGCTATGGGAGTTGACAGACAGCAAGAACAAACTGGCCTACGAGAAGGGCAAGTTGCAGGTCTGTTACACACACACACACACACACACACACACACATTTCGTATGCATATGGATTTATTGCACACATTTTACAGTGTGACATACAATGATGCTCAATCATATGATGAACACGCACATCATACAGAAAAAGCACACCAGGCTTCTTATAGACAGTGTGTGTTTATGTGTGTGTGTTTACACAGGCACGAGTGCAGCAGATGGCAGCTGACCTAAAGACATTGAAAGCAGACTGTACTCAACACTGTCAGACTAACACTAAACTGCAGAACAGTTACACACAGGTAAACACACACGCTCCTCTGTCTAACAGACCACTGCTGTTTCACAAGCTGTGAGTCACTCAGGTGTGTGACACCGTGTTTACACCAGACGCAAGCCGTGCAACACGACAAAAGCAGATAGATCCCATTAATCAGTGACGACACTGGAAGAGGCGCAACGCGATACGACAAATCCCCGACTTGAACCTGTTCTATTTCTGATGTAGTCCAAGCACTCATGCTACTTCTGACAAGAAGAACAAATAGATTTGCAGATGAAAACTCTGACTGCTTGTTTATTAAAGGGCTCAAATCATGAGGAATGCAATTTACATATATCTTTTGAGATCAAATAGTTTGCTGTACTTCCTCCCCATCCAAAAATAAGTTTTTTTATAAATACAAACTAAGCAGCAAAGATGCCTAAATTCCTGTATATTAAATGAATGATCACTTAAAGTTAACGTTTAAAAACACTAAAACTTTCATACTGTGTATTATAATGTTATGGTGCTGAAATTTGTAGTAAACTTGTAGCATTTAAAACAACTTTTAATTTTTATTTGAAAGAAAATCGGAATCAGTGCATCTCTAAGAACTGTAATTGACAGCATATAAAAACAAAAATCTAGCAAATTTAGTTTAATAAAAAACAAGTAAAATACAGTAATAAAATGCAGATACAAATTTCAAACAACAGCAGAAATAAATGCAATAGAATAAAGAGAGATATGAAATAAACACAAATTATTTACTTGTTTACAATAATAGGGCCCTATGAATTACGTGTTTTTTTTTAGATAAATTCTGTTGAGTGTTTTAGTTTTTGTTAAACAAATTAAGGCATAAAGCATTAATTTATTCTTAATCAACGGATATTAAAAATAAACTGTTAAAATTAAAACATGGAGGAAAAATTGTGTGATTTATTCCTTTAAAAATAAAGATTGAATAATTATTGTATTGTTGTTATTAGTAGTAGTATTATTACATTAAGACATACATTATACTGCACAATAGTACATAGTACTATACAATATAGAATGAAAATGAATATTCATTAATATTCAACAGTGTTAATAAATGATTAGTGTAATAGCAGAAATGAGCGTCACTATACTGATTAACAGGTAACCCATATGGAACCGTTATAATGTGCATCCCTAGATTCCCGACATCAGAAAACAAAACAGTATCATATGACTGCCCACATTTAACAACATCCATTTCTGTGTTCATAATCTCGCCTTGCCGAATCACAATAAAGTAATACAAGCAGCAGGACAGAGGCTCTGATTTCAGTGCTGATTGTTTTATGCATCTGACTGTCGCAATGAAATGTGGCGTTGTAGAGGCTGTTATTGAATGATGGAGCACTTAAAAACTGCAAAATATGCGATATGAAACAAAATGATGGCTAAACGTTATAAGTGGACCACTGAATTTTTAACACTCGTTCTCAGATGCAGAGAGAAAATCAGACTCTGAAAGAGCAACTCGGTGCACTGCAGCAACAGCACAGAGGCACCGTGAGTGTTTCAAAACAAAGCGAAATGAAAGCAATGAATTTTTTTAACAAAAGATCGCATTCTTATGACCAAGTCTGTGTGTGTGTGTGTGTTTTTTTGTGTGTGTGTGTAACAGAATGAAATGGCGCAGACTGTGGAGAATGTACTGTTGTCTCGCGCTCGTCTGCAGCAGAACACACAAACACTGCATGCAGAGCTGAGAGAAAGAGCACAGGAACTACACGCACTCAGGAGAGAGAGGTGTGTGTGTGAGAGAGAAAGAAACTAAGAGGACACATGTCTGATTTAAATATCAGAAGTCTTGCACTTTTGACTTGGATGCAGAATTACATAAAAGTTTTCAGGTCCCAGTTGCATTGTAGAAGTGCTGTATTCACAGTCAGCCATGATTGATTTATTCCATGAGTGAAAGTGTCCTATAATATGGGTGAAAAGTGAGTAGAGTTTTTTAACTGTGTGTGTGTGTGTGTGTAAAATGTTTTGGGATGAAATGAGGGAGAAATTGAGTGCATCTTTAAGGTCACCATTAAGTCCATTCTTGTTTTTTTTATGTGATATTGCAGTATTTATTGTAAATGATGTATCCGTTCACATTATTATTATTTTTTAATTCATGGTCCCTCATAATCTTCAATCAAAATAACTTCCCCTCCCTCTTGCAGCTCATCTCTTCTCTGATGACGTGAGGGCAGGGCAACCTGTCACTCACATCAGATCCAACAATAGCAAACCACAACCATCCAATCAATTCTCAGTGAACAAAATCAAGTCCCGCCCTACATTTGTTCTTTTTCGAGAAGCCGTTTCACTCAGATATACGTCACAACAGGGAATAAAACGTGATCACAACTTTCGTTTCATGCCGACTTTTAAATAATTTCAACTTGTCCTTATTAAGGGCCTATATGTAGAATTCGGAAACCCTTGTTATTACACTGTTGGCTATTAACCCTCTGGGGTACTTTGGGTCAAAAATGACCCGAAGCGTTTTATAATTTTTTTTTTAAATCGTAGCTTCATTTGGAATGGTCCGAAACTTGGTGACTTTATTGGTACTTGGTATATGAACACCCCCAAAAATTGGGGACAGGATGTGAAAAGTCTTGGGTCAAAAAAAACTATGTGTGCTTGTGTTTTTGTGTGTATAAGTGTGTGTGTGAGTTATTTTGTCTGTTTTGCACTCTTGATGTTTTAGAGATTCACCCCTGCACTGTTGAGTCCTTTTTTTCTGCATCCTGGCTAGTTTGTAGATTGTATGCACAAAAAAACTCTGTATTTTCATATTTTTGCCAATTTCCCATTCATTTCCTACGGGGGTCATTTTTGACCCGAAGGTCCTGAGTGTGAGTATTTTTTACGACCACTTAGACTTTTCAAATCCCATCCCCAATTTTTTGGGGTGTTAATATACCAAGTACCAATAAAGTCACCAAGTTTCGGACCATTCCGATGAAGCTACGATTTGTAAGATTTAAAAAAAAAAAACGCAAAGTCTCAAGATCCACTTTAGTGGTAAAAATGTTCTATTGTGTGATAAAAATGCTCAATGTGTCCACCGGATGGCACCGATCTCATTTAAAAAATTGCTTTCATGAGGCCTAGGCTTGACTCTAAAATGAAATACAGCTTTAATAAAAATAAAAAATTAATTATATATATAAATGGGTCATAATTATTGCATAAATATTAATTATATATCAGAAAATTATCTCAAAACACCAAAATATAAAATAAAAAATATTATTGAACAAAAATATATTTCATTGATTTTACTCAAATCTTTTTTATCTTAATCCCGCCCCTCCGGGTCATTTTTGACCCGAAGGTCCTGAGTGTGACCCATAAATGCAGCCAACAACTTACTGATCGCGCTCACGCTCGTTCACACGTAATGTACAAGAAACTGAACGTGATTCAAGGCCTGATTTATTCACAGCGAAGTTCTTTTTCATTCTTTGCTTAGAAGTAAAAAGAAGTTGGGAATACCATTGCAGCGAAATGCTGTTATCGAACATCCAGACGCCGTCCACTCTACTGAGAACTATGTTTAGATGAATATTTAAATATGTGCTGCACATTTTCCTCTCGATAACAAAATAAACACACAACAAAAATGACAGTGGTGAGAAAACAGCAGCTCAGAAAGCATCTGATCATCGCGATGTGGATCTGTTTGTCCAGCTCTGTGATTCATTAAAATTACACTGTTATGATTAAAACGTTTATTTGAGACTATAGACTATATAGATCTGGCTATGTTATAATAGTTACAGTCGCTTTTTTTCACATGACACATTATTACAGTACAGAATGGCTCTTTCTTCATTATCCTGTACATTGTTTAAGCATTCGTTTCATTTGTCTTTGAATTCAACAGGCTTTCATAGACAACCAAGGTAGTCGGGGATGATCTTATTTTTTTATGTTTTATTACAAACTGTTGCCAATAAAAAAAGCAATTAATACATAAAGTCTTACATATAGCCCCCCCCTAATTTGTTAAAACAAGAAAAAACATGTTTACTGTAAAGCACTTGGAAATCCATGGAGCAAGACATTTGATTGTACTGAGATGAACTATAAAATGCACTGCACTTTTTTGTGTGGAACAATTAGTAAAGTGCTTTATTCGTTTGTTCAAGTCTTGCTGCATAGACTTCCATTTATAGGTCAATGTTTGTCTGTGGTAATCATTATTATGTTGTGTGTGTTTGTCAGACTGCAGGCTGTAAAAGAGATTCAGAGGCTTGAAGCTGAAGTAGAAAATCACAACACAACCAATAACGAGAAGGTGAAACGCACACAAACACACTGATGACCAAATAAATAAGAGATGTGATCAAGGCGTTTACATATTTTTACACGCTCACGTTGAAGGTGGAATCTGTGCAAAAAGTACTTGATGAAGCACAGCTGGACAACAGGAAACTTGCCCAGAGTTTAGAGCAGGCCTTACGGGAAAAACAAAACGCACAGGAGAAACTGAACACCCTCAGCGAGAGGTGAGGGAACATGAGTATCAACAGTATAGTCTAAACTGCTGATAAAACATGATTCTGCATTGTTCATTTTTGCTACTTCATTGGGTTCATTAATGTCACTTGACATTACGATGTATGTTATACTGTACTTAGAGATGCACCGGTATTTTGGTCACACTTTAATTTAGGGTCCAATTCTCACTTAACTAACTATTAACTACGACTTTTGCCTCAATAAACTCCTAATTATTAATAGTTAGTAAGGTAGTTGTTAAGTTTAGGTATTGGTTAGGATGAAGGGATGTAGAATATGGGTATGCAGAATAAGGCATTAATATGTGCTTTATAAGTAGCTACTAATAAACAGACAATATCCTACTAATATGCATGCTAATAAACAATTAGTTAATATAGAGAGAATTTGACCCTAAACTAAAGTGTTACCAAAATGCTGACCGATACTGATACGTAAAAATAAAACACTAAAAACTAGAAGTTGTTTCAAATGCTACAAGTTAGCTACAAATTTAGGCATCGCAACATTATAATTATTATATACTTAATTATTTTAAGATATGAGATTACACTTAATTTAATATAAATGTAAACATAGGATAAATGAGAGTGCACAATTAAATATCCAATACTGACTGATATAGAGGCAATATCAACTAATTAAAATGTAAAAATCTTTAAAGAGTACCTATCATGGCATTTAAAATGTTCCAAATATTGTTTTAGAAGTCCCCAACAACAGTTTTGCATGCATGCAATGACAAAAAAGACTTTAGTTTTCTTATAATATGCATTTATTTTTACCTGTTTTGACAGCGATTCTCAAATGATTCCTTTATTGATTCACTTTTCAAAACCCCGCCTTTACGTGACGCTAATCTGTGGTGATTGGTCAGATGACCCAGTCAGTTGTGATTGGTATAGTCTGTGCCGTCTATGGTCTGTGCAGATATTTTCGGAAACGGAACGCCCATCAAAGTCTTATAGTGACAGTAATTTGTTAATATGTGTCAGGAGTTATGAATATGAAAACTGCGTCGGTACTGTTTGATTGTAATATGAGCCTCAGCTGCTCTCATTCATAAAAAAAACTCCTCTATTCTCCTCACGAAGACTCGCGACAAATCAACATCCCTCAGGGCTTTTAGTGCAAAAGTGTGCAGATGAGGAGACATATTGATAGATTCTCATATGTCTGTGTCAAATTTCTAAACAGAGGAGTATTTTTTTATTCAATACTTCCTCAAAATGCGCAGATATAGCCTAATCATGAGCGATTGAGTCTCTTATGTGTTGTTTTCAATTCATACTGGCAGCCGGAGGGCGCTCTGTGCACATGTAGTCCATGTACAGACAGACGAAGAAGATACCATGTGCCATAATAGAAGTCCATAATAAAAGCTTCCTGAGATCGCGAAACATACATTTGACGACTAATAAACACTCAATCGCGACGATGTATGGTTTGTCTTCAAGCCACTTAGTCTTCAAATGCTCATCCTTGGGCAGATGAAAGAAGTTTGCTTTTGAGTCGCACTTCAGAACACAGGGGTCTCGTGGCCATGATGTTTTCTAGTTTTCACTGGCGTCTTGGAGCGCAATAAGTGGGCGTATCGTATTCAAATAACTTGACAAGTTGACGTCATCTAGTCAGAGAAAAAGCTTCGGTCTTCTAACGATTCTTAAAAATGACTCAGTCGACTCTTACTTTTGAAAGAAAATAACTATATATGCGGTGCACTGTCATATTTCAAACTATGCAGGATGTTTTTGTTCACTTAGATCTATGTCACACACTACATGAAAGGTAAATTTCAAAATTCCATGATAGGTGCTCTTTAATATTGTTATGGTCGATAACTGATATATTACAGATATATTGTGCGTCCCAAAAATGATGCATGTATTATGTATTTACTAGGATCCAACCATTTACAAATAAAAGGACCCAGTTGTTTTCTTGGGTTCATTCATGTTATACATGATTGCATCAGCAGGGAGGCGGAGCTTAAAGAGGCAAGGACAGAGATTCGTCGATTGACGGACTGTGTAGATTCCCTCGGGAAACTGCTCGACAGAGAAAAAGACTCTAGGAGGAAGTCAGTACAGAGGGTAATATTAAATACATGTTTATTTGTTTTATGTCAATTAGTTGTCTTGCTGAAGATTTTAATGTACAGCACTTTTATCTACTTACTTTATACATAACTTTGACTTGCACTGTTTTCTATATAGCTGAAGAAGGCACTAAATGATGCATTAGCAAAGTCAGGTGACCTCTCACAAGCCAATCAGAAGTTACAAGAGAAGGTGTCTGAGCTGGAGAAGCTGGTGTCCAATCAGAAGTCTCTGAACCACTCTCTGAGAATCAAGGTGTGTCACTTCACCCATGGTTTACCTCATCTCTGTGCTGGATACAGGCTCATTCTGTTATACTAACACCCCAGAACACACACAAACACAGTTTATTGTATCGTCTTGCCTCTTCCAACAGGATTTGGAAGCAGAAATTGAAAGTCTTGAAGAAGCTAAGGATGAATATAAGAGGAGGAGTTATGAGCAGGTGTGCATCCAAACTTTACATACAAACATTTATGCACAAGTACTTCAACTTCCTCTTATGGATATTATCATACTCCACTAGTTGGTAGAGATGGGTATCGAGAACCGGTTCCATTTTAGAACCGGTGATATGATACAAAACACAGATTTAGATTCTGCTTATCATTTCTGTGTGTGCATTTAAATGTGATTTTAAACCATTCAAATGTAAGATGACTTGCACACTGTTTTCTTCTTACATCCAAAACGTGCGCACAGAAAGCCGCCTCTCATACTTAATAGTGCGTTACTTCTCTTCTGCGTCTTTTTGCACTTGAACGGACAAATACACACAAAAATGTTGATTGTGAAAGTTAACTGTTGACAAAGAAAACACGTGTAACAGTATATTGGATCCGTGCAACTCTTAAAGTGACAGAAGCCTAGTAAACCTGCTGTCATCTCTATAATAACGTTGATCAAACAACAAAAGACAAAGAGAAACCCGATAGCCAACCCTACTAGTTGTTTTTACTAGTGGATTTTTGAATGACTACTCTGTTTTAAATCCATAAAGAGGTATGTATCATATTTGATGTCTTTCTAAGGCATCTACATTTACATAATCAGTTCTTTTCTCAAAAACGTTCCTATAGGATCTACTGCAGGATCTACTTCCCCCTTGTGGATTATCCACGCAATCAATAAGTAAAAGAACTTTCAAGCGAGGATGTTACGACAACGATGTGCTAAAAACAGAAACGTTTTTTCCTAAGCTTTTTTCACGTACAGATGACAACGCTGTCAAACGATCCCCGTTCAAACGGATCTGAGAAAACGACAAAAAACTCTGTATTGTTTATTCCAGGCCAGTAGTTGGCGATGTCACTTTGCAAAGTAACACTACTCTCCTACAGACTCAACACATAATACACATGATGTCACCGTTTTCACAAAATCACATGTTTGTAATTTATATGGAGATATATAAAGAAGAGTTTTAAAAAATTGCCATATGAAATCTTGTTTTCAAAAGTGTGCATTTTCGGGCCCCCAAAACCCCATTGTCGTGTAAATGAACGTCCAAAAAACGGTGTCATTAAATGGCCCCTCGTTTCTAAAATGTTAGCCTTCATGTTTTTTTGATTGATTGAAGTTTATTTCGAGCAAAAAAAAAAAAAAAAAAAAAATATATATATATATATATATATATATACAATATACATAGAAAAATATAATAGCTTATATCCCATATATACATATACACACACATACTTGCTCGAAAGGGAGTGGAAAGAAGTAGAACTTATTTACTTCCACCCCCAATTCATTTATATTACACCATATAGCTTCTGTCATTGTCTGTTAAATTACTAATAATTTATGTGATATTATAATATTTTAGAAACAAAATACCCAATTACATTATGACCATCTCAATAAACACAATAATGCAATGTAATACTCCTCATTAACATAAATATACAAATATATCCCGGTATTTATAATAATCATGTAATACTATATAAAATATACCCACATCGTATTACATTATTAAATCACAGTTTTATAATAATAATAATTATTATTATTATAAATGTAAATGTATGTATAAATGTATGTCACAACACACTTTATTTGCTCGATAAAGTAATGGCAAGAATAACTTTTTTAGTCACTTAATATTTCATACATTATAAAAATTGATGAAAAATTGCTATTTGAGGTGTATTTATTATAGTCATATTTGTATAATCAATTTCACTATATGTATTATGCTGAGCACAATTTTTTAATTTTGATATATGTAGAGTGGTTTTGAATCTAATGTATACTGTTATTCATAGTTCCTATGGAAAAAAAAAAGTATGTGCATAATAATAAGATCATTGAACTTGAAGTGCCACCACAATTGTCTTGATCGATATTTATCTTTTAAGGCAGAGAATTTAGTACACCAGCACTACTTTAATAATTTATAAAGCTTAAAAAGTTAGCATAAAAGTTGCATTTCTAAGTTCATCCTCTTTAAAGCATGGTTGCTTAAAAAATGTTGCTACGAAAAAATATAACCTCACTTACTTACATGCTGGACAACTAGTGAACGTCCTGAGTCTGACTCCCAGTTTGTTATGTGTGTGTTTCAGTCTCAGTCTCTGCTGCAGATGCGTTCTGAGATGGCTTCTCTCCAGTCTGAGCTGCAGTGTCTGTCCTCCACTCAGCACGGAGAGCTACAGGCCGAAAGAGATCTCAATAACAGCCTTCAGGAGAAATGTCAGGTCAGCACTCGCTTTTTCACCTTAAGGCCCCAATATACACATGGCAAAGTTATTTTTCGTTCTTCGCTTTGGGGTAAAAAGAAGTTCGAAATACATGAGCAGCTGTATTCTGTTAGCGAACATCCAGATGGCGTTCAGGCTGCTTAGAGCGATGTTTAGATGAATATGCAAATATGTGCTGCAAGCTCTGCAATTCAACACAAGTAAACTCACGTTCCATTTATTTATATAGCACTTTATAGGCCTACAATGATTGCTTTAAACCATGCTGCTTTACAGTATTAAACATGAAAAAACATGTCAGTTATGGTACAGAAGAAGATGAGTGTAAACGATCTTTGCCGGTGTTGTTAAAAGAATTTAAGGATACACGGAGTACTGACCAACACGATCATCATTTCTGAGAGAAATAGTAAAGGTGCGAACGAACAAGTTCTCCGTTTAGGATTAGAACGAATTCAACCCCAGCGGTCTTTGATGACGTGGATGATTACGTTACTGTTGACCATCTGTCCATCATCGTATAAAGCTCGCCCTGACAATTTGATTGGTCCGAACAGCTCCTGTTCGGGCATAGTTGCTTCACAACGGCTCAAGTCCAGACCGAACTTCCTGGCCTCAAATGTTGTGGGCGGGGCTAAATTCGGCTGGCATCCAGGCTATCGGTATGGCTCACTTTTTGGTGCTTTTCCACTGCATGGTACAATTTGGTACGGCTCCCGTTGCCACTGCATTGTACAGTTTGGTACGGTTCTAAAGAGTGACATCTAAACACTGCAGATCACTGATTGTTCAAAGAGAATCGTCACTACCATTATATGCTTTTGTGACAGTGATATAGCGATTGAGACCGTAAACTCATTACTAAATACAAGATTAGCTATCGAGCATCGAGTGAAGTTTATCAAAATTTGTATTTAGTACCCATATATCTGTTATCAGCTTTCAAATATAAAGAATTATCGGTTATCGTATCGGCCAAAATTGTCATATTGGTGCGTCCCTACTTTCAATACAAAAATTTAAATATGACAAATATGCAATATGAAAATAAAAGCATTTTCTTTTAAAAAAAGTCTTTATAAAATACAAGATTTGGTCTTCAAAAAGCCTTTTTCCAAAAGGTACATCTTAAAAAAGGGTGGTTGAGAATTGGTAAATTTCGTCAGGGCGTGAAGAAATATAGAGCTGAGTATCTTCAGCATAACAATGAAAACTAATGCCATGCTTCCTAATGATATCTCCCAGTGGTAGCATGTGGTCCATGTGATATTACATCTTGACGTGTTCACTTGGAGGATCAGGAGCCATAAATACCCATCTTCCTTTTCTGCCCATGTCTATCCTTTCTTCTTTCTTTTATTTTCTGTTTGCCTTGGGATTCTCTCTCCATGTCTCCCATTTTTTGCAGTATCACCAAGCTACTGTTCCCTTCTTCCTGTCTGTTACGCCCTTCAAGGCATCAATACTGCAAGACCAACAAAGTGCTGGAGAAATGGCAGTATGTAAATAAGTGATCAGGGGTTTTGTGCTTGTGTTTGTCTACAGCACCTGGAAGAGAGATTGAAATGGCTCCAGGACGAGAGAGATGAGGCAGAAGTGAGACTCCAGGAAGTTTGTCTTGAGTCACAGCAGGTAAACCAACCTCATTTCCATCCATTTATACATTAGCAATAGTACTAGGGACATACACTCACCTAAAGGATTATTAGGAACACCATACTAATACTGTGTTTGACCCCCTTTCGCCTTCAGAACTGCCTTAATTCTACGTGGCATTGATTCAACAAGGTGCTGAAAGCATTCTTTAGAAATGTTGGCCCATATTGATAGGATAGCATCTTGCAGTTGATGGAGATTTGTGGGATGCACATCCAGGGCACAAAGCTCCCGTTCCACCACATCCCAAAGATGCTCTATTGGGTTGAGATCTGGTGACTGTGGGGGCCATTTTAGTTCAGTGAACTCATTGTCATGTTCAAGAAACCAATCTGAAATGATTCGAGTTTTGTGACATGGTGCATTATCCTGCTGGAAGTAGCCATCAGAGGATGGGTACATGGTGGTCATAAAGGGATGGGCATGGTCAGAAACAATGTTCAGGTAGGCCGTGGCATTTAAACGATGCCCAATTGGCACTAAGGGGCCTAAAGTGTGCCAAGAAAACATCCCCCACACCATTACACCACCACCAGCAGCCTGCACAGTGGTAACAAGGCATGATGGATCCATGTTCTCATTCTGTTTACGCCAAATTCTGACTCTACCATCTGAATGTCTCAACAGAAATCGAGACTCATCAGACCAGGCAACATTTTTCCAGTCTTCAACTGTCCAATTTTGGTGAGCTTGTGCAAATTGTAGCCTCTTTTTCCTATTTGTAGTGGAGATGAGTGGTACCCGCTGGGGTCTTCTGCTGTTGTAGCCCATCCGCCTCAAGGTTGTGCGTGTTGTGGCTTCACAAATGCTTTGCTGCATACCTCGGTTGTAACGAGTGGTTATTTCAGTCAAAGTTGCTCTTCTATCAGCTTGAATCAGTCGGCCCATTCTCCTCTGACCTCTAGCATCAACAAGGCATTTTGCCCACAGGACTGCCGCATACTGGATGTTTTTCCCTTTTCACACCATTCTTTGTAAACCCTAGAAATGGTTGTGCGTGAAAATCCCAGTAACTGAGCAGATTGTGAAATACTCAGACCGGCCCGTCTGGCACCAACAACCATGCCACGCTCAAAGTTGCTTAAATCACCTTTCTTTCCCATTCTGACATTCAGTTTGGAGTTCAGGAGATTGTCTTGACCAGGACCACACCCCTAAATGCATTGAAGCAACTGCCATGTGATTGGTTGTTTAGATAATTGCATTAATGAGAAAATGAACAGGTGTTCCTAATAATCCTTTAGGTGAGTGTATAATGACAGGTGTTTTATTTTTGAGTAAACTATCCCTTTAAACTGAATCTGAATGCTGTGATATTTCCAGTAATGATCATCTCCTCCTGACATTGATGCTCAAAACCATGTCAGAATTTAGATTGCCGCCTCCTTTTCTGATCACAGCCAGTGTTGAAATCATGCAAGCTCTCCGGAGGATGGAAATTTCTTCTGCCTTTGATTTGATTCCTTTGTTTCTATCCCGCTTCTCTGTTCCTCAGATCACAGAGAACATGGATGAGGACCACAGAGGGCTCCGCTCTGAATCAGAGAGCTTTAATGGCGAGGCTGAGCCACAGGAAGTCGGAGAAAGCTTATGGAGGACGGGGAAAGACGGCACATTGTCCACTCCTGCTCAGGTAGCAAATGAGTCGCATGTAATATAAATGAAATTATTGTACATTATATTTGTACAAAATCCATTAGTAAGGGCCCTAGGGATCAATGTGTGATCAACTGTCCAGTTGCATCTAAATTCAAATACTTTTTAAAATTTATTTTCTTAAAATTGCATTTAAAATGATTTCTTAGATTATATATACACTACTGTTCAAAAGTTTGGGGTCAGTACAATTTTTTGAAAGAATTGAAAACTTTTATGTCAGGTTTGTGTGTTTTATGTCTGACCTGAAGGTTGTACTTTGTTGTTAGACCCACGTTTGCTTTTATGACCCTAAACTGGAGCCCTGGGCATCAGCATTACAGCGCTGGGAGATCAAGAAAGAGCTGGGACTCATCGCCGGCAGTTACAAACCCACAAGACGCGTGCGCACACTGACCACCTGATAACAGCCTCCAGGGGTCATGGAGAAGTGCATCAACAACTCATAGATCATGGAGAAAGGCTTCAGTATGTAATGAAATATCTACAGTAGGCGTGTTTGTATGGTGGTAAATATCAAGCATATTTAACAAATGAATTGAAACGTATCAATGCTTTTGTCATTACTTGAAAATAAAAAGGGCACTAGCAAAAATACATAATGTGTGGGTGTAGAAAGACAAAGAGTTGTGACAACAATGAGAAGATGGTCCTGCTGCTCATGAAATGAAAAACAGAGCGGTACTTTATGACCAAATGGCCTAATTACTCACAAATGAGTCATGATAGCCATGTTATTTCCCTGCAGCCTGCCGCAACAATGCAGGGTCAAACTCCTACACCTGCAAAAACAACTATAACTGAAGTCTTGCTGTTAGTTTTTGTATTTGTATATTTAGGTATTATATTTATATAATAGCTTTTATTGCAATATCACTTTTTGTAATGTCAATAAAGCCACTTGAATCTGCAAAGACCATATTGTAATATAATTATTATTATTTATAAGTGCAAAATAGCATGCATACTTTGGCTAAAAATGTGGACGGCTCCTCTGGTTCTTATTTGCTGTTTATAGTTACAGTATGTGAGCTTGTTTCCACCATGAAATTTAAAAAAAATATATAGATCATTTTAATTTTTGATCATTTTCAAAATAATTTTGACTCATCAAAATAAATTTAAAAATCCAATATGTCACACAATATAAAGGTACACCAGCAAGAGGGAGATGAATGAAATAAATTGCTCTACAAATATATCAGAAGCTGTCATTTAGTCTTTACTTACTAACTTTGACTGACCACGAACAGGTAATAACTTACTTTTTTTGTTCATTTGTTAATGTCTCGCGGTCTTGCTGGTTTTTCTTTCTTGTTTTTTTGAGCAATTAAATGTTGGGCTAAAAGTGTGTAGTAATGCGAGCGTTACTGAACATGTACAGAGTAAAATATTACTGAAAATTGATTAGTAATGCCTACTACTGCGCTACAGCAAAAATATGTTGTAATATATAAAATTGTATGTAACATGTTACTGTAATGCATTACTTTTGTAACGCGTTACTCCCAACACTAGTTACAACACAATATCGAGTTTATTTCACTCAGTACTGACTTTATAACACAATATTGAGTTTTTTTCACTCAGTAATGACTTTATAACACACAATATCGAGTTTATTTGACTCAGTACTGACTTTATAACACAATATCGAGTTTATTTCACTCAGTACTGACTTTATAACACACAATATCGAGTTTATTTCACTCAGTACTGACTTTATAACACAATATCGAGTTTATTTAACTCAGTACTGACTTTATAACACAATATCGAGTTTATTTCACTCAGTACTGACTTTATAACACAATATCGAATTTATTTCACTCAGTACTGACTTTATAACACACAATATTGAGTTTATTTCACTCAGTACTGACTTTATAACACACAATATCGAGTTTATTTCACTCAGTACTGACTTTATAACACACAATATCGAGTTTATTTCACTCAGTACTGACTTTATAACACACAATATCGAGTTTATTTCACTCAGTACTGACTTTATAACACACAATATCGAGTTTATTTCACTCAGTACTGACTATATAACACAATTTCGAGTTTATTTCACTCAGTACTGACTTTATAGCACAATATTGAGTTTATTTCACTCAGTACTGACTTTATAACACACAATATTGAGTTTATTTCACTCAGTACTGACTTTATAACACACAATATCGAGTTTATTTCACTCAGTACTGACTTTATAACACAATTTCGAGTTTATTTCACTCAGTACTGACTTTATAGCACAATATTGAGTTTATTTCACTCAGTACTGACTTTATAACACACAATATCGAGTTTATTTCACTCAGTACTGACTTTATAACACACAATATCGAGTTTATTTCACTGAGTACTGACTTTATAACACAATATCGAGTTTATTTCACTCAGTACTGACTTTATAACACACAATATCGAGTTTATTTCACTCAGTACTGACTTCATAACACACAATATCGAGTTTATTTCACTCAGTACTGACTTTATAACACAATATCGAGTGTATTTCACTCAGTACTGACTTTATAACACACAATTTCGAGTTTATTTCACTCAGTACTGACTTTATAACACAATATCGACTTTATTCTACTCAGTACTGACTTTATAACACACAATTTTGAGTTTATTTCACTCAGTACTGACTTCATAACACAATATCGAGTTTATTTCACTGAGTACTGACTTTATAACACACAATATCGACTTTATTTCACTCAGTACTGACTTTATAACACACAATTTTGAGTTTATTTTACTCAGTACTGACTTCATAACACACAATATCGAGTTTATTTCACTCAGTACTGACTTTATAACACAATATCGACCGTATTTCACTCAGTACTGACTTTATAACACACAATTTTGAGTTTATTTCACTCAGTACTGACTTCATAACACACAATATCGAGTTTATTTCACTGGGTACTGAATTTATAACACACAATATCGAGTTTATTTCACTCAGTACTGACTTTATAACACAATATCGAGTTTATTTCACTCAGTACTGACTTTATAACACAATATCGAATTTATTTCACTCAGTACTGACTTTATAACACACAATATTGAGTTTATTTCACTCAGTACTGACTTTATAACACACAATATCGAGTTTATTTCACTCAGTACTGACTTTATAACACAATATCGAGTTTATTTCACTCAGTACTGACTTTATAACACAATATCGAGTTTATTTCACTCAGTACTGACTTTATAACACACAATATCGAGTTTATTTCACTCAGTACTGACTTTATAACACACAATATTGAGTTTATTTCACTCAATACTGACTTTATAACACACAATATCGAGTTTATTTCACTCAGTACTGACTTTATAACACAATATCGAGTTTATTTCACTCAGTACTGACTTTATAACACACAATATCGAGTTTATTTCACTCAGTACTGACTTTATAACACACAATATCGAGTTTATTTCACTCAGTACTGACTTTATAACACACAATATCGAGTTTATTTCACTCAGTACTGACTTTATAACACACAATATCGAGTTTATTTCACTCAGTACTGACTATATAACACAATTTCGAGTTTATTTCACTCAGTACTGACTTTATAGCACAATATTGAGTTTATTTCACTCAGTACTGACTTTATAACACACAATATTGAGTTTATTTCACTCAGTACTGACTTTATAACACACAATATCGAGTTTATTTCACTCAGTACTGACTTTATAACACAATTTCGAGTTTATTTCACTCAGTACTGACTTTATAGCACAATATTGAGTTTATTTCACTCAGTACTGACTTTATAACACACAATATCGAGTTTATTTCACTCAGTACTGACTTTATAACACACAATATCGAGTTTATTTCACTGAGTACTGACTTTATAACACAATATCGAGTTTATTTCACTCAGTACTGACTTTATAACACACAATATCGAGTTTATTTCACTCAGTACTGACTTCATAACACACAATATCGAGTTTATTTCACTCAGTACTGACTTTATAACACAATATCGAGTGTATTTCACTCAGTACTGACTTTATAACACACAATTTCGAGTTTATTTCACTCAGTACTGACTTTATAACACAATATCGACTTTATTCTACTCAGTACTGACTTTATAACACACAATTTTGAGTTTATTTCACTCAGTACTGACTTCATAACACAATATCGAGTTTATTTCACTGAGTACTGACTTTATAACACACAATATCGACTTTATTTCACTCAGTACTGACTTTATAACACACAATTTTGAGTTTATTTTACTCAGTACTGACTTCATAACACACAATATCGAGTTTATTTCACTCAGTACTGACTTTATAACACAATATCGACCGTATTTCACTCAGTACTGACTTTATAACACACAATTTTGAGTTTATTTCACTCAGTACTGACTTCATAACACACAATATCGAGTTTATTTCACTGGGTACTGAATTTATAACACACAATATCGAGTTTATTTCACTCAGTACTGACTTTATAACACAATATCGAGTTTATTTCACTCAGTACTGACTTTATAACACAATATCGAATTTATTTCACTCAGTACTGACTTTATAACACACAATATTGAGTTTATTTCACTCAGTACTGACTTTATAACACACAATATCGAGTTTATTTCACTCAGTACTGACTTAATAACACAATATCGAGTTTATTTCACTCAGTACTGACTTTATAACACAATATCGAGTTTATTTCACTCAGTACTGACTTTATAACACACAATATCGAGTTTATTTCACTCAGTACTGACTTTATAACACACAATATTGAGTTTATTTCACTCAATACTGACTTTATAACACACAATATCGAGTTTATTTCACTCAGTACTGACTTTATAACACAATATCGAGTTTATTTCACTCAGTACTGACTATAACACAATTTCGAGTTTATTTCACTCAGTACTGACTTTATAGCACAATATCGAGTTTATTTCACTCAGTACTGACTTTATAACACACAATATCGAGTTTATTTCACTGAGTACTGACTTTATAACACACAATATCGAGTTTATTTCACTCAGTACTGACTTTATAACACACAATATCGAGTTTATTTCACTGAGTACTGACTTTATAACACACAATATCGAGTTTATTTCACTCAGTACTGACTTTATAACACAATATCGACCGTATTTCACTCAGTACTGACTTTATAACACACAATTTTGAGTTTATTTCACTCAGTACTGACTTCATAACACACAATATCGAGTTTATTTCACTCAGTACTGACTTCATAACACACAATATCGAGTTTATTTCACTCAGTACTGACTTTATAACACAATATCGAGTGTATTTCACTCAGTACTGACTTTATAACACACAATTTCGAGTTTATTTCACTCAGTACTGACTTTATAACACAATATCGACTTTATTCTACTCAGTACTGACTTTATAACACACAATTTTGAGTTTATTTCACTCAGTACTGACTTCATAACACAATATCGAGTTTATTTCACTGAGTACTGACTTTATAACACACAATATCGACTTTATTTCACTCAGTACTGACTTTATAACACACAATTTTGAGTTTATTTTACTCAGTACTGACTTCATAACACACAATATCGAGTTTATTTCACTCAGTACTGACTTTATAACACAATATCGACCGTATTTCACTCAGTACTGACTTTATAACACACAATTTTGAGTTTATTTCACTCAGTACTGACTTCATAACACACAATATCGAGTTTATTTCACTGGGTACTGAATTTATAACACACAATATCGAGTTTATTTCACTCAGTACTGACTTTATAACACAATATCGAGTTTATTTCACTCAGTACTGACTTTATAACACAATATCGAATTTATTTCACTCAGTACTGACTTTATAACACACAATATTGAGTTTATTTCACTCAGTACTGACTTTATAACACACAATATCGAGTTTATTTCACTCAGTACTGACTTTATAACACAATATCGAGTTTATTTCACTCAGTACTGACTTTATAACACAATATCGAGTTTATTTCACTCAGTACTGACTTTATAACACACAATATCGAGTTTATTTCACTCAGTACTGACTTTATAACACACAATATTGAGTTTATTTCACTCAATACTGACTTTATAACACACAATATCGAGTTTATTTCACTCAGTACTGACTTTATAACACAATATCGAGTTTATTTCACTCAGTACTGACTATAACACAATTTCGAGTTTATTTCACTCAGTACTGACTTTATAGCACAATATCGAGTTTATTTCACTCAGTACTGACTTTATAACACACAATATCGAGTTTATTTCACTGAGTACTGACTTTATAACACACAATATCGAGTTTATTTCACTCAGTACTGACTTTATAACACACAATATCGAGTTTATTTCACTGAGTACTGACTTTATAACACACAATATCGAGTTTATTTCACTCAGTACTGACTTTATAACACAATATCGACCGTATTTCACTCAGTACTGACTTTATAACACACAATTTTGAGTTTATTTCACTCAGTACTGACTTCATAACACACAATATCGAGTTTATTTCACTGGGTACTGAATTTATAACACACAATATCGAGTTTATTTCACTCAGTACTGACTTTATAACACACAATTTTGAGTTTATTTCACTCAGTACTGACTTTATAACACACAATATCGAGTTTATTTCACTCAGTACTGACTTTATAACACAATATCGACCGTATTTCACTCAGTACTGACTTTATAACACACAATTTTGAGTTTATTTCACTCAGTACTGACTTCATAACACACAATATCGAGTTTATTTCACTGGGTACTGAATTTATAACACACAATATCGAGTTTATTTCACTCAGTACTGACTTTATAACACAATATCGAGTTTATTTCATTCAGTATTGACTTTATAACACAATATCAAGTTTATCTCACTCAGTACTGACTTTATAACACACAATATCGAGTTTATTTCACTCAGTACTGACTTTATAACACAATTTCGAGTTTATTTCACTCAGTACTGACTTTATAACACAATATCGAGTTTATTTAATTCAGTACTGACTTTATAACACAATATCAAGTTTATCTCACTCAGTACTGACTTTATAACACACAATATCGAGTTTATTTCACTCAGTACTGACTTTATAACACAATATCGAGTTTATTTCACTCAGTACTGACTTTATAACACAATCTCGAGTTTTTTTCACTCAGTACTGACTTTATAACACACAATATCAAGTTTATTTCACTCAGTACTGACTTTATAACACAATATCGAGTTTATTTCACTCAGTACTGACTTCATAACACACAATATCGAGTTTATTTCACTGGGTACTGAATTTATAACACACAATATCGAGTTTATTTCACTCAGTACTGACTTTATAACACACAATATCGAGTTTATTTCACTCAGTACTGACTTTATAACACAATTTCGAGTTTATTTAATTCAGTACTGACTTTATAACACAATATCAAGTTTATCTCACTCAGTACTGACTTTATAACACACAATATCGAGTTTATTTCACTCAGTACTGACTTTATAACACAATATCGAGTTTATTTCACTCAGTACTGACTTTATAACACAATCTCGAGTTTTTTTCACTCAGTACTGACTTTATAACACACAATATCAAGTTTATTTCACTCAGTACTGACTTTATAACACAATATCGAGTTTATTTCACTCAGTACTGACTTCATAACACACAATATCGAGTTTATTTCACTGGGTACTGAATTTATAACACACAATATCGAGTTTATTTCACTCAGTACTGACTTTATAACACAATTTCGAGTTTTTTTCACTCAGTACTGACTTTATAACACACAATATCGAGTTTATTTCACTCAGTACTGACTTTATAACACAATATCGAGTTTATTTCACTCAGTACTGACTTTATAACACAATATCAAGTTTATTTCACTCAGTACTGACTTTATAACACAATATCAAGTTTATTTCACTCAGTACTGACTTTATAACACAATTTCGAGTTTTTTTCACTCAGTACTGACTTTATAACACAATATCGAGTTTATTTCACTCAGTACTGACTTTATAACACAATTTCGAGTTTATTTCACTCAGTACTGACTTTATAACACAATATCGAGTTTATTTCACTCAGTACTGACTTTATAACACAATTTCGAGTTTTTTTCACTCAGTACTGACTTTATAACACACAATATCGAGTTTATTTCACTCAGTACTGACTTTATAACACACAATATCGAGTTTATTTCACTGGGTACTGAATTTATAACACACAATATCGAGTTTATTTCACTCAGTACTGACTTTATAACACAATATCGAGTTTATTTCACTCAGTACTGACTTTATAACACACAATTTTGAGTTTATTTCACTCAGTACTGACTTTATAACACACAATATCGAGTTTATTTCACTCAGTACTGACTTTATAACACAATATCGACCGTATTTCACTCAGTACTGACTTCATAACACACAATATTGAGTTTATTTCACTGGGTACTGAATTTATAACACACAATATCGAGTTTATTTCACTCAGTACTGACTTTATAACACAATATCGAGTTTATTTAATTCAGTACTGACTTTATAACACAATATCAAGTTTATCTCACTCAGTACTGACTTTATAACACACAATACCGAGTTTATTTCACTCAGTACTGACTTTATAACACAATATCGAGTTTATTTAATTCAGTACTGACTTTATAACACAATATCAAGTTTATCTCACTCAGTACTGACTTTATAACACACAATACCGAGTTTATTTCACTCAGTACTGACTTTATAACACAATTTCGAGTTTATTTCACTCAGTACTGACTTTATAACACAATATCGAGTTTATTTCACTCAGTACTGACTTCATAACACACAATATCGAGTTTATTTCACTGGGTACTGAATTTATAACACACAATATCGAGTTTATTTCACTCAGTACTGACTTTATAACACAATATCGAGTTTATTTAATTCAGTACTGACTTTATAACACAATATCAAGTTTATCTCACTCAGTACTGACTTTATAACACACAATATCGAGTTTATTTCACTCAGTACTGACTTTATAACACAATATCGAGTTTATTTCACTCAGTACTGACTTTATAACACAATATCGAGTTTTTTTCACTCAGTACTGACTTTATAACACACAATATCGAGTTTATTTCACTCAGTACTGACTTTATAACACAATATCGAGTTTATTTCACTCAGTACTGACTTTATAACACAATTTCGAGTTTTTTTCACTCAGTACTGACTTTATAACACACAATATCGAGTTTATTTCACTCAGTACTGACTTTATAACACAATATCGAGTTTATTTCACTCAGTACTGACTTTATAACACAATATCGAGTTTATTTCACTCAGTACTAACTTTATAACACACAATTTCGAGTTTATTTCACTCGGTACTGATTTCACTCAGTACTGACTTTATAACACACAATTTCGAGTTTATTTCACTCAGTACTGACTTCATAACACACAATATCGAGTTTATTTCAATCAGTACTGACTTTATAACACAATATCGAGTTTATTTCACTCAGTACTGACTTTATAACACAATATCGTGTTTTTTTCACTCAGTACTGACTTTATAACACACAAAATCGAGTTTTTTTCACTCAGTACTGACTTTATAACACACAATATCGAGTTTATTTCACTCAGTACTGACTTTATAACACACAATATTGAGTTTATTGCACTCAGTACTGATTTCACTCAGTACCGACTTTATAACACACAATTTTGAGTTTATTTCACTCAGTACTGACTTCATAACACACAATATCGAGTTTATTTCACTGAGTACTGACTTTATAACACAATATCGAGTTTATTTCACTCAGTACTGACTTTATAACACAATATCGAGTTTATTTCACTCAGTACTGACTTTATAACACAATATCAAGTTTATTTCACTCAGTACTGACTTTATAACACAATATCGAGTTTATTTCATTCAGTACTGACTTTATAACACACAATATCGAGTTTATTTCACTCATTACTGACTTTATAACACAATATCGAGTTTATTTCACTCATTTTTGAGAAAAAAGTCAGAATTGTTTGATTAAAAATAGTTGAAATTCTTTTTTTATTAATTGACATTACAGAGACAGGTGTGATTTCTCAATAATTAATTTCCATTTTATATGTAAGTTAGTGGGGGCGTTTTAAGTTTATTAAAACAAGTTTACAGCCTTTTTTTGGGCCATTGAGCATTCAGGTCTGTCTATCGTCTCCGTGTTTCCCCCTGTCGGTAGTGAGGAGTCACTGTCACTACAGATGTTTTTTTTTTTCTTTCACCTCCTTCCCCTCCTTCCCGTCTCTCATGCCCCCGCAGAGAAGGGAGAGAGCGCGCGTGCTCGCGCCTCCTCCTCGGCCTCCTCCTCCTGCGCGTGAGGCTCCAGTTCTGCCACGTAATCTCGGTCGAGCCCCCGCTCACTCACTCAAAACCTCCGGGAACCGTGACAACGACTGCGGAAAATTCAAAACACACTGTACGAAACCCCTCCGGGCGGTGCGCGCGGGTGTAGCGGAACACAGACTGTAGCGGTAAGCGAAAAGTGTGTGGAAGTGTCCCCCCACGCGCGCGGCGCGAGTGCACGAGACGCAGTCCACATTTAGAGCATTTTTAAAGCGCGAGCACAAGCAACAGGGCGATCCATGTGTGTGTGTGAAGTGGGATCGGAGACTTTTCAAGTCATTTGCATGCAACAGGTCGCTGATTTGTTGTCTGTAGCAACTCGTTTCATTGTAAACACTGACAAGCAACTTCGATGCAGAAGAGAAACTATGCGACTCGTGCTGTCAATGCAGTTGATTTCTAGTATGTTCCATAGCAGCCTGATCTGTGAGCTTGACCAGAACCCTTCAGCTTTCCTCATGGCCAACTTTCATGTGTTTTGAGCAGAAATGCTGAGAACTGTAACTTTTGTTTTGACCGTATATTCAGTGAAGTTCAGCACGAGATGTCACAGCGACCTGTAGAGCTGATTCATAACATAAAAATAGCATTTAATCACAGTATGGCATGTCATGTTCATGTGATGTTGTATTGTGCTTGGTGGGTTTGGGTTGTTGTGTATGTATTTGTGTTATAAAGTGAGTTAAAAGATTTGTTCTCTTAAAAGAAAAGAAAACTCTGTCATTAATTAATCACCCTTATCTCATTCCAAACACGCAAAGTCCTTCGTTCATCTTCGGAACACAAATGAAGGTATTTTTTATGAAATCTGAGATTTCTGTCCCTCCATTGACAGTCTACACAACTGACACTTTCAAAAACATTAAAGTAACCGATGTGACGCCAGTGGTTTAACCTCAAATGTATGAAGCCACGCGAGTGCTCTGCGCAAAAAAAAACATAATTTACCAGTTTATTTACTAAAAAAAAATCTCCCAACGCGCGTTCACGCGAGCATGTGTGTTATGACGTGAGAACTGTTGTGTGAACGCACCTTGGAAATGTATATGTTGTAAATAAAGTGGTAATTTTTTTGTGTCTCAGAATACCGCATTGAATTCTTTCACGTCTTCTTGCGCTTGAACTGACTAATTCACACGAAATGATGTAAAAACACCCATCTTTTCGAGTATTCTAGTAAACATAGCAGGTTATGTGTCTTAAGTGAATGTAAACAGTCGAGAAAGAGAACGCATGTGTAAACACCAAGAGCGATAACCATAACGATAACTATATTAGTGTTCACACCAGCGGACGATATCGTTATGTTTATTCTAAATGTGCGCTTTTCTGTCACTTTAAAGGCACAATATGTAAGATTTTTGGATTAAAATACCCACAAACCACTAGAACAATGTGTATTTTGTTGACGTGTACTTACATTATCCCAAATGTTTCCAAGAATGTTTAAATCCAGAGAAATAAGCAATTTTAACCAGGACATGGATTGTGTCTGTGCGTCATAACCTACCCGCGCGTTTCCCTCGATTTCCGGTTTTGTTTTATTTTGTAGAAACCATGGAAACAAGCTACAAACAATTAAGCTTTAATATATTATGTGTTTTATTAGACAGGTGAGCAACTGTTTGTATCCATTCATCGACAGAAAACGAATCGATGTTATACAGCTCAGCACAGTAAGCCTTATTGTTTAAATCGGTTTCTCTTGATTTACTGTGAGTACCATGTTTTACCATGCCTAATATCCATCTAGCTTTCTGCAGTGTGAACAAGTGTCTCATAGTAGCCGCCGAGCGAGTGCACAGAGAAGCATTATAACATGACTTTCAACACACTCAAATGTATCTAACATGATAAAACAGCGCTGCGTTACCCCACACACACATGAGCTGAAGAAGTGGAAGCGCTCGTCTGCGGCATAATAAAAGATCCACTGCTCTCGAGCCGTGTGTCGCACTCGTCTCTCATTAGCAATCAGTGTCGGGCACGTTACTTTAAAAAAGTAATTAGTTATAGTTACTAGTTACTTCTTACAAATAGTAACTGAGTTAGTAACTGAGTTACATCATCATAAAAGTAACTAATTACCAGGGAAAGTAACTACTGAGTTACTTTTTTTTTTTTTTTTTCAAAACTTGGATGCCCCCAATATTAAATATGTTAAATGAATGAATTGGACACTAAATAGAATAAATTATTATTATAAAGCATAGAGACAGAGCGTATTTAGGCCACGCCCACACCGGGGGGGGGAAACAATCCAACGCTCTCCATTGACTTTGCATTGCGTGAGGCTGCCTCATTGTCATTTCGGACTTATAACAAAAAACAGAACAATGTCTAAAAGCTGATATGTGACAAGGTGTACAGCAAACAAGCTAAAAAACACAGAAATAAGTTTCTATAAGCCGTCGACCCCAAAAAACGAGCGTTTAAGAAGATAAAAGTGGATACAGGCAATACGAAGTGACGCTTCAGCAGGAAGAATGGGTCAATTTTGGGATCCTGACACTCAGTATGCCTCAATATGTCTGTGTGCAGTAAATATGTTGTCACTGTTAAGTCAAATATCCAAATGTCTGTTTTATATATTATATTTACTGTCGCTGATTACGTTCCCCTCTAGTCGCCGTAGTTCTCAGTGTAATATGACCCGTCGCGCGCTGTCTCAATGGCCTGAATCCACTTTTTTGTCCTTAAACGCTCTTTTTTTGGGTCAACAGCTTATAAAAACGTCTGGGTTTTTGCTTCTGGGTTTTGTTTAGCTTGTTTGCAGTACACTTTTTTCTCATATCAGCTTTAATACATTATTCAGTTTTTTGTTATTAGTCCGAAATGACAAGGAGGCAGCCTCCCGCAATGCAAAGTCAATGGAGACGTTTTGATTGTTTTCCCCCCCGGTGGGCGTGGTCTTCAGATTATGACGCGTGTCGCTCTGTCTCTATTGTCCATTAATGTACACTATTGTAATGTTGCTGTGGGACAATGTGAGAGACACCTATCAAATTCAATGCATTATTGTAAATATTATCAGTAGGCCTACTATAGTGTAAGTATTGTGTAAATATTATCAGTACTATACTACGCACGTTATCACCTGGGTTTTTAGCCACTAATTTTGTGGCGGCTTGTGATGATGTGAGACTTCATTAGATTAGAATGACTTGCCACCGCCGTGGAGAGACTCTTTCCTCCTGGGCATAAGTTGCACATTACATAAACATTCTTATCTTTCACCTCAACGAGGGAAAAGTAGCGCTTATACTTCCAGTTTGCGAAAGCTACCTTTTGAAGTCGTTGGACTTGGTGTGTGTGACTGTGCATATGCGTGTGCTTGTGTGTCATAGGTGTGTGTGTGTGAACTCATCCTATCAACCTCAACCTTGTCTCCCACTCACCAATCATCATCAGTTATGTGTACAACCCCCAACACACATGGCATGCAGGCCCACGCGTGCACACACACACCAACAAGAGAAAGAAAAACGTTGCAGGTCCGACTGACAGAGAGCCTGTTCGGATGAAAACCGCTTCAGTGAGCAGTAACGCCACGTTTTTTTCTCTCTCAGTAACGCTAACGCCGTTGTAACGGGAGAAATTCGTTTGATTACTCGTTACTGAAAAAAATAATTCCGTTAGTAACGCTGTTAATCTATAACGCCGTTATTCCCATCACTGATAGCAATCGCTCCAGCGGCCTCGTTCTGCTCCACCCTGCTTCATACTACAGTAACGTTAATAAATCTTTAATCATCCATGAATATGATTTCTGCCCGTGTCCCGTCGGATTCTTTTCCACCGGCTGCAGAGGTAAAGGCAACAACTCCCATGATTCTGCAAAATTAAGGCGTCATAAAGCTACAACTTTGTTTTGAATAAGTGACCTCTAGTGGCGAAAATTACATATTGTGCCTTTAAAGTGGCCACGAAATCAAAATGGACAAATCTAATTTTTTATGTAATATTGTAGTGTTTATTCTAAATGATTTAGCTGTGTTTGACTGACATGTAACCAATCACAGTTTTGTTCCGCGTCATGTTTAGGGGCTTGAACATGTAAAGTCGATGTCCCTGCAATAACAGACTGGCGTGCATCTATTATAGATTCATTCAAGAACGTTTGAGCCGCAAAACTTCACAGCTGATCTGAACACCTAATGGGGTTTTGGTTTCCTTGCCACTGTCGCGTTTGGCTTGGCTTGCTCAGTTGGGGACACTACATTTTTCAACTAAATTTCCAAATAAATCTAATTAGTAAACTAAATTAACCATATAAACTAAATTACTGATCTAATGCCCACATTGTCACTGTATGATAATTGAAATGAGCTGGATGACATCACCGTTTTCTAAAACTCTGTTGCATTATTTTCCTGTTTAACACTGTGAAGCTGCTTTCAAACATTCTGCATTGTAAAAAGCGCTATATAAATAAAGTTGGCTTGACTTTACATACTTTTGAAAATCCAGCGTTTAGTTGATCCTGGTGAACTGACCTGAACTGAATTAGAAGTCCAAAACCAGAATTTTTAAAGAGAAATGCCAGTATAACAGAAGAGGAGCTTGAGTTTGTTGCCCAGCCCTATTTGTTTGAACCACAAGAGGCGAAGTTTACGCTCCTCTTACATCGCGTCAGCGGTTACTCTTTTGGCGTAAACCGACTTGCGTAGGTTATTTTAGTCTATAAAGTTTTAAATAAAGATATTTTTCTTACAAAAACCCTTCACTTCAGAAGGCCTTTATTAACCTCCTGGAGTCGTAAAGAGTACATTTATGATGTTATAAAACATCATAAAATCTTTACTCCCATTATAAAACTTGGAAGAGCAATGATACTTTTTAATATAACTCTGATTGTGTTTGGCTAAAAGAAGAAAGTCATATACACCTATGGCTTGAGGCTGAATAAATCATGGGGTAATAGACCCTTTTCACAGACTGTGATGACACGTTTTAACGGTCATCAATATCGTAAATCCTGCAACGTTTTTTGTATTTTCATTTTTTTTTAAATATATGTACATTTATAACACTAATACTTTGTATTTTATTACTTTTGCATCAAATTACAATAAAAATAAAATTAATAAATAAAAGTTCCCGCTGCTGTGAGGGTGTTTAGTAATAGCGTCTATGGGAGCGATGGTAAAAATGAACATATTTCTCTCTTTTCACTCCCGTTATCAATCTCACTCGATTTTTTTCCCTCTTTTTGAAAGTTGTGAAATCGCTACTGTGGCGTTTTTCTCTTGCTATGTGAGCAAATGGGCACACAAAAAAAAATATTTAATGTATTCTCTCATTCACAGCTATTATATTTAACCCAACTGTGACGACTGTGACGGAAATGTGAAAAGGGTCTATTTTCATTTTTTGGTGAACTGCCCCCTTAAAGGGATAGTTCACCCAAAAATGAAAATTAGCCCATGATTTACTCACCCCCAAGTCATCCTAGGTGTATATGACATTCTTCTTTCAGACCAATAAAATCGGAGTTATATTACAAAAGTCCAGGCTAATCCAAGCATTAGAATTGGATTCATAGTTGACTCTGTTTTTGAAGTCCATAAAAAGTGCATCTGCCCATCAAATAACTGCTCCACGCGGCTCCGGGGTGTTAATAAATGCCTTCTGAAGCAAATCGACGCGTTTGTGTAAGAAAAATATCCATTTTTAAAACTTTATCAAGTAAAGAATGTCATATTCACCTAGGATGACTTGAGGGTGAGTAAAGTATGGGCTAATTTTCATTTTTGGGTGAACTATACCTTTACTTTGAGATGGAGTTAGAAATTACACATCAGAGCTTCATGTCCTAGATTCACCTGAGCTGGACCAAAATACTATGAAAATCGACTTTTTGAAAGTATTTGATTTAATTGCATATGCGTATTTTTATGCACCTTTCACCCCCAAGCGTGTAGTTCATTATGTGCACAAAATCACAATTCTTAAGATTCAGGATACAACACCCAGTTCCTGTTTGCCTGGGTAGGGATTGTGGCTGCTGTTCTGCTTCATTCTGTATGTGTGTGCGCTCGCTACTGCATTTTCACATTCAGACACATTCTTAGTTCTGGCCTTTGCTCAGTTGCCATGACTACGGGTGAAAAAACTTACTAAAGGTGTGAAGCCACAGATATGGAGCAATATTTAGGGCCCGACCACCGATGGTACGAGGAGGACCCTATTGGAATTGCTCCGTCTATTATTAATGTGTATTTTTATTTATTTTGTGTTGACAGCAGCAGCGTCCTGCAGTGTGACATGCTATACTCCAGTTATTTTTTAATAATTGTCATGCATGCAGAATTTATTTGACATACTAAATTTAAACACAGTTGGACAGTTCATCAGAGAACATTATTATTAGAAATCTTCGAAAGCTTTTATAGAAAAAGATCAACTTACTGTGCCTCTGAAACTCATAATTTGGGGGGGAGGGGGGGGGTTAATAAAGGCCTTCTGAAGCAAAGTGATGCGTGTAAGAAATATATTCATATTTAACAAAATATCTATCTTCTGCCAGACCGCCTTCCTTATTCAACTTACGAAGAAAGTGTAACGCCTCTCGCAGTTAAAAACGCTTGCGCTACGTCCAACGTCTTATGTTGCGCCAGTTACGCAGTTACACCTAAGATGACTTGAGGGTGCGTAAATCATGGGATAATTTTCATTTTTGGGGAACTATCCCTTTAACACCTAATTGTAAAGTGTTACCCTAAAATCTTTTTTTAGCTACTTATAAATAAAATCCATCAAATGCTTTTAAACCTCATTGCTACAATTTTACAAAGGGTTATTCATGTACTTCAATAGAAAAACAATGAATAAAATGAATTGATTTAACATTACAAAATACATGTTATGCGGAACAAACTTCTGTATTCTGTAAAACAAGTTGCGTTGCTTCCGGTTCAGGTCTTTTGTATGTGCTTCATTGAATATTAAGCCGTTTTACTCAAGATGCATTCAACTGAGCGAGCATTCAAAGATGGGCATTGCATAGATATCATTGCAGATTGATATCTAAAAGTTTTTATTCTTCTTATGTCATGAACATTCAGATATTGAAGAGATAGTTCACCCAAAATTCATTAATTCCTTACCCTCATGCCGTTCCAAAGCCGTTAGACCCTCGTTCATCTTCGGAACACAAATGAAGATATTTTTGATGAAATTCGAGAGGTCTCAGCCCCCTCCATAGACAGCTATTTAATTGAAGGTCCAGAAAGGTAGTAAAGACATAGATAAAATAGTCTCCGTGGTTCAACCTGAAAGGGGTCATGAACTGGCTTTTTTTTAATATATATATATATATATTGTTGTCTGAGGTCAACTTATTACGTTTGTGTTTTTTACATTCAAAAACATCATAATGAATAAGTAATAGGCTATGTTCTGCCCTGGTTTTGAGCCTCTCCCCTTGAACGCTCTGTTTTTATGGGCGTGCCGCACAGAAGACTTGGAAGTAAACGCCCACTGCTATGATTGGATAACAGTTTTGCATAATAATGAGTTTCGGCTCCCCCGTCAGTACATGTGGGGAATTGTTTTGAAAACTTCCAAAGTGGAGAAACGGCAACCGTAATTACTTGGCCCACCCGATCGGTGGATACATCCGTGAACCATGCATCACTAACACACACACACTCACACACACACACACACACACAAGCCAAGCATGTGCATCAGCAAAACTTCACTGCAGACAAATCACGATCTGTAACAATGCAATACTATCACATATAAAAAACATGTTTTACTCGCATAAGTGTGTTGCACCATTCCTGTCCAATATAGAAGGCACAGCATTGTGTTTTAATCTCAATATGTCTGCAAATCCAGTCTGGACCTGTGTCTTGTTTACAAACGATTCCGCGGTGAAATGAAGCGAACAAACGTGCAATCTCTTACGCACGTGAGTTGGAACTTTATTAAAAATAAAGTTCAACCACTCATTCCTAATATTAGAGTCCGAAGGAAGCTTATGCAGCGACTCTGTTCTTCCACAACCAGGCACAGCGCAATATATTACTCTCTTCGGCATGTTTATAGCTCGGTAGCGCGATCAGTTTAACTCCAGGAGTCGGTGGGCGGGAAGTTTTCAGCTCCGAAACTTACAGGATATTCTTATATCACAATGAACTTTTATATATCAAAGGTTGATTTCTCAATTCATGACCCATTTAATTTAATGAAGCGACGAGAATATTTTTTGTGTGCAAAAAGAACAAAAACAATGACTATTCAAAAAAATTTTGTTGGCCTGTTCCAGTCTCCTACGCAGTTTACGTTGCAGTTCCATGCGTCGTGGTGCTCACATGAACAGCATCGGTTGCCGTAGATCTCGAGAGAGCTGCACTGTTTACAACGGAAACTGCGTAGGAGAAAAAAAACTGAATGAATGCTCTAAAACTGAATAAAACGGCAACAAGATAAAGTTCATACTGCCGTTAACACTTTTCCCCTTTGTTCAATAAAGCCTATTGTACATGTTTTTACAGGAGGCCGTCCTTTGGGTTTTCATTTGGGATCGCCGGTAACCCGCTGTGTGGAGACGCACCGAGCCATGCGGCAGTTGAAGGGCAAGCCGAAGAAGGAGTCATGGAAAGACAAAAAGGAACGCAAGCAGGCCATGCAGGAGGCCAGGGAGCAGGTGACGACCATTGTTCTACCGACGCTCGTCGTGCTCGTGCTGCTCATCGTCCTCTTCGTCTACGTGGCGACCAGACCCGGAGCCATCGAGTAAAAAGACTCCAAATAGCCAAATCCCCCTGTCCTTGTCTTTCTCTTTCGTTTTCCCTTGTTCTTTCCCAATGCCATGAATTGGACACAATCATAAGGATGAACAGATTGATAAAGGAGAGGTTTTCCGTGCCATTTTTGGAGTATATTAATGGAGTCTTCCGTTTTGGCTTCCAACAGAGCGCCTCTCCCAGCCACCAGCATTCGTGTCTGTGGGGGCCATGATGGCTCTAAATGCATTTACAGGGTTCTAGTTTCATGCCAAAGCACCTGAGACGCAGCAGACTCGGACTGACCCAGGAACAGGGTCAGACCTGATGCCTCTGTGCTCAGAGTTACAAGTCAGTACAAATGAGAAGTGACTGTAGTATTGCACATGTCTGTAGCATGCACGCTTATGCACACACACACACACACACACACAGATCCTGTGGACGTGTCACAAATGAATTTTGATGGGTGTCACATGAAACCAATGACAGAAATGAATGTTTATACTTCTGAATGCTCAATTCCTCTTAACAGTCAGTTGCTGATGTGTTTTGGTTAAACCGTGTGTGTGTGAAAGCAAATGCACCATTGAGTGCATGTTTATATGACACATCTGTGATATACAATCCCAGCGGCAAACATGCTTATTTTAAAATATATTCCAGCAGGACTTGGATCTAAGAATGTGCCTTAAAACTTTTAATGACGTAACAGCAGTTAAAGTATTAATAAAGAAATGAAAAGCCATGCTGACTGCTTCATTGTTTTTAGTAAGACTCTGGCCGTTTCTCAAAATGCATTTCTTGTGCATACTTGTGGACTTGTGAAATGTCATCAGTCGCTGCCCAAATCTGTTCCAAATCGAAGTTCACATCTAGCCAAGTACAGTTCAGTGTTCTTGATCTGCCCCTTTTATCCAGGATGTTTCGAGAGGTGACTTGTGCGGACTTGAGACAGCCAGGTATCCCAGAATGCATCTTGCACCAACCAGAAAGCGTCAGTAGTGGATGAGAAAACCTGTGTAATTTAAAAATACTACTGTTATTGTGTCAGAAAATGTAGTTTTAAGAGATTTTCCAGGCGAGAATGTAGTTGTTTAAAACTCAAATCTGTGGTTTATTTAAGAGATCGCCTATTTGAAAATTTGATCTGACATTTTCGGAGTTGTGAGATCCTGGTGATCACCAGCGGTCATGTATCCCGCCGAGTGCAACCTTACCTCAGCTAGTCCTTCTGGCGTTTGCCACTGGCTCTGATGTCTCTGTAGTGGTTAAACATGAGATGTTTAACGTCTTGTGTATATCTAACGGGCAATCTTTTTATATAATCGTTTTATTATCTTTACTTATACTTTTATAACGGCTATTATTGTGGTGTTTTATAACATATTTTGTTTTATTGTAGCCTAAAATATACATACAGAGATGACTCACTCTCCCAGTTTAAATCTAGATTAAAGAGGCATCTCTTTAGCCAAGCATTCACATGATGCATCTCATAACCTTGTACTCCAGTTATATCAGTGCACATGATTGTCTTTGCTTAATGCTTTGAACAGCAGCTACGCTAATTATTTTCCTGTTCTGTTTTATCTTGGGTAACTAAAGAGTGTCAGCTCCAGTCTGGATCCAGCCTCTTATGAAGACTTCAGATGACCAACACCTGTGAAGAGACGACTCAACTCCTGCGAGGACTTCAGATGACCATCACCTGTGAGGAGACGACTCAACTCCTGTGAGGACTTCAGATGACCATCACCTGTGAAGAGACGACTCAACCCCTGTGAGGACTTCAGATGACCATCACCTGTGAAGAGACGACTCAACCCCTGTGAGGACTTCAGATGACCATCACCTGTGAAGAGACGACTCAACTCCTGTGAGGACTTCAGATGACCATCACCTGTGAAGAGACGACTCAACTCCTGTGAGGACTTCAGATGACCATCACCTGTGAAGAGACGACTCAACTCCTGTGAGGACTTCAGATTACCATCATCTGTAAGGAGACGACTCAACTCCTGTAAGGACTTCAGATGACCATCACCTGTGAAGAGACGACTCAACTCCTGTAAGGACTTCAGATGACCATCACCTTTGAAGAGACGACTCAACCCCTGTGAGGACTTCAGATGACCATCACCTGTGAAGAGACGACTCAACTCCTGTGAGGACTTCAGATGACCATCACCTGTGAAGAGGGGACTCAACTCCTGGAGGACTTCAGATGACCATCACCTGTGAAGAGATGACTCAACTCCTGTGACGACTTCAGATGACCATCACCTGTGAAGAGACGACTCAACTCCTGCGAGGACTTCAGATGACCATCACCTTTGAAGAGACGACTCAACTCCTGTGAGGACATCAGATGAACATCACCTGTGAAGAGACGACTCAACTCCTGGAGGACATCAGATGAACATCACCTGTGAAGAGACGACTCAACTCCTGGAGGACTTCAGATGACCATCACCTGTGAAGAGACGACTCAACTCCTGCGAGGTCTTCAGATGACCATCATCTGTGAGGAGACGACTCAACTCCTGGAGGACTTCAGATGACCATCACCTGTGAAGAGACGACTCGACTCCTGCGAGGACTTCAGATGACCATCACCTGTGAAGAGACGACTCAACTCCTGCGAGGACTTCAGATGATCATCATCTGTGAGGAGACGACTCAACTCCTGGAGGACTTCAGATGACCATCACCTGTGAAGAGACGACTCAACTCCTGCGAGGACTTCAGATGACCATCACCTGTGAAGAGACGACTCAACTCCTGCGAGGACATCAGATGAACATCACCTGTGAAGAGACGACTCAACTCCTGGAGGACTTCAGATGACCATCACCTGTGAAGAGACGACTCAACTCCTGGAGGACTTCAGATGACCATCACCTGTGAAGAGACGACTCAACTCCTGTGAGGACTTCAGATGACCATCACCTGTGAAGAGACGACTCAACTCCTGTGAGGACATCAGATGAACATCACCTGTGAAGAGACGACTCAACTCCTGGAGGACTTCGGATGACCATCACCTGTGAAGAGACGACTCAACTCCTGCGAGGACTTCAGATGACCATCACCTGTGAAGAGATGACTCAACTCCTGTGAGGACTTCAGATGACCATCACCTGTGAAGAGACGACTCAACTCCCAAGAGGACTTCAGATGACCATCAGCTGTGAAGAGACGACTCAACTCCTGCGAGGACTTCAGATGACCATCAGCTGTGAAGAGACGACTCAACCCCTGGAGGACTTCAGATGACCATCACCTGTGAAGAGACGACTCAACTCCTGCAAGGACTTCAGATGACCATCACCTGTGAAGAGACGACTCAACTCCTGCAAGGACTTCAGATGACCATCATCTGTGAGGAGACGACTCAACTCCTGGAGGACTTCAGATGATCATCACCTGTGAAGAGACGACTCAACTCATGTGAGGACTTCAGATGACCATCACCTGTGAAGAGACGACTCAACTCCTGCGAGGACTTCAGATGATCATCATCTGTGAGGAGACGACTCAACTCCTGGAGGACTTCAGATGACCATCACCTGTGAAGAGACGACTCAACTCCTGTGAGGACTTCAGATGACCATCACCTGTGAAGAGATGACTCAACTCCTGCGAGGACTTCAGATGACCATCACCTGTGAAGAGACGACTCAACTCCAGTGAGGACTTCAGATGACCATCACCTGTGAAGAGACGACTCAACTCCTGCGAGGACTTCAGATGACCATCACCTGTGAAGAGACGACTCAACTCCTGCGAGGACATCAGATGAACATCACCTGTGAAGAGACGACTCAACTCCTGGAGGACTTCAGATGACCATCACCTGTGAAGAGACGACTCAACTCCTGGAGGACTTCAGATGACCATCACCTGTGAAGAGACGACTCAACTCCTGGAGGACTTCAGATGACCATCACCTGTGAAGAGACGACTCAACTCCTGGAGGACTTCAGATGACCATCACCTGTGAAGAGACGACTCAACTCCTGGAGGACTTCAGATGACCATCACCTGTGAAGAGACGACTCAACTCCTGGAGGACTTCAGATGACCATCACCTGTGAAGAGACGACTCAACTCCTGGAGGACTTCAGATGACCATCACCGGTGTAGAGACGACTCAACTCCTGGAGGACTTCAGATGACCATCACCTGTGAAGAGATGACTCAACTTCTGCGAGGACTTCAGATGACCATCACCTGTGAAGAGATGACTCAACTCCTGCGAGGACTTCAGATGACCATCACCTGTGAAGAGACGACTCAACTCCTGCGAGGACTTCAGATGACCATCACCTGTGAAGAGACGACTCAACTCCTACGAGGACTTCAGATGAACATCACCTGTGAAGAGACGACTCAACTCCTGTGAGGACTTCAGATGACCATCACCTGTGAAGAGACGACTTAACTCCTACGAGGACTTCAGATGACCATCACCTGTGAAGAGATGACTCAACTCCTGTGAGGACTTCAGATGACCATCACCTGTGAAGAGACGACTCAACTCCTGCGAGGACTTCAGATGACCATCACCTGTGAAGAGATGACTCAACTCCTGTGAGGACTTCAGATGACCATCACCTGTGAAGAGACGACTCAACTCCTGGAGGACTTCAGATGACCATCACCTGTGAAGAGACGACTCAACTCCTGTGAGGACTTCAGATGACCATCATCTGTGAGGAGACGACTCAACTCCTGGAGGACTTCAGATGACCATCACCTGTGAAGAGACGACTCAACTCCTGCGAGGACTTCAGATGACCATCATCTGTGCGGAGACGACTCAACTCCTGGAGGACTTCAGATGACCATCACCTGTGAAGAGACGACTCAACTCCTGTGAGGACTTCAGATGACCATCACCTGTGAAGAGATAACTCAACTCCTGGAGGACTTCAGATGACCATCACCTGTGAAGAGATGACTCAACTCCTTCAAGGACTTCAGATGACCATCACCTGTGAAGAGACGACTCAACTCCTGCAAGGACTTCAGATGACCATCACCTGTGAAGAGACGACTCAACTCCTGCGAGGACTTCAGATGACCA
>NC_137114.1:17400740-17755740 GCF_949357685.1 Gobio gobio
TTCCACTGCATAACTCCTCACGCTAAACTGCTTATAATTCACTACATTATCAACACTTAGCTCTTTATATTGCTTTGTTTTTCTAAATGTAACGTTATAGGTGAACTTTTATGTCGTTATAATGAATGATAGGGGTTTTAATACTTTAATATATATATATATATATATATATATATATATATATATATATATATATATATATATATATATATATATATATATATATATATATATATATAATATATATGGTAGAAGTTAATTTTAATATATATAAAGTTTAATTTACTTACAATTTTTATGTCAACACATTTACTCTATTCAATTCTGTAATGTTTAAAATATATGTATTGTGTAGATATAATAATTATCTATAGTCATGATAAATAATAGGTGCGTTCAAACATAAGTCTGGAAGTCTGCATAGTATGTTTAACATAATATTGTATGCAAAATACTTACATACTTAACAATTAGGAATTGTTTTGACATTTCACGTTTTTAAAATAATTACAGTGTGAAATTGACAAAGGTGTGTAACAACAGACAAATGTAGTATTTTGAGTGTTTGCACCTTGTTTTGAGTCTGATGAATGTCTGTGTCCCTGTGTTATGCGTTCGACAGCTGATTCCCCGTGTGCCAGCTCATCAGAACACACAACACGTGGCCGTAAGATAATCAGCTTCTGCGTGTTTGGATAAACATCCTCCAGATGAGCAGCAGAAGATGGTATCAGCTGAACAACTAGGTAATGATGTGTGTTTTACACCACAGATGACACTGAACCAGTCTGGGATGTGTGTCGCCGTCTCATTCTGTCTCTGCTTGATGCATTGGTTTAATCTCTCAGTACTAACAAAAAAGTTCCATGGTACTATCATGTAATTGTATGCAGTACCTTTGTGTGTGTGTGTGTGTTCATATTTTTCTATCCTGATGGGGACTTATTCCTGAATGCACACAGACTCATGGGGACCTAAATTGAGGTTCCTGTGATGAAACAGTTTTTTAAAAAATTTTAAAAATGCAGAAAATGTTGTGTGATTGGTTGGGTTAGTGTTAGGGGATATAATATGCAGTTTGTACAGTATAAAAAACATTACGTCTATGGAGAGTCCCCACAAAGAGAACTGAACTTGTGTGTGTGTGTGTGTGTGTGTGTGTGTGTGTGTGTGTGTGTGTTATTGTGGTACTTTTTATTTTACTGCAGAGCACTGCATTTAAATCAATATCATCCATAAGAGCAAGAAACGGATGCAGACACACATCTCAAATTAATTTTATCAGAGGTGGACAAAGTACACAACTCTTTTACTTGAGTTAAAGTAAAAGTACTACTGGTCAAATATGACTCAATTACAAGTGAAAGTTGTAAAGATAGATTTTTACTTAAGTAAAAGTAAAGAATTGCTTTTAAAAAGTACTTAAGTATCAAAAGTAAAAGTAAACACATTATTTTATTGTTGCATTGTTTTATGAATCACACCGTGCCATCATGGTGGTTTAGGCCAGTCATGCTCCATCTGACATGCTAGCATACGACTACCTTGAACTCATTTAAATACTTGTTTAAAAGTTACTCTTATCAAAGTCGAAATCGTACTAGAGTAGAAAGGAAAGGTTTCTACATTGTGTTTTTTTGACAAGATTATGTAAAAACATATTTTTGAAAGGACTTCAGTTAACATTAGCCCAACTACGTTATTGCATGCTAACTAACGTCATTGTCAAACTTTACCTATGCGTTAGCATTGTATTGCCAAGGCTATGGCAACTTGGCAGGCAAATCCATAAAAAAATAATTTGACCGACATTACTTCACACCAGTGTTAAATTTAACAGCAAATTTTGATTTAGTTTTAGTCATAGTCTTTTTGCTAAAATGCCATTTAATTTTTGGCATAATTTTGGCCATTTTAGGCATCTGTTTTCGTTTTAGTCAACTAAATATAATAAGATTTAATACATTTTAAAATTCAGTACTTTTGCTCTGGCATCTGAGAGGCAGCTTTCTGTGTGCGCTTCCGGATTTAATTGAGCTCTTTCTCTTTCGTGTCATTGCCTTTTTCAGACTTATCCACATGCTCTTCTCTTTCTCCACATTTTTGAGCAATTCAAATGTTCAGCTCTGACTGGATCTCTAACTCATCCCTCCCTAACATTAGTCTCATATGTATTCGTTGACAAAAAAGTAAATAGATTTGTCATAGTGTTTGTCATTCACGTTTTAAAGAAGAAAAAAATAATAATCCACTGACTTTCAAAGCGGCTACATAGAAATTACTTTCTACTTCGAGGACCTTGATAGAAATGTAGTGGAGTAAAAAGTACAATATTTGTCTTTCAAATTTAGTGAAGTAAAAGTCATAAGTTTCCAGAAAAAATACTACTCAAGTAAAATACAGATACTCAAAAAGTGTACTTAATACAGTACTCAAGTAAATGTACTTTGTTACTGTCCGCCTCTGAATTTTATATAAATATATATATATTTATTTTATAATATATAATTTATAATTTATAATATATGAATTTAAAAAAAAAAAGTTGGATGGATGGATGGATGGATGGATGGATATATATATATATATATGCATGTATGTATGTATGTATGTATGTATGTAAGTGCTGGGTAGTAACTGATTACATGTAATCTGGATTATGTAATCAACTTCCAAAAATTTAATTGTAATTAAATCATATTACGTTTTAACACCCTCATAATCAGACTAGTTACTTTTTGATTGATTGCATGATTACTTAATAGTCACAAAATGGCAGTACATTATTCATAATGCATTGATTCTCTCTAGTTATTCTTTTTTATCTTTTAAAATGTGTATGCTAACAAAAGCTTATTGCTTATAAGTCTTCCAGTTTTGTGGAATTGCTCACAGAGATTGGCCACTAGTCATGTGACTAAAATTACATGGAAAATTGAGAGTCCACACAGCATAAAGAAATAAAATATTGAATCTTTTTGTTAGTTAGTGTTTTATTTTGATGGTTTTTATTTTAAAATTACTTCATTTATTTAAAATGTTTAAGATTTAATTAGTTAATAGCTTTTCATCAATTTATGAACCACCTTCTTTCTTTTTGTATTGGTATGGTACAAAATCGATGCTATAAACGTGTTAGGTCAAAAGTAATCCAAAAGTAGTCCGATTATATTTCCTAAAAAGAGTATGCCTCCTATAATTCCTAAAAATGTCGATTACATTACTAACTGCAGTTTTTATCATGTCATTTGTATTCAGTAATAGACTACAATATGTAGACTAAGCATGGGCGTTGGAAGCAAAAAAAATTTTTGTGGGTCCTCTCCCAGAAAAATTTTACTGGAGTAGATGTAATTTACATTAAATACAAACATACTGCCTTGTTTACTTAACGTCTGGTTGGGCCAGACAAAATGACAGAAAACACTGAATCATTTGCAACTGCAATAGTGTAGGGGTAAAGCACATGGCAGAACGTTTTGACGCAAATCGACCCGAGATTCGAGTCCGCCTTTTGCCAAACTCGCTCTACTTCTTCTCCCTTTCCCCATCACATATCAGATGGGAAAACCATTTATTTTCAATAAAAATGAAGAAAATATTAGAAAAGTGGAAATAAAGCGTCTAACGTGTTTAACAATTGTTAGTGTTTTATCTAACAATAAAAGTGTTTTATTGTTAGATAAAACAGTGTTTATCGGTTAGGGGTAGGTAAACAGACATGCTGAATTAGAGACGATAAAAGTGAGTGGGTCCAATATCATTGATCGTAAAAAGTGGGTGGGTCTTGTCCCACATACAATGGTTCTGACGCACATGAGACTGTATAAATGTTTTTTGATGCCATTGCAATGTCTACTTTATTATTTCCCTACAGCGACCTACAGAATAAAATAAAACGTATTATTATTAATTAGCAATGCATTTGATAAATCTGTGGTTGTATTAAATATGATCCTGAGCAGACATGGAGGTGATGACTCCTCTGATGGAGGAAGCAGGAGGTGAGGAGGAGGAGGAGGAGGATGTAGACATAGATGAAGATTCGGAGCATCTGCCACAAGGCATCACGTGAGTCTCACCCACTGTCAGTCACATCAGAGAGATTCTTTTGTAGCTTTGGGTTGATACACATTGGGTGTTTGTTTGCACACAGTAATTTTTTTTGTAACCAAAAATGTGTGTATGTGTGTACATGTAAACAGCAAACTCTCATATTACATAATGTATGCTATACCCTCTATCATTTCTGACATCTGTCTGCCTGAAATAACCACATTGGTGTGGGTCTGTTTTCTCTATCCTTCAGGTTTACTCAAACCCTGCTGCATCTTTTAAAGGGGAATATCGGCACAGGATTGCTCGGGCTTCCTCTGGCAGTGAAGAATGCTGGGATAGTGGTGCGTAGCATCTCGGCTTCTTCTGTGAAGGCTCATGAGCGATAAACCCAGTCTAGAGGAGTTTCTGCTGCATACGGACCATAGCTTTCCTTCTCAAACTGATCCTGAATCCAAACACAGCTTCTAGTTATTATGTCCAAGTTCTCCGGGTCAGACTATTAGTAAAACCAGATCATTCGAAGTACGCCATGAAAACTGACTTGCACACTGTAAAAACCTGCAATGTTTTAGGGCAGTATTAAATGCAGTTGTTGTTGCCACAAAATACCATTGCAGCTTTATTGCCCCTGTAATTAGATTTGTTTGTTTTCACCCTTATATCCTGATTGTTTATTGGGTGGACAGGTTAAAAACAAGTCAGACTGGTTTACAAACTAAACCGTGCCGACTGTATTGTGTGCTGACTGCCAAAATGGTTTGTAAGAGCGATTCCACAAACTTTATTGCTGTCATAAAGCCCTCGTACAGTATGTGGGCAAAGTTCACGTTGAGAGAGAACAAGGCCCCGTCCACATGGAGACGTGTTTAGCTGTATACGTTCAAATGTTGTACCATATCTAGGGCCCTATGAAATCCGTTTTATTTTTTCCCAAATTCCATTTTATTTTTTCCCAAATTCCGTTTTTTCCGTTTTAATTTTTGCTAATTCCTTTTTTTTTTTCGTTTTAATTTTTGGGAATTCAGTTTTTTTTACCCTTAACTGTTATTTTAGTCGTAAAAAGAGTGTTTTTAATGTTAATATAATAGAACATAAAACATAAAATAGGAATGACCTTAAATTTATTGAGGTAACAAACATCACATTTACTTTTCAGGACAAATACTGCAACATAATACTGCACTCTAAGCACTTCAAGTCACAACTAGATATTAGTGCTGTGAATTGATAATAATAAAAAAAAAGAATTAATCACATTTTTTCCTGTAATTAATCATGATTAATTGCAATTAAAAACATTGGAGTTTTTTATATTTTGATATTGAAATAATTTCAGTTACTCTCCAAATTAATTTAGAAACAATTTAAAGACAGCATATTTTAAATGTGTGTTGTAATGGCATCTTTTTATGAATGAAGGCCAGTATCACTGATATTAATGTCTATATGAAACATTGATGACGTTACATTACAGTATAACCGAAAGCTACCAATTTCAACATTTATTAGGCTTTAAAAAAACTTTTAATTTAATTGAACTTAAAACAATCTTTACATAAATCTATTATAATAAATGTTATATTTGCCTGTGGCCTTCCCTCTCAGACATAGTCTACACAGAAATTGAATAAAGTTATCAACACCTTTCTTAACTGCATAAATAATAAGTGAAATATAGATTAATCATCATTAAAGCTACAATCTTCTGTTCCCGTTGTTCTTTGAACATTAATGACAGACATTATCAGTGCTACTGTCACTTTAAGAGCTACCTCAGCCAAACATGATGTGGATAATGCTGCCTTCACGTGCTATCGGAAATTTGATGATTCCGACTTCTGAAGTCGTGATTACGAGCGCATTGCATACAAGTTTCAAAATGTGAGGGCGTTCATGTGCAATGTTTACCTAGGAAACTTGTATATTACGATAATTCCGAGAGCACGTGAAGGCAACATAAGACGCGCTGACCCGCGCATCTCATTTCCTCTCAAGTTCATTTAAGGCATTATTTCCCATACAGTACATTAAAGTGCATTAAAAACAAGGCAAAATACAGCAAGCACTCCCCGAGGGAACTGCTCGGCTCGGTACTGAGGGCTTATCGTTGAGTTTCTTAACTTTTTCGCCGACGAAAGCAGAGCCGTGGAGCCGCTTCGCCATACTTTCAGTGTTTTGAAGGAGGAGCTGAAATGACGGGAGGGGTTGTGTTGCCCAAATTTGCTTCCCCCGGTCTGCATTTCCCCAGACATACGTTCTTCTCCCACACAAAACCGCATTTCATTCCAAATATGTCAAATTCCGGGAAATTCCGCGTTAACAATAGATTCCGCGTTAATATGCCAATTCCGCGATTCCGTCCGCGATTCGGTGATCGCGGAAATCATAGGGCCCTACATATCAGCGCTTCGTCCACACGGATCCGGCGTTTCAGGAGCATGAAACCGATATTTTTTGAAACCGGGTCCCAGAGTGGATAAATCTGAAAACGACACCCTTGCGTTTTCGTGTGTACAGCCGATCCGTATATTTTGTGAAATGGTGATGTCATCACACCACGTCCCGTGCGGGAAAGACTAGAAAGGGATACAACTACGGGCACTGGGCATGCGCACATCAATATTGCGTCATTTAATTCCTGTATTTGCATTATTGTAAGGGTAGGTTTAGGGTGTAGGCGTTAATAAAACAAGTCTAGTAAGTAGCACATTTAAGTATTGTTATTTTATTGTGAGATTTGTGCCTCACTTCCTACCGCTGCTGTACCCCTTCTAGCCACAACCCTTCTCCGTTTTTAGTGCATTTCTGTGGCAGAATTACAGCGCCACACACTGGCCTGGCATGTATACTACATCGTTTTGAGTCGTTTTCATTGCTCTTGTGTGTACGCAGATATTTCTTGAAACGAGGGGGGAAAAAAATCAGATGCCTGGCATCACCTGTCAATCTCTTGGATTAACGATAGGGTGACCAGACGTCCCCGTTTCCCGGGGACAGTCCCGGTTTTTAATGTTCTGTCCCCTACTGGAGTTGTCCCCAGAAATGTCCCCGTTTTACAGCTCGTTCCAAACAACCCTCAGATATATTGGAAAAAAGCGGCCAACCAACACACAGCTGCTACGCTGACTCTAATTGGTCGCGCGCGCCACTACTACTTCATGAATAACGTACCGAGTCGAGAGCAGACAGAGCGTCATTATCGTCAAATATCAAAAGAAACCTCGTTGTCGGTTTCAAGGTAGTAAAATACTAACTATTCGTTTTTAATTTAAAGTAATATTGTATGTGCTTTATAACAGAGCCTCAACAAGGTGCGGGATTGTTTTGTTCCCAAAAGTTCCGCAGTCACAACGCAGTGATTACCACACATCTGAACTAATATCTGAACTTATAGTCCCTGTAAAGTCAAAACTAAACATGTGTTCTGAGTTTCTCACACCACAGATAAATGTGTTATTAACCACCCAGCCAAATTTGAATCATTAAAAAATCCGCCAAGTACATAAGATAGCTTATCAAAAACTTCAAAAAATGAGCAGCTTTCTCTGCTCTCAAACGCTGGGGGTGTGTCCGCTGTCGGCGCCGAAACCACGCCCACTCGCGGGACAGCTGCATTAGCACACAAGACAACACTCACTGATCACGAGCGTCTATGATCACGACGCACCAGATGTCGGCGGGACGAGAGGACTAAGGCCGGGGCGGGGGATAGTCGGTTCTGCAGCGGATTATCAGTGAATCCCAGTTGTCTCCGGTGAAAGTTTGTAAAACGATCCGGTGTATTGTCACTGCAGACTCAGAGGCAGGCGTCGGTGGTGATCCTCAGCTCTCCATCAAGATGGCTGTTCACAAAATTAATCCACCTCTTCTTGATCATCGTGTTTGTTTTGTAAGCTGTTTTGTAAGTTGTAGACTATAGTAACTAACAGTACTGACAGTAACTCGCGATCGAGCGGGCAAACTGATGCGAATGTGCTCTAGTTATGATCGTGTTAGGGGAGGAGCCAGGCTCGGTGGCTCCAGTGCATCATCGAGCCACTGTTTGAGCCCCGCCCAGAAAATCCTGAACACAGCAACGGTGAAAAACTGTTTAACGGTCTAACTTCTGAATTCAGCAGTACATGGTTCACAGTCTTTGTAATGTGTTTCAGCAATACATTGCTTACATTTATAATGTGTTTTGAAAAAAATCTCAGAATTGCCTTTACAGGGACTTTAAATATAGAAACCTTAACCCTAACCCCAAACAATTACACTTGCAACCAATACATGTGCAGAATTCATATACTTTCTGCTTAAAATAATCCTAAAATGCTAAATAACAAGACCAATTAAGGACAGTAATAATTATTTTCAAGCATAAACGTAACACAACTTTTGAAGTAAAAAAAGTAATTTATATAGTATAAACTTAAATACAATTATAAAATGTTACAATATTTGTTGAATAGTTTTATTTATCATATTTATGTTTTATTTTTATAATGTGTTTTTGTTAAGTCATGTTACAATATTGTTTTGAACCGCTTATTTACAATGGTTAGCTTACCATTAACTGTTTTCATTGTTTTTTTGTTTTTGTTTTTTATTGTATTAAATCCAGACCAAAAATCCTAATAATCAAACTAAATCCTAATACTTATTAATTTTAATAATAATATAGGCCTGCTAATATAATAGGACTTCACAGCAACAACAAAAACAATCAAAAATGTATTGTCCCTGTTTATTAAAATATGATAACAAATGAGAGCTGAGTGATATTTTGACCACTCAAATAGGAAATGTCCCCGGTTTCCATTTCAGAAATATGGTCACTGTTTTCACTACATTAGTTTGAATCACTACATTTTAGTGATGAGAAATATTTGCAATAAATTTAGTCATGGATTATTATCATTTAAAATGTTCGAAATAGTTAATTTTTTTCAAATATTTGAATTTTGTATGTGTTTATCTGTTCCAAAGTTTAATAAATCAGACACTGATGGCACAGTGCTCTGTTTTAAGTCTTTTTTTTTCCAACCAAAAATGCTTTGCGCTGGTTAGGGGGTACTTGGCTGGAAAAATATTTCACAGGGGGTACATCACTGAAAAAAGGTTGAGAACCACTGCTCTAGAAGACGTTACATTTGGTCACTAAAAACGGATATTAGGCCAGATTTACTAACAGCGTGTGCCAGCTAGGGATGGAACGGTATGAAAATTTCACCCAAATTATCACGATTATCAATATTATCACGTTTTTGTTCAAATGAGATGAAAGTGTTCAAAAAGAACGGATGCACACACTGAAAACATTTCAGCAAGTTTTATATTTTAAAATCAACATACAGCAAATAAATCAAGTTAAGGAAGATTATATTCTGTCGCATTTCCTTCCTTATAATGGCCGTCGTCAATAGCAACGCATTCTAACAGTCAGTCCCTCCAGAAAAACGCGATTATGCGATCGCGTGATTTAACGCATAATCAGCCAAAGTCCGCATATTCATGCGGGGGCCGCATTTTTTCAAATACGCCGCACTTTCGCCGCATAAATTGCCTATTTCCGCGTGCAAAATATGCGGGGCTATCATGATTTCATAATCCCCGCATTTTCGTTGCAAAAAAAGTCATATATATTAGCAGAAAGTTGAAAATTTTTCGTTTACTTCACACAAGAGCCGCCATTTCCGCCTATTGCCATGGGAACGTTTTGAAGTGACGTGATTACCCGACGCGAACGTCATCGAAAAGCTTCAAACCCCGTGGAGAAACCATAGATCCCGGTGAAACCATGATGAAGCACAAACTCCCATTGGCCAACAAAAATAACAGCAAAAGAGCAAAGCAGTTTCCCTGTGTGCTGACTGATTTCAAAACACAGCATCATGAAGCTTTGAAGCGTTATGAATCAATGAGTCGATTCAGCGGTTTGAAGCGTTATGAATCAATGAGTTGATTCAGCGGTTTGAAGCGTTATGAATCAATGAGTCGATTCAGCGGGTTGGATCGCCAAAGTCACGTATTTCAGCAGTTTGACACGCAATCCGAATCATGAATCGATGATTCATAGCATCATGATGCTGTGTTTTGAAATCAGTCATCACTATATAAGTCGTTATTTAGTTTTTTTTGCACACAATAACTATTATCGTCGCTTCATAAAGTTATTGTAGAACCACTGTAGTGAGATGGACTTTGTAACGACGTCTTTAGTAGGCTACCTTTTATGGGTCTTGAGAGTGTACATTGTGCCAATGGAGGCCTTTCTGAGCCATTGGAATTCAACTAAAATATCTTAATTTGTGTCCAACAACATAAAGGGAAGTCATTAATGACAGAATTTTCATTTTTAGGTGAACTAACCCTTTAAGAGATTGCACTTTGTGCATTGGAAGCACTCAAATGTCTGTTTTGTATAGCGACATCTGTAAAACAGGAAGTTATTTATTAATTTTTTCAGAAGTTGTAGCATATTCCTTTTGTAAAGCTACAGAACTTGATTGACTAAATGTTTTGTAAATTTGAGCCATTATTAAGGTCTTCAATAAAACAAGATGAGAACTTAAATATTCCAGCACTTTCTGTGATGTAGTGCTTTTTTTCTCTTTCTCATCAAACCGCAGTTTTTGCAAGTTCCCGCAATTTTATCGCATAAAATTGCATAAATATCCCGCATTTTTCATCGCATTTTTTAAGAAAACGTGCCGCATAATCAAGGATTTTTGCCCGCAACAATCACAAAAAAAAGACGCATTTTTCTGGAAGGACTGAACAGTGCACATCCATGTGTCACAACGGGCCTGCTCTCTCAATTCATTCAAATATGTCTTGCGTCTCTGTTTTTGATTGTATTGAAAATGAAATCAGAGGACTTTACTATTAATACTACTATAATTATTACTATAACTTCTTGTGATCATCTTGTCTGGACGATTGTGTTGTACACTGACTGTACAAAATGGATTTAGCAGGTAAGATTTAAAACATTAATCTCAATTCAATACGTCCCAGTAATTACTTAAGTGATAAAGAAAATCTGTGTAATAAGTGTACAATGAATATACATTATTATCCCTTAAATATCTCCCGTTCGTCTTTGGCTCAAGCTTCACGTTATTATTTCTCAGACTTAGTTTTGGTATTGAGGACAAAGTCCACTTGCCTTGCGGTGGCAGATTTGAAGTGTTGCCCCCGATTACAGCGACGTTCTGCAGACAGGGTGACCATCTTCGATTAAGTTTCTCTCAGGACTTTTGTAAAAGCCAAACCTCAGATTTGGTCCTTTTAGAAAGCTGGAAAATCTCCCGGCGCTGTCACTGCCATCTGCCATTTCTTCTCATTCAAAAAACTAATTTGCGCCTGCACCAGACTGACACTGACTGGACAGGATATAACGCAAGTTTTCAAAATCATGATAATAAAACGCGGTTTTAATGATAATTACATTTTAAACGATATTACTAACCGTCAGTACATTTGATCATGGTTTATCGTGAAACCGGTAATCGTTCCATCCTTAGCACAAACCCTCTTTTGGCATTAAAAAACTACTGTCAGGATTTACTAAAGACACGCTGTGAAAAATTTTATTTTATTATTTTATTTTATTGCGGCTGACCTTATTGCATATGCATTTGTAGGAGTTTCCCTTCAGACACAAAAATTATGAGAGGAGAGTAGCTTTCCACTTTTTTGGAATTTACCTAGTTTGCCCTGTTTAGTAAATCTGGCCCATTATCTTTTAAAACTGTTCATGTGTCTAAAACACTTGATTGAACTGAACATGATTCTCTGTTTTCCCTCAAGCTCGGTCCGGTTAGTCTGGTACTGATGGGTGTGGTGTGCGTTCACTGCATGCACATCCTGGTCAACTGCAGCCATCAACTCAGTGAGCGGTAAGAATGCACCAATCACAACCCACTGCCTCAGTCACCACAGCCAATCACATTTCAGCTTACTTTTTTAAATGAACACTCAGTCCTGGCATGATTTCAGGTGTAGGTCAGTGGTTCCTAAACTGGGGTACGCGAACATAATGCTGAGTTTTGCTGTTCGTTTATTTCTAGCCCACCTTAAAATAACATTAAAACCGAGCATGTGTTTCTAACATGCAAAATGCTGCCTCTTGTGTAAAAACAGGAAACTGGTAGTGTTGAAAAGGTCACATACATGACATCCAATCAAATATCCAATCTTTTGAGCTGACTGCATCCAGATCACACAAGCAGCATGCAGAGTCTGCTGCCTTAGCAAATCGCGCCACATTACTGCAGTTCTCGACAGTCGACCTTTGAAAAAGTGGGGTTTAGCACTTACTAACATGAAGACACAAACATACCCTGTGTGTGTTTTGGTTTTCATTGTTGACCATATATTATATAAGAGAGAATTTTTCCAGAATATCCACACGATTGCAAATGTGTCATGATTTTATACAACAGTTCCACAAACAAAAAGGTCATATTAAGTGATGTGCATTTTAACACAGTATTGTCAATATTGTTTGCTCTATTTTGCTGTGGAATAATAGTTCCAAGTCCATATAACAAACAGTGGCGTTAGTGAATGAATCAGGAGAGTCAATGATTCAATGACCCCTTCATAAAATTCATTTTTTATGGGACCAAAAGTAATGGGACAATTGCCTGCTCAGTTGTTCCATGGCCAGGTGTGTGTTATTCCCTCATTATCCCATGTACAAGTAGCAGATAAAAGGTTCAGAGTTCATTTCAAGTGTGTTATTTGCATTTGGAAACTGTTGCTGTCAACTCTCAATATGAGATCCAAAGAGCTGTCACTATCAGTGAAGCAAGCCATCATTAGGCTGAAAAAACAAAACAAACCCATCAGAGAGATAGGAAAAACTTTAGGTGTGGCCTAATCAACTGTTTGGAACATCCTTAAAGGGTAACTAAACCCCTGCTCAGAGCTTAACTCCACCCACTGGCAATTTTCAAAAAATGCTGGAAAAGTGGGCAGAGCCCGGCGGACACAGAGGGGACGAACCGAGGGCGGGGCTGAGTGGAGGGCGTGCACCTGAGACCCGCAGTGACGGATTGATTGAGCTGTCAGACCATAGACTCGCGAGTCGCAAAGATGGAGAATGACTGGAGTGACGCCAGCTTTGCAACAGAGCGGTCATTTCTCCTACCTTCACCTGAAGTGGAGGAGGGTGGATTGTCTGTAACAGACACAAACCCGGAGCCTTATCAATGCGAGCCGCTGCTCAAACTGCGTTAACTCCCGATGCCGACGATGCTAGTGAAGCAGCCGCGCAAGAGAACTGACCTAATCTATCTGCGTCCGCGGCAACCACTTGCGTGTCAGGGTTTGAAAGTGCGTCGCCTGTATGAAAATTCTGTACACATGACGGGCGGCAATAATAACGCAAGAAAAGCCTGACGTGTACTGACAACTGCATTATTTAACCGTATTTTCTTCAATAGGGCTCGGGCGTATGACGTCATTACTTTGCGTGGCGGCCATGTTGATGGCCTCATTTGCTGCTACTCGGACTACTGCGCACTGTTTATAGACGTGCTCCCTTTCAGTTGTGTGTCTTAATTTGGCGTTATTATTGGAAACCATGGTAAACCGTTGCTGCATTGTGGGGTGTAACACTAGATTACATAATCGCCATGGGAAAAAGTTCGAAAATGGATTAACTTTCCACCTCTTTCCTGCTTGGAGACGCAACCGCGGAGACCAAGTATCCGAGGTAACAAAGAGTCGTCGGCTCGCTTGGATCGCGCTTGTAAGACAAACTGTTACCTGGGGATATGGTGTTGGCTGATCGCGGCTTTGACATAAAGGACAGTTTGTGACTTATGTGTGCCGAGGTAAAGATCCCTGCTTTCACAAAAGAATGCTGTCAGCTGGATGCAAGAGATGTGGGGAGCACAAGAAAAAATGTCCACCTCCGAATTCTCGTGGAAAGGGTGATTTGTAACCGTCCGCAACAAGTACACTATTTTGTCAGATAAAGTACCGATTCACATGGTGTTGCCAAGCAAGGACGAAGACATGACATTCCTCTATAAGATTGTGTATGTATGTTGTGCTCTGACAAACATGAGCCCTAGCGTTGAAATAAAATAAATGTGCATTAAATACAGCCATAAGTGTCTGTTGCATCCATACCCACAATCTTCAAAATAAATATACTTAAATCAATATAATGTGCAAAAGCAAGAAGTGTCACACAATCGCAATAACCGTATAATGTGCAAAAGCAAGAAGTGTCACACAATCAGATATTTTTCAGTGTTTATTTGCAAGTAGTGCAACCCGAGAACACAGAACGGTGCAGAATGCTTCAAGGTAAAAGGTTAACGTTACATAGGCTTCATGGTCTGCAGCTCCTGAACCCATCCATTTGTGAACTGCAAATTTCATATGAATCCAAACCGTTAATAGTTCCAATTTTGTCCATATACCGGTCCCTGGCTTCCCTATTTAACGTATCCCGGTAAATTCCACATCCTTTTCGGGATTTTAACATAGTTTTTCTTTCTCCCAGCTCTGCTTCTCCTCGTTCGATTTGCTGTATGTTTACATTCGCGAGGCTATCAACATGGCCGCCACGTCCCAGAATGCAACGCAGCGCCCGAGCCCTATACAATGTTAAAGCAAGTATCAGTGAGTTTCATTCATAATGTTTCTACTTCATGTAACATGACAGTTCATACTGGAGTGAAGCCGTTCTCACCATGTGATTGGGGGAAACATTTCTGAGGGCGTGGTGAGCTCGTGCCAGGGGCGCGGATAGAGAGCCGTTGGAGGTACCATCCCACGTCACGATGTACCACAACGTCCAATAGGAAAATTCAACTGCAGTAGCCACCGTTCAACCTTAAGAGGGCAGCACTTTGGCGGTTTTACACCATATTTTATAGAATTAAAACACTTTATACTCAAATGTCAAAACATTTACTCGAATCAATGAACAGCATTAATAAAGCCCCAGTATTACAGATCATTAAAGCTACACTGTGTGATATTTTCCCCCATCTAGTGGTGAAAAGGTATATGACCATCCAGTGAATTTTAGTTTCTGTTCTTCTCAATTCCGATTTCGTTTCAACTCCTACGGTGGCCAATTTAGTCCAAGATTAACATGGCTTCCAGTCCTATGCTTCTAGTTCGACCTCGTCCACATTCGACACGGTGCCTGTGGGATATTCTGTGCGCAGTGGGATGGTTGGAACTCAACTGGCCTAATTATTTGGCTAGAAAGAACTGCAGCTAATCCAGAGTGAACTTTGATGATAGTAATGTTTATTCAGTCATCCAATTGCAAGGCATAAACAGGTTTGCGTGGATATGTACATAAATGTGGTTTCTGTGAGAGAACAAATAAGGATGGTAAATATACATACACTGAACTGTGTAACTATACTTATAAGTTACATTTGTATAATGTAACCGTAAACCAGAGCTTATTGTACCATATATAGGCGCTAAATGCAGCTGCATTAAAAGGAGCTGAGCTGCCGCTGCTAACAAGCGGTGTCCGGTTACAAAAGTGTGTGCGCCGCTTTAACGTTAGCACTGCAGTGCGCTCTGTATAACAATTGTTAATATGCCGATCAGACCTGATACATATTTCCATCAACATAAATTACAAGCAAATATTTTCTAAAAACGAATAAACATTGTTGATAACAAAATAACTGAATGATTATTCAAATAGGTGAGCATTACGCTATTGTATGTTGACACAAAAATACTTCTGAGGTGACATCAACTGAATTACGCGATGACACACTCTGAAACACATCTACAATGAAAATAACTATTATTACTTACGGAGTTATTAACGCACAGAAATACCACACAAGGAAAAACAGACTTTTGAGGAATTAACAAGGCAGGAAAACTCTGTATAACTCTGTTACTGGAGCTGCTGAGATGAAAACTCTCTGCACATGCACCAGACAAGTCTGAACAAGTTGACGCGCACATGCGCGAGGCAGAGAATTTTGTACAGTGCCATATTAAAACCGGTTAAAACGCGAAAAGCGAAGCTTGAATTTACGGGTATGTCCCTCTTTGGCTAATGTACTTTCAAGATGGAGGGGCAACATGGCGACCACCGTTAGATCCCATTACCTTATGTATTTTCAATGGCATATTATAAACTTACGAGAATACTTTATTACTTGAAAGAAGTAAATATACATTAATGAGCACATATATTTTTGAAAGAACTAAGTGTTTTTAGCTAAGAATAGACTAAAAAAGTTACACAGTGTAGCTTTAACTAAAAAAAGTTGGTTTAGGGTTTAGTTACCCTTTAAAATGAAAGAACGCACCGGTGAGCTCAGCAACACCAAAAGACCCGGAAGACCACGGAAAAAAACTGTGGTGGACGACCGAAGAATTCTTTCCCTGGTGAAGAAAACACCCTTCACAACAGTTGGCCAGATCAAGAACACTCTCCAGGAGGTAGGTGTATGTGTGTCAAAGTCAACAATCAAGAGAAGACTTCACCAGAGTGAATATAGAGGGTTCACCACAAGATGTAAACCATTGGTGAGCCTCAAAAACAGGAAGGCCAGATTAGAGTTTGCCAAACAACATCTAAAAAAGCCTTCACAGTTCTGGAACAACATCCTATGGACCGATGAGACCAAGATCAACTTGTACCAGAGTGATGGGAAGAGAAGAGTATGGAGAAGGAAAGGAACTGCTCATGATCCAAAGCATACCACCTCATCAGTGAAGCATGGTGGTGGTAGTGTCATGGCGTGGGCATGTATGGCTGCCAATGGAACTGGTTCTCTTGTATTTATTGATGATGTGAATGCTGACAAAAGCAGCAGGATGAATTCTGAAGTGTTTCGGGCAATATTATCTGCTCCTATTCAGCCAAATGCTTCAGAACTCATTGGACGGCGCTTCACAGTGCAGATGGACAATGACCCGAAGCATACTGCGAAAGCAACTAAAGAGTTTTTTAAGGGAAAGAAGTGGAATGTTATGCAATGGCCAAGTCAATCACCTGACCTGAATCCGATTGAACATGCATTTCACTTGCTGAAGACAAGACTGAAGGGAAAATGCCCCAAGAACAAGCAGGAACTGAAGACTGTTGCAGTAGAGGCCTGGCAGAGCATCACCAGGGAGGAAACCCAGCGTCTGGTGATGTCTATGCGTTCCAGACTTCAGGCTGTAATTGACTGCAAAGGATTTGCAACCAAGTATTAAAAAGTGAAAGTTTGATTTATGATTGTTAATCTGTCCCATTACTTTTGTTCCCTTAAAAAGTGGGAGGCACATATACAAACTGTTGTAATTCCTACACCGTTCACCTGATTTGGATGTAAATACCCTCAAATTAAAGCTAAAAGTCTGCAGTTAAAGCAGATCTTGGTTGTTTGATTTCAAATCCATTGTGGTGGTGTATAGAGCCAAAAAGATTAGAATTGTGTCGATGTCCCAATATTTATGGACCTGACTGTATACATAGATTCCTTATTAGTGCCTGTGCGGATTGGTCGAATGAGGCGTCTACGTATATATATATCGTATGTATATATACGAATCGCGCGATCAAAGATTATGATTATATATATATAATCTTCGATCGCGCGATTCGCGCCAGTATTTTGACCTTATTCGCCGGAAGTTATTGTGCTGGGAATACTAGATGACATTCGTCTGATAAGAGGTAAAAAAAAATATATAAATACTGTTCGGTTTCTCGCAGAAACCGATCGTTTCGTGTCTTAAGGCATCAATGTGTCGCCACGAGCCGCATGGTTTAATAAGGATTCGTATGTCTATGTGTTTTTACTCTCATTGCTCTAATACTCTAAAATATCCCCATTGACATGCATTATACGACTATCACACTGCAGCGGTTGGAGTTAAAAATCTTCTTTTAAATCTTCTTCTATTTGTATTCTACTGATGAAACAAACACACCTTCATCTTGGATGCCCTGGGGGTAAGCAGATACACATAAAAAATCGTTTTTGGGTGAACTATCCCTTTAATGGAAAAGGTATGACGGGTTTGGGGACCACTAGTGTAGATGAAATGTAGGCTGAGAATTAATTTCATTCACGGAGAAGGATTTACTAGGTATGGTTTCTGTACAATAGGTGGTGAATTAGGTTTTATGATCAGTGGCTATTTTCTTAATAAAATACTGATTTTGCGTTGAAACTGTGGTGCAATGTCTGACGCACATGATAATGTCACATGGAGCCTTGTTAGTAACGTGAGCAACCTAGTCAGGGTTATTTTAGCATCATTGAGCTAATATTACAGCTTTTATACATTTTTTTTTAATGTTTCTATTTTCAGTTTTCTTTTCAAATTTGGGTTCGTTTTAATTAAGTTCCCTTTTGCAGTTATTTTAGTTCATCAAGTGAAAGAGAAATGTTGCTTTGGCATTAGCAACAAGATTAACTTTTTCTTTTTTTCATTTAACGTGTATTATTTTAAGTAATATTGTTTTATTTCCATTGTTTATTATGTAAAGTAAGGTTTTAGTTTTAGTTAACGATAATAACCCTGGTTTGACACAGGGATTTCTTTTTTTTTCTTCTTTTTTTTTCAGACAAACCCAAACTTTCTTCTGAGAATTTGTTTTCTAATTTAATATATTTTAATAATTTAACAACACATTTGCTTTTTCCCTGTTCTTTAATGTTGGTTAATTGTCAAATGACACGCAGGTAGACAAATAAAATACTTTAATACTGTTTTAATAGCACAATAATGTTTTTAATATTACATTTTTATGATTTAGCTAGCTTTTCATTAACTCACAAACCCCAGTTTAGGAAACCCTGCTACGATGTGTCTGTCCCATTCATTCTTCTCTCTCCCGACTCTCTAAAGGTCTGTTAACACCAGGGACGATAAAAATAAAGATATAGTTTTAACCATTCAAAATGTAAAAGCATAGCACTTTTGATGATTAATCATGAGGATCTAATTTGTTATATTAACGTTTTTTAGTTTTTTTTAACCTAAACTGTGTAGGCACATTGATGTGGACGTGTCTGCATTAAAGCATTTCAATGGGCTTAAACAGATCGCGCTTTACAGCACATTTAGTTCACAAACAACTGACAGTCGTGACCTAAATATGATTTTCAGTTACAATAATTCATCCTAAAATTCGACATTGGTAACTTACTTTTCGCCATCAGTCGCGCACTCAGAGGATCCCCCAGTTCTTGGCTCCTTTTCAGACTTGTAAGTTCACTGGAGACCTGCTCTGAGCGGATCATTGAATCAGTGAGTTGTTAACTCGAGAGTCCAGTTCACAAATGAATTGTTTAATGTGATTTGCGAACCGATTTAAGAGGATGATTGAATTGTGCAGTTCGTGCAGAAATCGGACACCGCTTTGAAAATACCGCTCTTAAGCCTAGTAGTGAATGCTTTATGATTAGTAGAATAATATTAATCCGATTTAGCCCAACCAAAACAATGTTCTTCTGCAAAAGTTACACAGTGTACCTTTAATGTGGCAGACAACAAAACTGCAGGATGTGCTTATAATAAACACACGTGTGTTGTATGGATGCTAATATAGTTATTGTTATAGTTTAATTATACTTTATAGATATCGGTCTTGGTGTGAATAGGCCTTTACTTCCTGTGATTTTTTTATTTAACCAGGTTAATAGATAAAAAATTAAGACTTTAGATAAAGCATCACACAGTTCAAGTGACCAAAGGGGACTTTCTTAGATGATTGTGGCCCTCTGCTGGAGCACATGTGAGACCCCTCCTTTTCTTTATAACTGTTCAGTAATTCTAAACAAGTGTTTGATTCTGGTGGCGATGGAGAACCAAAGCTCACTTCCCATCGACAAAGCAAACGTGCATGCAGAGAGATTTTGACAGCGGCGCTCTTGATTAAAGTCACTCCCATGACCATGTGTGGCATTTGAAATATTCCCCAATGGAAGGAGCAACCTAAAAACAAATGAGATATTCATAATTTGCATTAGGTATTCATATAAACGCTTTGGGTTGTTTGTCAAATTAAAAGAATGCATATTCTGTATTCTGAACGCAGCAGTTGCTAGACACTCTGAATATCCGTCTGTGTGTTCACACTTTTAAAAAAACACCGCTTCATGCATGCATTCCCGCTGCAAACGCGATCAAAAGGATCTCCCATCGTTATAGGAAACTGCAGACTACTGCATCAGTCAGATGTGTGCAGTGTGCCAGTATTCAACTTCATCTTCATCAGTGTACTGCTGTTACACACATATGCAAAGTTATGGCAATAAGGATATATTATATAATATCATCAACTGATTACACACTCTCTCTCTCTCTCTCTCTCTCTCTCTCTCTCTCTCTCTCTCTCTCTCTCTCTCTCTCTCTCTCTCTCTCTCTCTCTCTCTCTCTCTCTCTCTCTCTCTCTCTCTCTCTCTCTCTCTCTCTCTCTCTCTCTCTCTCTCTCTCTCTCTCTCTCTCTCTCTCTCTCTCTCTCTCTCTCTCTCTCTCTCTCTCTCTCTCTCTCTCTCTCTCTCTCTCTCTCTCTCTCTCTCTCTCTCTCTCTCTCTCTCTCTCTCTCTCTCTCTCTCTCTCTCTCTCTCTCTCTCTCTCTCTCTCTCTCTCTCTCTCTCTCTCTCTCTCTCTCTCTGTCTGTCTGTTTGGCTGGTAAAAAAAAAATATTTTTGAAAAAAGTATCTTCTGTTTACTAAGGCTGCATTTATTTGATTTTAAAAAACACTTAAAGCTGTAATATTGTGAAATATTATACCAATATTTAAATAACCCTTTTCTGTTTAATATATTTTAAAATGTAATGTTTTCCTGTGATCAAAGCTGAATTTTCAGCATCATTACTCCAGTCTTCAGTGTCACATGATCGTCCAGAAATCACTCTAATATGATTTATTAAGAAACCATTCTGATTATCAATGTTGAAACAGTTGTGTGGAAATGTATTTGAATAGAAATCTTTTGTCACATTATACATGTCTCTTCAAGCACTAAAAAGAAATGTAAGCATTTTTTTTAAGATCTGGACCTTCACCTAACATTCACCTTATTGATGAATCTTTTTATTTTATTTTCACTCACCAAAGGGAGGTATTGTCAGATTTAGCTTAAGCGGTCAGTTTTGTCCCCAAAGTTAGAAAGAGTCAAGTAACTCCATCCACAACCACATACAATATATATATATATATATATATATATATATATATATATATATATATATATATATATATATATATCACTAGTGATGAACAGTGTGCATTTTCCCTCTAGAATTAGGCATTTTTTCTGCACTGCTTTGTTCTTCAAGACTGTCTGTCTGTTTCCCCCTCTCTGTGTCTGTCTCCTTCCTGCATGTTCTCTCACAGGTTGAAGCGTTCCCCCCTCGGTTATAGCGATACGGTTGCTGTTGCCATGGAGACGAGTTCCTCCCAGTGCCTCAGGAAAGGTGCTCATTTTGGGAGGTGAGCTATCCCATCATGCAGTTCATTGGCATGACAGCCCACCCCCTTCGCACCCCACTTGTGTGCATATGTGATAGAGAGAGAGGGATGGCAAGAGGGCAAATGTCTGGGCTGGAATGAATATATTCATTAGAGTGCAGAGACAGGACGGTGCCTGCAGTGGTGTGTTTTCAGATCTGATACCACACAGTATCCCACACAGAGACACCTCGCGCCCTGAATCTTAAAAAGATTTGTCTTACCAGGAAATGTTGCCTCATATTATTATTGTTAAATGATAATATCATGCATACTGAAAAGTAAAACTAACAATACTACTACTGGAAATAAAGAAATAATAAAATGGGCTCAGGAACTCATTTCCCCCCAGACCTGCAGCTGTCTGCGTTTCCATCGCGGTCTAAAGTACCGTGAAGATTAGTCCGGTGACATAGGACTGCGTGCGACTTTCCAGAGCCCACTGGATTTCGTCCTCCGCAAATACACTTAATAAAGCCTGAACCTCGTCGTCGGTCCATCGGTCGTATTTTTGAAACTCCATTGTTGATTCGAATAGCAAACGACAGACTTTTAGGTTGAAATAAAATGCTGCGTGAACTCAACCAATCAGCATGTTCAGCGCACAAGTCCCGCCCCCGAAAGTTCCTCAACTTTGAAAAAGTACTACCTAGCGAGCAGGGCCGTTTTGAGGGGGAAATCTTTACCCGTAACTTTATTTAGACCCCGGTTCGAAATACACAGAGTACCACCCCAAAGTCCCTAGTTCCTGGGGAAATTTCCCGCGGTGGAAACGCGGCTCAAGTTGAGCAAAAGCGGTTTTGGTATTTAAATATTGACATACAAATGTTTTGTTGTTTACGTTGATGTTACAATTACATTGTCAGATTTGTCCGATTACTTTTTATGTAATGCTAAAACACTGCTGGTCACTTTCAGAAGTTGCAGTAATTCTTGCTTTTCCCAGAAAGAATGTGAAACATATATATTGGTTATATTATTTTCAGTTTTCAAATATAAAATATTTTAAATGATTTTTACACACTTAAAACAGTATTGTATCGCATATCGAATATCACATTTTTCTTCAATATCGCACTGCCCTATAGCTAACATTGTATTTTAGTATATACACTATATTGCCAAAAGTATTGGGACACCCCTCAACTTCACCCCTCAAGAAATCATTGAATTCAGGTGTTTCCAATCACTTCCATGGCCACAGGTGTATAAAATCAAGCACTAGGCCTGCAGACGCTTCTACAAACATTAGTGAAAGAACGGGTCGCTCTCAGGAGCTCAGTGAACTCAAGCGTGGTACTGTGATAGGTTGTCACCTGTTCTATAAGTCCATTCGTGAAATTTCCTCACTACTAAATATCCCACGCTCAACTGTTAGTGGTGTTATAATGAAGTGAAAGCAATTGGGAACAACAGCAACTCAGCCACAAAGTGGTAGGCCACGTAAAATCACAGAGCGGGGTCAGCGCATGCTGAGGTGCACAGAAGCCGCCAACTTTCTGCAGAGCCAATAGCTACAGACCTCCAAACTTCATGTGGCCTTCAGATTATGATTTAATTTTTTTTGGAACGGCCAGAAATCACCTCACTATTAATTCATGGGTATTGCACGGAAAAGATCAAAACCTTTCAGGTTCTTTTGAAAAAAAAAAGGTCATACGGCTATTGAACAAAATGAGGTTGAGTAAATTATGACAGTGTTTTTTGTATTTATATACTGTTTTATTTATTTATTAGCTATTATTTTTTATATTGTTAGTTTTCAATTTAATATTAATAACTTTTTTAATTTTATGTCAATTTGTTGTTTTTTAAATAATTTCTTTATTTTTTTAGTTAGTAATTTTAGTACTTCAACTTGATTTCAAGTGATTTCAATTAGATGCTAAGACAACCTTTCTAATTTAAATCTAATATTTATATAATTAGTATATAATTAGTTTTGGTACGTGGACAGGGTTATTTTTGCGGCTACCTTTATTGCATATCCATTTGTAGGAGTTTCCGCAAAATTTATGGCAGGAAAGTATCTAAATGAATCATGCAAGGTGATTTACTAAGGTTTGCGCTCGACAATGTACTGGTACTTACGCCGTTATTTACCATCCCAAAAAAAGCACGTCTTAAACCAGACGCTAACTGGTAGATTGTGTTGGTCATCGTGGAAATGATCTGGCCGCGTCTTTAATATGCAAGTCGTCAGTAAATCACACACAGAACTTTACACTCCCATCGGCGCTTTTATGGGATTGCCCTCGCCTCTCACGCTAATTTGCTGAGTTTAGTAAATCTGGCCCTATAAGTTTTAACAAAAATGTATTACATGGTCTGATTGGTCTGTTGCTTCGGTCAAATATTTTTTCTATTATTCACCGTTGTTGCTATTTTCCTACACTATGCTACATTCATGTTTCTCATATCACAGTCTCTTTCTTCTCACATAATACAGTGATTCGCACTCAAATTAATATATTTTACAGGCACTTGGTGAATTTCTTCCTGGTTTTGACCCAGCTGGGCTTCTGTAGTGTTTACTTTGTGTTCCTGGCTGAGAACATTAAACAGGTATGTGTGACAGTTGTGCTCCAAAAGTTCATTTTCTCCATAGATAAGCAGATTTTTACTACATGATTGAGCCAGTGCCAATGAAAACTAATGAAAATACACTTTTCCAGAATGAAGATCAGCAGCGACCAATCAAATTTTTGCTTGGAATTAAGTCAAAGCTCTGCGTGTTTTTGTGTAGGTGATGGAAGGAACTCGTCCGAACGCTTCGGTGGAGACTGTGCTGTTATACCCCAATAGCTCAGAGGAGGGCGCCGTCTCCTCAGACATGCCTTCTGCTACTGGGCTGGATCTGCGGCTCTACATGGTCTTCCTCCTTCCCTTCATCATTGTGCTGACCTTCATCAGGGACCTGCGGAACATGGCTGTGCTCTCCGCCATCGCCAACCTCTGTATGGCTATCAGCCTCATCCTGATCTTCACATATATACTTAACGTAAGTGTGCGTGTGTGTTAAAGGAACACAGCAACTTTTGGGACTTTAGCTTATTATTTAGAAATAGCAGTAGGCTAGCTGGAGCCATTTACCTCCAGTCTTTGTGCTAAGCTAGGCTAGCGGTGGGCGTGTCAGACAGAGTTATGGCACACACAGAGATGAGAATGATATGTATGGATTTATCTAACTCTGGGGGATACGGTGAATAAGATAAAGTCCCAAAAAAGTTGTTGTGTTCCTTTAAGGCTGTATGATTGTGTAAAAAAATTTTTTATTGAGATTTTTGATAAATATTTGTACTCAATAAAGGTATTAAAATAAGAAATATTACTGTTGTAATATTACACACTGTCAAATCAAGTATTTAAGAAGAAAAATAATATTATAGTTGTATATTTACAGTATGTTTATGCGTTTGGCAGATGCTTTTGATGCGACTTGCATTGTATTCAAGGTACACATTTGCTTTTCCTGGGAATCTAACACATGAAGTTTGCATTGCTAGTGCCATGCTCAATAATAATAATATGAATAATATAATTTTATGTAGTAGTACAACTAATATTTAGGCTCTTAATTTCTTCATTTTCAACCGTTAAACCAAACAAGCTTTTGTTTTGGTGGAAAACCGCAGGAAGCCCTTAAAGCTTCTCTCTAGTTGTCAACATCTGGTTTATAAGCGCATGACATTACAAGTTTAGGAGGGTGATTGGCACCAGTGTTGGGGAAAGTTACTTTTAAAAGTAATTGCAATATTGCGTTACTCCCTAAAAAAGTAGCTAAAACAAGTTTGTGCTGCCATTCTGGATTACGGAAGAATAGGAAATACAAAAAAATTAAACACAATGTGATGTCGTTCATTTTTGCTTATTAGTGTGGTTGGATCAGCAGCAAAGACATTGCTTAATAAAGTGAGATTAAATACATAAAGTATATTTGTGTAATTTAACATATTTAATTATTGCAAGTTTGCGTAATCTTTAGTAATGGGCAATATAAACGATACAAAATTGGCCTACGAGAGAGATTTTAATTCTATCGTGATAATGCATGTTGATGACGCAACCCGTCAAAAATAAAAGTTTGGTTTAAGAATTATGAATTGACAGAATATATTGAGGTACTGTTGTAGCCTACAGTAGATTAAGCTACGTCTCTATGTAATAATAATTAGTCTCTACTAATAATAATAATAATTATGCCTAGATGGTTTCTTATTTTTCACTGGATTTTTTTTATAAACAATGTTTACTTTTAAACAGCATACAGCCTTTAAATGTTTATGTATTATTTACTTATAATGATTATCATCATAAATAATAAACTTATTATATTCAACTTAAACGTATTATTTATATATCGCGATAAATATTGTTATCGCAAGAGGCTGCAATGTATATCGCAATATGGATTTTAGGCCATATCGCCCATCCCTAGTAATCTTGAGTTTGCATTTCACTGTTTTGTTTTATTTTGAGGAATACTGAAGTTGTTTTTGTGCAAGTGCGATGAGTAAATGCATGTTCACATTTAGTCACATTAACTACAATAATCATCATGTTCACACACAACGCCTCTGCGCTTACTCATGATTCCTCTCAACATGAGGACCGGAGAGCTGTCAGTCAATACATGAGAAAAAAAGTAACTTGCGCTACTTATTTGAAAAAGTTATGTTATTAAGTAATGTGTTACTTTGCTAGTTACTTGAAAAAAGTAATCTAATTACATACATGCGGCATGCGCTATCCCCAACACTGAATGACACGTTATAAGTGACCGAAAATCCAAAATGTGGAGCCGCATTTACTGTGAACCAAGACACTGAGACTGAAAACAACAGATTATAAACTTCCCACATGTACATAATCGTACCAAGCCATATCACGATTTCGTATTATTGCACTTTTGTTGTCAGAAATGCTCATTGTGCAGCCTAGGAACACAATTGATACAAGCCTGTGCATGCAAACTCTCTGAAATTGCATGAAGCCACCAAACCAGAGTGGAGTCATTTTTACATGCATCAAATTGTGAATGCTGTGGGTGGCTGGCACGTCTGAGCCTGACACTAGATCTTTACATGTATTGTTCCTGTAAGTGTGTGTGCATCTTTCAGCCTTTATGCTAGAAAGAAAGACTGTAATTATAGTCATGTGACACTATATCATTCCTTTTACCATCTTTGACTCTATCCGTAGGATGTGGGCGATCCCAGACGGCTGCCATATGCCTCCACATGGCGGAAGTTTCCCTTCTTCTTTGGAACAGCCATATTTGCTTTTGAGGGAATTGGAGTGGTGAGATTATGAATCAGATTTCGATACATATATTTTTTATTATAATGGACAATTCTCTTGCTTCATCCACTATCATTTAATTTTCTTTTTTTCACTGAGCTTGTTGCAATGCAGTTGGGATTTCCTCTGCAAAGGGAACATAAACATAAATATATTTGGCAGATGCGTAACGACCATATCCATAGCAACTTGCATATTTTCAGTGCAATATTAATATTACAAAATAGTTTTTTAAAATAGTTTCTTCTTTAAAACAACTTGAAGGGGCTATATGTAAGAACTTTCATGTATTAATCGCTTTTAATTGCCAAGTGTAAACATCTTGTATTTTTATATGAAGGACTCGGGACATTTTTGCCAGGAAAATCAAAAGGATGTGACGTTTACCTGCGCTCCCAAGAGCCTCTCTTCTGTTCAATGACTCATGAAACGAATGAAACTTATACAATGTTCATCGCTCTCAGCAGAATGCCGTCTGAATGTTCGTTAGCAGCACGCCTCGCGAGCAGTGGGACTTTTATTATGGCATAGTCGCCGGAGGGACTTTTATTATGGCATAGTCGCTGGCGGGACTTTTATTATTGCATAGTCGCCGGCTGGACTTTTATTATGGCATAGTCGCCGGCTGGACTTTTATTATGGCACAGTCGCCAGCGCCCCTTCTGCTTTTCCGGTCATGAGTATGAGGTAACGCAGCTCTGTTTATCATATTAGACACATCTGAGTGTGTTGAAAATGATGTTTTGACATTACTCTGTGTGTTCGCTAGTCGGCTGCTATGACACTTGTTCACAATGCTATGAGAGTAAAGCATTTCTGCAAAATAAAACCGGAAACCGAGGGTAACACAGATATGACGCCATCAACTTCCTCACACGTCCCGGTTCCTTGGTTAAAATGGCAATTTTCTCACGATTTACAAATAGTTGGAAACATTTGGGATATTTTAAGTACTCAACTGAACAAAATACATAATTCTAAAAATATTGCATAGTGCACCTTTTAATGTATATTTATAAACACCATACAATAGGTTGTTACCCTGGCATTAAATTACGAAAAGTTACAAAAAAATGTAATTACAAAAAAAATGACCACAGGGTAAACTCTGCTGTGAGAAGGTGATTGTAAATATGACATCTTACTCTCTTCTGACCACCAAAATCCATCCATTTCTGTTGGAAAGTCATCAAAGACAATAGACAAAAATCTTTTTTTTTTTTTTTCTTTCACAATTAGAGCAAATGCTAATGCAAAAATTATATTTTCTATGGTCTTCTATAGTTTATTTAAACCTGGAAATGTCAAAAGGTCCATAATATATCTCTGTTATATCTTGTATATCTCTGCTAAGCTAAGCAGGGTGATTTCATGTGTTCAAATAGAACCCGATGGAAGTGAAGTGTAGCCTCATTTGTTTATTTTGTATACATCTACAAAATGGTTTTAAATTGCAAGTGTCAAGTCAAGTATTGTTTATATAGCGCTTTATACAATACAGATTGTTTCAAAGCAGCTTTACAGTGATAACAGGAAAAGCTGCATTTCGGCTGTTGTTCAGCTAAAGTCAGTTTTGATTGAGTTCCGTTGGTAAGATCATCAATTATTAAACGTGTTAATTTCACCTATAAATCAGCTCTGCAATAAATTATGTCATCATCCAGCTCAGTTCAGTTCTCAGACAATGGTGTCAGTACAGTCAGATCAATCATATTGTTGAATATTAAGTGTCCCCGACTAAGCAAGCCAGAGTGGCAAGGAGCCAAAACTCCATCAGGTGACAGAATGGAGGAAAACCCTTGGGAGAAACCAGACTCAGTTGGGGGGGCCAGTTCCCCTCTGGCCAACTAATGAACACGTTGTCATTATGATTCAGGCTGCATCATGGGTCAGAATTCAGATCAGGATCGGTAGCGTTCAAATATTCATCCAGTTCCTTTTGCTTGAAGAGTGATTCATCACGCCAGTATTGCGCCAAAGCTGGACATGGGGCCTGTGCAGAGGACCTGTCTGGTTCTTGTGGTCTAGGAAGTGTTCCCGGTTCAGGTTGACCTAATTTATGCAGCCTAACAATCATTTAACTGATTTGATTAATAGAAATTGATAATGCGTTGTGTATGCCAGGTTAAAGAGATGCTTTTAGTCTGGATTTAAACTGACTGCTTCCAAAACAATGCTAGGAAGACTGTTCCAAAATTTAGGTGCTAAATAGAAAAAGGATCGACCGCCTGCAGTTGATTTCGATATTCTCGGTATTATCAACTGGCCAGAGTTTTAAAACCGCAATAGACATGAAGGACTATAATGTGTTAAGAGTTCGCTCAAGTACTTGGGAGCTAAACCATTTAGTGCTTTGTAGGTAATAAGCAAGATTTTAAAATGTGTGCAATGTTTAAAAGGCAGCCAGTGCAGTGTTGACAGGATCGGGCCAGTATGGTCATACTTCCTGGTTCTAGTAAGAACTCGAGCTGCTGTGTTTTGGACCAGCTGGAGTTTGTTTATTAGGCGAGCAGGGCAACCACCCAGTAGAGCATTACAATAATCTAACCTTGAGGTCATGAACTGTTCCACATTTGTCATTGAGAGCATATGTTGTAATTAGGGGCCAAGCACCGAAGGTGCGAAGGCCACTATTGAAATCGTTGGCGTTCCTATTCTTCTTCTTCTTCCACTCTTGAGTCTATGGCAGCCCATAGAACCGTATGGTAAAAAGTTGTGAAATTTGGCACACTAATAGAGGACAGTCTGAAATGTCAACATAGCAAATTTGGAGTCTCTAACTCAATCCCTCTAGCGCCACCACCCGTCCAAAGTTTGACTCCTGTTTATGCTAATAACTTTGAACCATAAGGGCTTGAAACAAAATTGACGTAATTTTCCGTCATGAAAATGTTCCCGCCATTTTGAATTTTCCGAAAAACCTACTTTTGCGAACTCGTCCTAGACGGTTAGTCCGATTTGCACGAAAATTGAAGCAGATCATCTTCAGACCATGCTGACAAAAAAACTTGCAATTCAAGTTGATTTGTCAAACCGTTTTCAGAAAACGCACACATTTTTTGTAGCGCTTGCGAAAACACACTTAAGGCTATATCTCCGCAATGCTTTATCGTATTCGAACCAAACTTGGTACATGTAATCACAAGCATGACCCTAGGCAACATTCAGCGTTTCGGTGTAGCACCACCTACTGTTCCGGAGATACGAAAAAGTGCTATTTTTGCTTATAACTTCTGAACCATTTGTCCAAAAATCATTTTGTTAGATTCAGGACGGCATGGCGAGTCGACTGATGTCAAATTTTACCATATCGGCCATTTTGACTGTCGGACATTTTGGATTATGTGCTAAAATGCTGTATTTTATGAACCAATGAATGGATTGTTACGAAACTCTATATGGTTCATCACCACGATGCCCTGAAGGAGCCTGAGAAGTTTTGAAACTTCGTTTTTTTTTTTACGTTTTTTTTTTCTCAAATGCTTTTAACTTTGGGTGTGGTTGACTTATTTTCACGAGACTCATCTCCTTAGACTCCTGAATCGTTGCTGAGTCCAACGATACCACACTTGCCAGGTTTCGGCGTATGGTTTGTGCCGCGGTAGCTGATATAAGCTGATATCTTTGAAACCTCTTGTCCGATCGAGACGAAACCAGCGTCAGAAGTTCGGAAACATAAGTCAATAGCTCAACATTAATGCCCAAATGTCAAAATATTGATAGTATGGGGTTGTAAAATTCAATCAAAGTCAGGTGTCAGTCATTTTTTACGTGTTTTTTCATATAAATGTCTATAACTCCAAAACAAAATGAGATATTTTCACCAAAATTGACACACACATGTATGGGCTCACTCTGAGGACGGTAGGATTGTGCCTCTTGGTGGCGCTATAATAGAACAAAACATGAAATTCCCATAGACTACAATATATTTTTCAGCCTTTTTGTCTAAAATCATCTTAAAATGTTTTTAATTGCTCATTGCTGCAGTTGATCTGACACTGCCAGCCATTTTGGCATGTCTTGTCTTCTTCTTTGCGTTTGGCCCCGATTAATGCCTGCTTGCAGCTATATTTTATATATATTTTTATGATGGAAGAATGTGGTTTTAAAGGTGCTAGAAACATGACTTTCAAATGAAAGATTGCTATCAAAGAGCACACCCAGGTTCCTCACTGACGACGAGCACTTGACAGAGCAGCCATCAAGTGTTAGACAGTATTCTGGGTTACTACTTGCAGATGTTATTGGTCCAATAATTAGAATCTCTGTTTTTTCAGAATTAAATTGTAGGAAATGACTAGTCATCCAAATGTTTATATTAACTATGCATTTCGTTAATTTTGTGAATTGGTATGTACATGTGGTGCCCAGAACAGTGCTTCACCATCTACCAACCAGTCGTCTGTATTTCTTATGTTTGTGTAGGTTCTTCCATTAGAGAATCAAATGAGGGAACCAAAACGATTCCCTCAAGCCCTCAACATTGGCATGGGCGTCATCATCGTCCTTTATGTAACCCTGGCGACGCTGGGCTACCTCTGCTTCAGAGACGACATCAAAGGAAGCATCACACTCAACCTTCCACATGATTCCTGGTAACTAAGACCAAATGCGCTCACACTTGCTTAAAAACTCCATCGAGTGCTGATGGGGGTGAAAATATAATCATATATGCACATGCTATGGCACGTTAGTTCTCGTGGGAAAAATGGGCTCGGCCTGCATCACGTTCCCATTAGACACTCTTCTCATAAGTAAACTACCTCTATAAGTAAAAAGTGGCCAATGCTGAAAAATAACATTTTAAAACGTCCCATCCATCAAATCTGAGAGTTAAGTCAGTTCAATTTAGCTATGGCAGCGCTCTTCCATAGTGGAGTTAAATTCAGAGAACTAATATTAAACTCCTCCTCGCTCGTCCTCTGCTCTCTCCCTGCGTTCACTGTCAGAAACATCTGGAGTGATTGATCGCAGCTCAGAGTGACTTAACATCAAATTACAGAGAAATCAAAACCAGCTGCTTTCATGTTTAGCTTTAGCTAAAGGCTGCCGTTTCCAACTAGCTTTCATTGACACTTTTATTAACCGTTAACGTATTTCTAGATCTCATTAGCATCCTGTCAGCCGAGAACAATCTGCCACCAGAGCCAATATCTGACTCCGCAAATCGGTCCAGAGTGACGGCAGATTCCTGAAGTGTGACATGCATCTGAAACTCTTAAACAACTGTTTTTTTTCTAAAGAAATAATTATGCAAAGATGCATTAAATTGATTTCCCCCCCAAAAAATATTAAGCAGTGCAACTGTTTTCAACATAGATAATAATAATAAATGTGACTTGAGCATCAACTCACATTAGAATGATTTCTGAAGGATCATGTGACACTAATGATGCTGAAAATTCAGCTTTGATCACAGGAATAAATTACATTTTACAATATATTCAAATAGAAAACTGTTTTTTTAAATTGTAATAATATTTCACAATATTACTGATTTAATATATTTTGGATGAAACAAAAAAAGCATTTGTGAAATCGGTGGAAGAATTATGATGTTTAAAATATATTAAAAAAGAACAGAATGCCATAAAAATGAGCCTGTTCCCATATTTTCACCATTAGAACCAGTTCCAAGCTGGTTCTCGCTTTTCTCAGCCCAGTGTCTGTCTCAGTCTGAAGGTTTAACATGGGCTGGGGTTAATGGTTTTCAAAAAGCCATAGCCTCAGTGTTGAGTTTCCTTTGAAGTCATGTGCTGAAATGGTGCATTGCATCACTGACATCCTCAACCCGTAATTGCACATTCTGTGGTTTCTGATCTCTCTCTGCATTACGTGTGTGTTTGTGTGTGTGTGTTGCAGGTCCAATCAGCTCGTGAAGGTCTTGTACTCGTTCGGGGTGTTTGTGAGTTTTGCAGTGCAGTTTTTCGTGCCGGCAGAGATTCTGGTTCCGCCTGTGTGTGAGCGCATCAGAAAGAGCTGGAGACGGGCGGCTGATCTCAGCCTCAGAGCGGTGCTCGTCTGCCTCACCTGTGAGTACACACACACACACACACTCAAAACACACACACACACACACAGAGATACACACACTCACAGACAAACACACACACACACACACACACACACAAACACTCAAAACAGACACACACTTACTCACATACACGCACACAGACACACACGCACACAAACACACACACACACACTCACAGACACACACTCACAGACACACACACACTCACAGACACACAGATGCACACACTCACAGACAAACACTCCAGACGCGCGCACACACACACACACACACAGATGCACACACACACAGACGCACACACTCGCAGACAAACACACACTACACAGACACGCACAGACAAACACACACAAACACTCAAGACGCACACACACACACACTCACAGACAAACACACACTACAGACAAACACGCACTACACAAACACTCAAGACACACACACGCACAGACGCACACACTCACAGACAAACACACACTACAGACAAACACACACTACACAAACACTCAAGACACACACACGCACAGACACGCACTCACAAACACACAGACATGCACACAGACGCACACAAACACTCAAAAAACACACACAGACACACGCACACAGACTCATTCACACAGACACACACTCGCACACAAACACTCAGAACACACACTCACAAACACACAGACACATTCACACAGACACACACTCACAAACACACAGACGCACACAAACACTCAAAACACACACACAGGCACACGCACACAGACACATTCACACAGACACACACTCACAAACGCACACAGACACACGCGTACAGACACATGCACAGACACGGACTCACAAACACTCAAAACACACACTCACAAACACACAGATACATTCACACAGACACACACTCACAAACACACAGACGCACACAAACACTCACAAACACACAGACACATTCACACAGACACACACTCACAAACACACAGACACATGCGCACAGACACGGACTCACAAACACACAGACACGCACACAGACGCACACAAACACTCAAAACACACACACAGACACACGCACACACATTCACACAGACACACACTCACAAACGCACACAGACGCATACAAACACACACTCACAAACACAGACAAACACATACTCACAAACACACAGACACGCTCACAAACAAACACACAGACACGCACACAGACACACACTTAAGCCGTGACGCAAATTTTTGGGGATTTAAACCAAGGTTGTCACACACACACACACACACACACACACACACACACACACACACACACACACACACACACACACACACACACACACACACACACACACACACACACACTCTCTCTGATGAATAAACAGTATAAGGTAAGGCTGTTAAATAGCAGTCCCAAACTTCATAATACAATAAACTTGTGAGTTCGTATGAGCCACCACAGTCATCAAAAACAGAAAGCAGCTCAACGTGAATGCAGAGCTCAATGACAACAAAAACATCCAGGATGGGGAATATAGTTTCGTTCCGCTGATGTGAGAAGCTCATCTTGTATTATGCTTCTTCATCCTCATCATTCTCTGTTTCCCTCCTATCTTCTCTGCACTCGCTCCACCCATCCATCCGTTCATTGTTATTTTTTGCTTCCCTCATCCCCCCCCCCCATTCCTTCTCCTCATTCTAATCCTCCCTCTAGTATTCATTGGTGATGAGAGGCGAGATAGTGGAGGTTTGCCCCCCTCCCAAAAATGATGGATGGATCCTGTGAACCATTGTAAATCTGAAGGTTTTTGGATTACTTTGATATATGTTTTTTATCTTTGGAAAAATTGAGTCTGCCACTGAACCGTGAACCTCCCAGAGACCTAAAATATGAAAATAAATATTTGTTTAACACCGTGCAGTCGTGCAGGTGTAAGTGAGAGAGTGTTGCTATAAAGAAAGAGAAGGAAAGAGGAAGAGAGCATGTGGCAAGAATTGTGCACACGCCAGAGAGTGAATGAAAAAGTGAGGGATTTTGTGTGTTTTTGTGTTCGAAACGGAGAAAAATGGAGTGAGACTGTGTGAAACGCTAATGGTTCTCATGTTATATGTATATTTTATACGTTTCATTTGTTTCCAATTACCTTTCTATCAGTGTTTTTTTTTAAATATTTTTTTTGTTATATTTAATATTTTCAATTACCTTATTTACATATTCAGTTTTCACTTTCCTTTTAGTTTTTATCATTTTTAGTTTCTTTCTATCTGCCTGTCTGTCTGTCATTCTATTTATCATTTTAGCTGTCTGTCTGTCATTGTATCATTCTATCTGTCTGTCTGTCCATCTTATCTATCTTATCTGCCTGTCTATCTCTGTCTGTCTATCTGTTGTTTTATTATTCTATCTGTCTGTCTGTTCATTTATAATTTTATCTGTCTGTCCGTCTATCTTTTCTATCTTATCTGCCTGTCTGTCGTTTTATCTTTCTGTCTGTTAATTTATAATTCTATCTGTCTGATTGTCAGTCTGATTGTCTGTCTGTCTGTCTGTCTGTCGTTTTATCATTTTATCTGTCTCTCTGTCTATTAATTTATCATTCTCTGTCTGCCTGTCTGTCTATCTGTCTGTCTGTCGTTTTATTATTCTATCTGTCTGTGTTAATTTATCATTCTGTCTGTCTGTCTGTCTGTCTATCTTGTCTATCTATCTGTCTGTCTGTCGTTTTATTATTCTATCTGTCTCTCTGTCTGTTAATTTATCATTCTATCTGTCTGTCGTTGTATCATTCTATCTGTCTGTCTGTCCATCCTATCTATCTTATCTGCCTGTCTATCTATGTCTGTCTGTCGTTTTATCATTCTGTCTGTCTATCTTATCTGCCTGTCTATCTCTGTCTGTCTATCTGTTGTTTTATTATTCTATCTGTCTGTCTGTTAATTTATCATTTTATCTGTCTGTCTGTCCATCTATCTTTTCTATCTTATCTGCCTGTCTGTCGTTTTATCTTTCTGTCTGTTAATATATAATTCTATCTGTCTGATTGTCAGTCTATCTTATCTGTCTGTCTGTCTGTCTGTCTGTCTGTCGTTTTATCATTTTATCTGTCTCTCTGTCTATTAATTTATCATTCTCTGTCTGCCTGTCTATCTTGTCTGTCTATCTGTCTGTCTGTCGTTTTATCATTCTATCTGTCTGTGTTAATTTATTATTCTATCTGTCTGTCTGTCTGTCTATCTTGTCTGTCGTTTTATCATTCTATCTGTCTCTCTGTCTGTTAATTTATCATTCTATCTGTCTGTCTGTCTCTCTGTCTGTCGTTTTATCATTCTATCTGTCTCTCTGTCTATTAATTTATCATTCTGTCTGTCTGTCTCTCTGACCGTCGTTTTATCATTCTATCTGTCTGTCTGTTAATTTATCATTCTATCTGTCTGTCTGTCTCTCTATCTGTCGTTTTATCATTCTATCTGTCTCTCTGTCTATTAATTTATCATTCTGTCTGTCTGTCTGTCTGTCTGTCTGTCTGTCTATCTTATCTATCTTATCTGCCTGTCTATCTATCTCTGTCTGTCTGTCTGTCGTTTTATCATTCTGTCTGTATGTCTGCTAATTTATCATTCTATCTGTCTGATTGTCTGTCTATCTTCTCTATCTGTCTATCTTATCTGTCTGTCTGTCTGTCTGTCGTTTAATCATTATATCTGTCTCTCTCTCTCTGTTAATTTATCATTCTGTCTGTCTATCGTATCTGCCTGTCTATTATCTCTGTCTGTCTGTCATTTGATCATTCTGTCTGTCTGTCTCTCTGTCTGTCTGTTGTTTTATCATTCTATCTGTCTATTAATTTATCAGTCTGTCTATCTGTCTGTCTGTCTATCTTGTCTGTCTGTCGTTTTATCATTCTATCTGTCTCTCTCTGTCTGTTAATTTATCATTCTGTCTATCTATCGTATCTGCCTGTCTATCTATCTATCTCTGTCTGTCTGTCGTTTTATCATTCTATCTGTCTCTGTCTGTTAATCTATCTATCTATCTATCTATCTATCTATCTATCTATCTATCTATCTATCTATCTATCTATCTATCTATCTATCTATCTATCTATCTATCTATCTATCTATCTATCTATCTATCTATCTATCTATCTATCTATCTATCTATCTATCTATCTATCTATCTATCTATCTATCTATCTATCTATCTATCTATCTATCTATCTATCTATCTATCTATCTATCTTAGAAGCTTTTCTATAGTTTCTCCATAATCATTCATTCTAGTCGTCCATTCTAGCTATCTTTATCATTCTAGCTAACTATCTGTTGTTCTATCTATTGTTCTAGATGTCACATCAGCAAATGATCTATTGTTTTACCTATTGTTAATAGTAACCATCATTCTACCAGTTGCTCTAACCCCCTGTTATTCCAGGTAGTTTTGCTCTTTATCATTCTATCTATTTTCTAGCTATCTATCTTTCTTGCAATCTATCATTCCAGCGATTGATATTGTTGTATTCATCTATCATTCTATTGAAGATACAATCTTTCTTCCTTCCTTCCTTCCCTCCCCAGTGTCCCTGCTCACTATTCATTTGTCAGTCTTTTGTTCTATCCATCTCTCTAGTCTCCTTGGACATATCACGTTCTCCACTTATAAGATTTCATTTATTGCATCCATGACTCTCTTTTTCTCTTTTGTCCTGACCTTTCGGTCATTCGCTACTCTCCGTCTCTCTTGTCCTCTCTCTATTCAAAGGTTTAAGTTGCAACACGCCGACATGAAAGAAACATGAATGCCTTATAAATCCATTTTTATAAAGAAAAGAGCTTAGTGGGGTTTCTTTAAAAACGTTTTAGTTAAATTTTTTACGTTAATTCATTGCTAAACTGCATTAATATTTTTCAAATTATGCATTTCTGAGTAAAGCAATTGTCGGAAATAGTGTTGGGTGGGACTTGATTTTATCCATTGGGGTTTGATTGGTTTATTGGCTAAGATATTATTGGTTAATATTATTGTCTCGACCCACACTGCAGAAAAGTCATTTCAGAGGCAGAGAAAGTCATTACATTTTGATGAAATATTATGAAAAAAAAAAAATTTCTTTACAATGAAATGCGGCGGTGAGTCGTGTACAATGAGAACATGGACATTTATTAGGAAAGAAAATAGCAGGGTTCCTACATTCTTGAAAATCATTGTAATTATTTTAATTCCAAATGGAAACAAAAGTAAGATAAAAATGTAAAAGGTCTGGAAAAGTCATCTGAATAAATACAATTGCGAAGTCCTTCACTTCTTGGAATTTTCCATAATAAATATAAAAGTTTCTAGTCATGCACAGCTCTAAATAATTTCTTTGCCGACAAATTGCTCTTTTTCAGTGCAGTTTATATTCACAAACAACTGAGGAAAAACAAAAGTCTTGTTGACAAAGAATATAAAAACTTCTCATCAGAAGTTCTGTCCAATCAAATGCCCTCTTGAATTTAAAGCGTCCCGTCCCTACATTATAAATAGATGCTGAAGCTGCGGCTAAAATCTGTCACTTGTTCATACATTATCTATTTTCTACATGGTGAATGACACACAGTGCGCTATATAGGGGATAGGGAACGATTCAGACAGTGTAAATATGCTTTCCATTGGGGCGAATGAAGTCTGGTTTCACATTAGTGTCAAGTGAACCATCGCAGCACGCACACACACAGTCTGCTCCACTCCAGAGACACGAGAGCACAGAGCGGATCATATGATTGAGTTGGCGCAGACCAGAAAATGTATCGGACCCATTTGAATTCTGCACAGAATGCTGTACTTTAAATCGATGAAGAGGAGATTAGGACGAGAAACGGTTATAGATTAGGAGGAAACTGCGGCTTTACAGAGTTCAACAGCTCTAAACTGTGATCTAAACTAAATGCTATTGGCGAACCGATTTAACAGCCTCGTTGAAAAGAATCAGCTCGTACACGAATCGGACACCGCTTTTGCGTCTTCTTCAGTTCAAAATAACGATGTTTTTAGTAAATGTAGTGGTGTAAAAAGTACGATATTAAGCTTCAGAATGGAGTGAGCGCATGTCTACTACACACAGCTCTTCTGAGGAAGTTCTAGAAGAGACCTGTAGAAGAAGTGCTATTAAACACAGGGGTAATGAGCTCCGAAGGCTGCGGGTCCGTGGCCCGTGCTGGTAGATAAAAAGATGAAGTTCTCATTCTGTCACTCACCCATGCTGTCTTTTATATCTCTCGGTGTTCTTTGTGCCTGATGTGCTTCCTCCCTCTTTCCCTGGCTCAAGGCCGTCACCCCTCTGAGCACCATGATGGATTAGCGGGTGCACTCTATGTATAGATATACGCGTGCGCTGTGTTTTTATATAGTGTGTTTGTGGCCGTGTATGTCTTTTATGGTGTGTGTGAGAGCTGAGGCAGAGTTGAGGGACTCGTTCAGTGTCTGGTCATTTGTCTCAGTCTTCCTGGGGCTCTGTGAATTATTACCTGCCTGCCCTACAGAGACAGGCCCATCATGGAGCTCTCCGCTGAGGCCTGTCGCGGAGCTCCGTGACAGGGCTTATCAAACACCTGCATGCTGAGGCCCATCTCTGAAATTCCAAGAAGCCTCTGACTCAACCAACTTGTAGGAAGTTAAGTGGCCGATATTGGCCGATACATTTTTCTGTTTGGCAGATGTGCTTTTATGAGTGCACTGTTGATTACAGTGTTTACTTCCTTTTTTAAATTCATTTTTCTATAAACAATTTCCTAATTTGTGAAAAAGACTGTAATAGGATTACAGCATCAAAAAATTGCCTTCTAAAGTATACAGTGTTGGCCAAAATTATTAGAACACTTGGCATCTGGGAGTCGTCTTATTGGGCCTGGATTTATTTTCCAAGAGGACAATGACCTGAAACATTCTTCTAACTATTGCCGGAACGACGGAAGGAATCTGCTGGAACATTGAAAATGATGGACTGGCCCTCTCAGAGTCCGGACCTCAACCCCATCGAGCACATTTGGAGCGAGTTGGACAATAAACTAGACAGATCTATTGTACATTCAAAGGAAAGCCTTTGGCTTCAGTTGCTGAAGGCATGGGATAACATTAGTGTTGAAGTTCTCAGAGGAAATATATTGACACTATGTCAGAGAGGGCAGTCGTCCATGAGGGGCTGCCGCTTTACTTTTGTTTTGTTGTTTGTTTAGTTTGTGATTTAAAGTTACATTTACTCTTCTCCGGTTCCCGCCTCCTCCTTCCTCTTGGGTTTCGGCACCAATGTATCAATGTTAAAGGCTCTGGGAAGAAGGCGGCGGGGACCGGGGAACAGTAAAGCAGCAGCCCCTCACGGACAACTGCCACAAACTAATACAAAAGAACAATATAAAATCCATGCATGGCCCTCTCTCTCGTCCTTCACTGTCATCACTCCTCCTTTTATCCTTCCGGAGTTCCTTCATGGCACTCCAGACCGGCGCCACCGGCTAAATAAAGCTCTGTAGGCTTTCGAAACTCTGTTGCGGTACTTTGACTAGTCGATTCATTTATTACTGCACAGCACCGCTTCAAGTCAAACACTCCTTAATTCTGCAGTGGTCAGGTGGTACAGAGGCCACATGGTACAAGTCAGCTCGCAGAAAATGACGAGTCTACGAGCACGTTTTACAGTTCTGAATTACAGTTTGGTAATTGCGACATGGCGTGAACGCACCTATCAGAGTTGTGCTTGGAGTCAATGTTTTATTTTTGATAACACAATAAAACATGCCAGATTGTGCGGACAACTTTTGGCCAGGCTGTCATACAAAGAAAATATAAACATGCAAAAATAAATGTGAACCAATAAAATATTAATAGCTGATTACCAGCAGGCATATCACCCTGTAGCCTAAGACTGGTTTCCCACTGAAGCTAAGCAGGGCTGAGCCTGGTCAGTACCTGGATGGGAGACCAACTGGGAAAACTAGGTTGCTGCTGGTAGAGGTGTTAGTTAGGCCACTAGGGGGCGCTCACCCTGTGGTCTGTGTGGGTCCTAACACCCCAGTATAGTGATGGGGACCCTATACTGTAACAAGCACTGTCCTTCAGATGAGACGTTAAAACGAGTTCCTGACTCTCTGTGGTCATTAAAAGACAAATCCCAGGATGTCCTTCGATAAAGAGTAGGGGTGTAACCCCGGCATTCTGGCCAAATTTGCCCATTGACCTCAAATGTGCAACTTCCACCTGGATGATGCGACGGCAGCCATATTGCGCCAGAACGCCCACCACACTTGTCCATCATGGCCTGCTTATCATCCCCATATACTGATTGGCTTTATTGGCTGGTGTGTTGTGGGCGTTCTGGCGTAATATGGCTGCCGTTGCACCATCCAGGTGGTGCTGCACATTGGTGGTGGATGAGGAGATTCCCCCCCTTCAATATGTAAAGTGCTTTGAGTGCCTAGAAAAGCGCTATATAAATGTAACACATTTTATTATATTATTATTTTGTAGTCAATGTTTGATTTTTTTTTTTTCATAGTAAAATAAAACTTGCAGCTGTAGTTAGTCTTTTTGCCAAATAGTTTGTCAGATAAATACCTTAACCAAGTTTAGTCTTTTGTTCTTCCCCGATATTAAAAACCTATTTTCCTCATATTATGATGGTTTAATCGAACTTGTAGGGTCATTAAAAACAAATATCTCTAACAGACTTCACTTTTGGCCACTACTGTAGATCAGTGTTCTTTGATATATGTTTTGAATCTTCCATTTTCTTTTAGTAAGCAGTTTGTACATGTCCTTTCTATTTAGTACATTTATTTCAAGTGAGGAAAATGTATGGTTGTAGTTTTAGTTCACAATAACATGAATGAGAATTAGTAATAGTGAAGCTTGCTTAATCAGAACTCATGTCACATTCCTCTATTATTTTTCATGTTTGGTTATTTGCATGTTTTTAGATGTCCTTTTTGAACGTGGGTCCATGTGTCGGTCTAGGTTTATCTCTCATATCATGCACCGAACTGTCAAAACCTTTATCCTGAGGGTGGCAGTAGCACACAGAGACGAGAAACTGAAGCGTTCATGCGTGTTTGTGAGATGGTGTTCAGAATGCATGAGAGAGAGAGAGAGAGAGAGAGAGAGAGACTCGAGCGTGTGTTATATGTTACTGGTTTCTTTCTGCAACAGAGAGAAGGAAGGCAAGAGAGAAAGAGAGAAGATGTAGCTTAGAGAGCAGGTGTGTGATACACTCGAGTCTCATGAATTAAACATATGTGTACAGCCTTGAGAGTGTGCATGTGTGTGTGTTCATGTTTTTCTATCCCGGTGGGGACTTCAACCTGAATGCACACAGACTCATGGGGTCTCGTGTCACCGTAGGGACCTAAGAATGAGTTTTTTTGAAGATGTAAAAATGCAGAAAGTTTTGTGCGATGGTTAGGGTTGGGGTTGGGGTGTAAGGGGATAGAATACACAGTTTGTACAGTATAAAAACCATTACGTCTATGGAGTGTCCCTACAAAGATATTGAACAAGACATAGTTTGTGTGTGTGAGCTTTTTATAAAATGCTGTGAAGAGCATTTAGAGACATTCCACTGAAAGCTGTATGTGTGTGGATATAAATTGTCGTGCCTTTGTTTTCAAGGAAAAGAAAAGGGGTTTTGTCTTTCACGTCAGCAGAAAAGATGAATATTGATTTTTGATTTAGTCCTTCAGCCACAATTCTCTGCTTACACTCGTCCACAAACCACTAAACCAGTCAGAATGTCAGAGAGTTAAAGACACACACACACACACACACACACACACTGCAGTTTAAAACTACAGCCGGATGAATTAGCTTTTTGCTTTATATGAATGATTGCGCAAACTGCACCAAAAAAAATTATTAGTAGTTTTTGCACAAACTCCTGACCATAAGTATGAAACTTCTACATGTAACTTGTTTGTGCTACAGACATAAATACTGACATGTATAGTACACATTTAGCTAATTTTATGCGAACTTTTGGCCATCCAGACCACCTTAGCAACACCTTCGCAACCACCCACAACGCATTAGCAACTGCATTGTAATGCTTTATATATCCCAACTCACCCTAACAAACCCCTAGCAACCACCCACAACGCATTAGCAACTGCATTGTAATGCTTTATATATCCCAACACTCCAGCACCCCACAAGAACACCCTAACAACCGCATTGTAACACTTTATATATATCCCAACACACCCTAACAAACCCCTAGCAACACCCTAGCAACCACCCACAAAGCATTAGCAACTGCATTGTAATGCTTTATATATCCCAACACTCCAGCAACCCACAAGAACACCCTAACAACCGCATTGTAACACTTTATATATCCCAACACACCCTAACAAACCTCTAGCAACACCCTAGCAACCACCCACAACGCATTAGCAACTGCATTGTAATGCTTTATATATCCCAACACTCCAGCAACCCACAAGAACACCCTAACAACCGCATTGTAACACTTTATATATCCCAACACACCCTAACAAACCCCTAGCAATCACCCAGAACACCATAGCAACACCAAGTTTTAGTAATTCTGTTATGTGCTTGTGCTGTCTTTTCAACACGCCTAAGAGAACTTTTTGCAATGCCCTATCAACCACGCTAAAAGCCCTGTAGCAACCGCAGAGCAAAACCCTCCATAGCAATCACCCACAACATATAAGCAACTATATTGTAATGATTTTTATCCCAACAGATTTCTGAACACATAGCAACACTCTAGCAACCACCTAAACACCATTTTTAGGGGCCAAGCACCGAAGGTGCGGAGGCACCAATTGAAACCGTTAGATTTATTATTATTATACCGCCATTGAAGTCTATGGCAGCCCATAGAACCGTTTGCGGGAAAGCCCAACATTAACCACACCAATGTTGGAGTCTCTAAAACAATCCTTCTAGCGCCACCACCTGTCCAAAGTTTTACTCATGTTTATGTTAATAACTTTTGAACTATAATGGATAGAAACAAAATATTTTTTCCCTCCGATTCCTTGGCTCAAGCTGATTCGATTACATCACATGATATACTTTTCCGTCATGATAAATTTAATTAACCGAAAAACCTACTCTTGCGAATCCTCCTAGGCCGTTGCTCCAATTTTCACAAAAAATGAACCAGATCATCTTCAGACCATGCCGACAAAAATTTATGGAATTCAAGTGGATTCGTCAAATTGTTTTTGATAAACGCACAAACAAAATTTATGATAGCGGTTGCAAAAATACACTTAAGGCTATTTCTCTGCAACGCTTCATCATATTCAAACCTAACTTGGTACATGTCATCACAAGCATGCCCTGAGCCAACATGCAGTGTTTCGGCGCAGAGCCACCTACTGGTCCTGGGATACGAAAAATTGCTATTTTTGCTTATAACTTCTGAACCGTTTGTCCAAAAATCATAAAAGGGGTCTCGTTAGATTCAGGATATTAAATTTTACCATATCAGCCATTTTGGCTGTCGACCATTTTGAATTATGTGCTAAAATGCTGTATTTTATGAACGCATGAATGGATTGTTACGAAACTTGTTATGGGTTATCACCACGATGCCCTGAAGGAGCCTGAGAAGTTTTGAAACAGCGCCAGCTAGTGGATAATTTCTTTTTCAAACACTTATAACTTTGGGTGTGGTTGACTTATTTTCATGGGAGTAACTTTTTTGTCTCTTGAATCCTTGCCGAGTCCAACAATACCAGATTTGCCAGGTTTCGGCATATGATTTGTGCAGCATTGTAATTTAGCGCTTAAAAAACGTTAGCTGATATCTTCGAAACCGCTAGTCCGATCGAGACGAAACCAGTGCAGAAGTTCAGAAACATAGGTCAATAGCTGTACATTGATGCCCAAATGTCAAAATATTGATAGTAAGGGGTAGTAAAATCCAATCAAAGTCAGGTGTCAGTCATTTTTTACGTGTTTTTTTTTTTCATATAAATGTCTATAACTCCAAAACGAAATGAGATATTTTTTCACCAACATTGACACACACATGTATGGGCTCACTCTGAGGACACATACAAAAAATTGTAGGATTGTGCCTCTTGGTGGCGCCATAAAAGAAAAAAAAAAACATGAAATTCCCATAGACTACAATGCATTTTTCAGCCTTTTTGCCTAAAATCATCTTAAAATGTGTTTAATTGCCCATTGCTGCAGTTGATCTGACACTGCCAGCCATTTTGGCATGTCTTGTCTTCTTATTTGCGCTTGGCCCCGATAATGGCTGCTTGCAGCTATATTTTTATATATAATTTGTATACTATTATTGTATTGATTAATAATTTGAATAAACTTTCTTATTTTTTTAATAGTTTTAGTTAACGATAACAAAACTGCAGAACACCCTTGCAACTACATAGCGATGCCATAGCAACCAGCAAAAACACCCTAGCAACACCTTGGCAACCACTCAGACCTGTCAGCATCATTGGATTTGAGTTTCTTAGGAGCAAACACCACTGGTGTTTTCTTCAGAACATGCTAACATCTAATTTCTCTCTGTCTCTCTCAGGTGTAACCGCTGCCTTGATACCGCGGTTAGACCTGGTGATCTCATTGGTCGGCGCGGTGAGCAGCTCGGCGTTGGCGCTCGTCTTTCCTCCGCTGGTGGAGCTCATGGCATTTCCCAGCCAGCCCCCTCCTCTCCTCCTCCTCAAAGATCTCTCCATCGCCACCCTCGGCTTCATTGGCTTCCTGACTGGAACCTACGTGACGATGGAGGAGATTATTTATCCCGACGACCAAGGACAGACCCGTCTCCGTGACCACGGGAACTGGGCCACACCCACTACCTCACCGCCCTGACGACCACGCTCACAAATGAAGGACCAATCAATGAAGGCACAGTTCCACTGTTAACACAGTGACCGCACACACACAGACAGACACTTCATCCTGTAGGACGTGAGTGACTGCAGCTCTGGGATCGAGAACTTGTCTTATAGGGCTTGAGATATTTTTTATAGTTCAATTTGTTTTTTTACTCCATAGGCCCATGCCCGAGGTGTGCTGCTGTAGTAGGATACACGCGTGCTTGTGTGCGTGAGTGAGTGAGTGAGTGAGTGAGTGAGTGAGTGAGTGAGTGAGTGAGTGAGTGAGTGAGTGAGTGAGTGAGTGATGGCGTGCGTAGGAAATATTTCCTCCGTACAGCCTTATGGACTTTACATGACTCCACACTGATCCTAGATGGAGTGACTTTTACTCGATCAGGTCGGTGGACCGTATATAGCATGTCAGCATTTAACACAGCAGGAGAGAAATATTGCACACTGTAAAGAATGAGGTATTATTAATAAACTAATCCTTTCTCCTGAGGCTTGTGATATTTAATTATTTTTCCTTTTTTTTTTTCGACTGCTGCAATATTCAGTGGGAATTATCAATCTTTTAATTAACGACAAACATGTTAAATGTATTGCAAGCGATTAAACTGTTCCAAGGCTCCTTTTTTACGGAACTATTCAGGATTCAAAACGAGTTAAGCCGTATCGACCGTATCTGTGGTATGTTGTCAATTAGCTCAGACATCATTTTCAAATCGTCCCTCAGTTTGTTAAGACAAGCAATAATCGTGTTTGCACTAGAAGAAGCTTTTTTTGTTAGCGTTTCTAAATAATCCGGTTAGTGGTGTATTTCTGATTGTGTTAACACGAATCCAGTTGGGGTTTACTGTTTATTAGCTGGACTGCTGGTTAGGAAATAAATGTTTATTTTGGTTTTATTTTCCCTTTTTTTATTTGTATTCTATCAATTATTAGAATTGTTCAGTTTTTAATGTTTATTGTAGTTTTAATGTTTCGGGAGAGTCAAAGTTAATGCATCGTTACATTTCTCAGCTCACACTATAGAGTGCAACAGTCTAAAAACTCCATTAATTTTCTCCATAAGGAAATTGATTCTAAGAGACACTTTTAAAGACAGGCCTACTGTGAGCTACGAGGTTGTTAATCCATGACATGTGCTTCTGTTGAAGCTGTCAGTCTGCATGATTTCAGCTTTTTTTGTTGTTGAAATTATTCTGTTTAACGGTGGAATTCCTGGTGAAAACTACATTACCCATGATGCTGAACAGAAAATTACACCAATCAGAAAGTTGGTCTCTTTAAAAAAAAAAAAGATCTCTTTAGCTCTGCCCACTCCCATGGCCCGGAGGCCTTCGGAGGACACATTTCAAGGTTGGAAGGCATCAAGGCACGTCTGAATCATAGACTGTAAAAAAAAATATGGACGTAGTGTCCGTGACGTCACCCAAAGGACTCTAGAGAGCAGTTTTGAAGCGTAAAATAGGGAAGAGCTGGCCGTTGCCATCTTGGCAGTGCTTATCGTGCGTCACTCCCAGATAACAGAAAATGGGCAAAGAGGCGGGATGTGGGCGGAGCTGAGGTGACGTGATGACTAACAGACAGCAGACAAACGGCAATCCACCTGTCACTCAAAGTGGCCACGCCCTTAATTATGCAGAACTTTAAGGCTTTATATAATGTAAACAAAAAAGTTCACCCCCTCACAGCTGTCATGAAGGGCAAAATTAGCCGTATAGACCAAAACCACAATTTGTAACAGACTGTAAACATGTTTTATTCTGCTGTAAAGTTGGCCATTTTAACATGGGGCTCAATGAGATTCTGCTCACTTCTGGGGCCTGTCTCTAGCGGCCAGTCGATGAATTGCAGTTTAAGTCACTTCCGTATTGGCTTCAAGAAAAACTTATAAGCTTCAAGTAGGGATGAAACGATTACCGGTTTCACGATAAACCACGAGAAAATTTAGTGACGGTTAGTAATATCGTTTAAAATTGTATTATCATTAAAACTGCGTGTGATTATCACGATTTTGAAAACTCTCTGTAAATCCTGTCCAGTCAGTGTCAGTCTGGTGAAGGCGCAGCGCAAAGCTGTTTTTTGAATGAGAAGAAATGGCAGAAGGCAGTGACAGCACTCGGGGGATTGTTCAGCCTCTAAAAGGACCAAATCTGAGGCGTTGTCATATTTTGGCTTTTACAAAAGTCCTGAGGGAAACTTAATCGAAGATGGTCACCTTCTGCAGAACATGCCAGAAGAAAGTCACTGTAATAGGGGAAACACTTCAAAACTACCAACGCAAGGCAAGTGGACTTTGACCTCAATACCAAAACTACGTCTGGGAAATAATAACGTGAAGCAAATGAACAAATTCAGTCAAGACTAGGGTGACATTTAAGGGATAATCAGGGCTTGACATTAACAACCGCCATTTGCGGGTGTAACGTTATTTCGGCTGCACACTTACCACTTTGGCGGTTGAACTTATTATAGTCTTCTCAAAAGCCATCTGTTATAATCGCGTTGCGCATTATAACCACTCACACGTGTTTATATTGAGTTTATGAATGCAATGTCTCAAAATCAGGCGTTCAGATCAGCCAGAGTTTTGTTCAGAGAGCGCGCCGCTCTGACTCGCTGAAATCTGCACTCAAAACGTGCGATGTACGCAGGAGATTCACTCATCATACAGTGGTTGACTGTTTTTGTTCTATTTCAGCAGCAAAAATGGTTTCAAACAAACAGCAGAACCACAGCGCATCTGATATGACTGGCATAAAGTTGGTGAATTTAGGGACCGTCTCTAATGTTACATTCAACATTGGTAACGTTATACACGTTTCGAACTTCAATAGCATTTGAAGAGAATGACAGTTATAAATCTGACTGTAAAGTGTTCATCTAGGTGTCAGGTATGATGCACACCTTTTGATATTTAATAAATAAACAGTCAAATCATGAAAATATGGATATGCATTATTTCACTAGGATACCGTCCTGGCTCTTACACAAAATATGCTAGATTTAAATGCATCATTGCTGAACACTGATGAGAATTTTGCTTGAGAATATATTTACAGAGATAATATTAGAGATTATATTTACACCAAATTATTATTATTTATGCATTGCTATTGACGACGGCCATTGTAAGGAAGTAAATCCCACAGAATAGAATCTAGCTTTAAAAAGTGCAAAGAGCTGCCTTTATTTATTTGTTGTTTGTTGATTTTCAAATATAAAACTTGAAATGTTTTAAGTGTGTGCATCTGTTCTTTTTGAACACTTTCATCTCATTTGAACAAAACCGTGATAATATTGATAACCGTGATTATTTGGGTCACTATAATCGTGATGTGAAATTTCCATACCGTTTCATCCCTAGCTTCAAGAGAGCTTCACTTCCTGTCTCCTGAGATCCCTTCATCTGTTTTGAGGGCGGCATAAATGTATCCTTTGCTGCCTTTGATATCCCACAATCCTGAGCGTTTCATTCTGTGACAGTTGAGCTGGGGAAAAAAGATGGCATCCAAAATCACTTTGTGCGCAAATGTGCGTTTTTGACCAACTTCTGATGTCATTTCTATTCGGAAATTACTACTGTAGTAATTAAATATCTGTTTAGTTCTCACCAAAACGTGCGCTATTTTGCTGCCGATCACCTTCGAAGTCTGTCCGAAATCAGTTTCGTGAGGTGCCTTCATGCACAAACGCTGCCTTACAAGTCAGTCAGTCAGTACTTTTACATGGACAACAATACTCCGATATTAACCTGATTAAGACAATACTCTGATTAAGAATCTACCATGTAAACAGCGATTTCTAATGACCTTAATCCGGTTAAAGTCATACTCGAATTAAACGCAAATTGAATTAAGACATGTGGAGTATGCCTATTTTAGTCGCATTATCGAAGAGCATTACAGACATGTACACACCTTAATCTAACTATTAACGCCATGTAGGAGTTTTCACCGCATTTTGTGACAGGACACAAGTGCAGAGCCCCCCGCCCTTTTTAAAAATTAATCCAAAGTGCCCCTCTAAACAATCATCAATAATATTGTGGTTAATAAAACAGAAGTTATTAATTATAATTAATATAACAACGTGTACAAAACAGTAACAAAGCGCTCAAATGTCGGGAAATTCCTGTTTATCTTTTACGTATCTGTCAGTTTGAAATGTGTTGCTATAATTCTGTGTGTCTTGCTTGACTGCTCATTCTAACACCGCCTCTTCTATACGTTTTTCTTTTTGTTGTAATTATTCTGCTCATTGTAAAAGTAAAATACAATAACTTTGTATCTGTAATCCCATATTAATAATTGTGACCAAACTGCCTGCTTACAACAGCGGCCGGGAACCTTTTTCGCGAGCCATATGGGTCATTCAGTGAACTCGACGGCTCGACAGGAAAAAAACTATACATTTTGAAACCTTTCATCATTAATAAAAGTTATTATTCAAAATGTAGACTGTCAAGAAGGAGGCAAGAGGGGAAGTGTCTCTTCAAAAAAACTGAAAGAGACAATATATAATATACAAATTTACGTTGTTTTATTTTTGTAATATGATATACACTCACCTAAAGGATTATTAGGAACACCATACTAATACTGTGTTTGACCCACTTTCGCCTTCAGAACTGCCTTAATTCTACGTGGCATTGATTCAACAAGGTGCTGAAAGCATTCTTTAGAAATGTTGGCCCATATTGATAGGATAGCATCTTGCAGTTGATGGAGATTTGTGGGATGCACATCCAGGGCACGAAGCTCCCGTTCCACCACATCCCAAAGATGCTCTATTGGGTTGAGATCTGGTGACTGTGGGGGCCATTTTAGTACAGTGAACTCATTGTCATGTTCAAGAAACCAATTTGAAATGATTCGAGCTTTGTGACATGGTGCATTATCCTGCTGGAAGTAGCCATCAGAGGATGGGAACATGATGGTCATAAAGGGATGGGCATGGTCAGAAACAATGCTCAGGTAGGCCGTGGCATTTAAACGATGCCCAATTGGCACTAAGGGGCCTAAAGTGTGCCAAGAAAACATCCCCCTCACCATTACACCACCACCACCAGCCTGCACAGTGGGAACAAGGCATGATGGATCCATGTTCTCATTCTGTTTACGCCAAATTCTGACTCTACCATCTGAATGTCTCAACAGAAATAGACTCATCAGACCAGGCAACATTTTTTCATTTTTCAACAGTCTTCAACTGTCCAATTTTGGTGAGCTCGTGCAAATTATAGCCTCTTTTTCCTATTTGTAGTGGAGATGAGTGGGACCCGGTGGGGTCTTCTGCTGTTGTAGCCCATCCGCTTTGCTGCATACCTCGGTTGTAACGAGTGGTTATTTCAGTCAAAGTTGCTCTTCTATCAGCTTGAATCAGTCGGCCCATTCTCCTCTGACCTCTAGCATCAACAAGGCATTTTCGCCCACCGGACTGCCGCATACTGGATGTTTTTCCCTTTTCACACCATTCTTTGTAAACCCTAGAAATGGTTGTGCGTGAAAATCCCAGTAACTGAGCAGATTGTGAAATACTCAGACCGGCCCGTCTGGCACCAACAGCCATGCCACGCTCAAAATTGCTTAAATCACCTTTCTTTCCCATTCTGACATTCAGTTTGGAGTTCAGGAGATTGTCTTGACCAGGACCACACCCCTAAATGCATTGAAGCAACTGCCATGTGATTGGTTGATTAGATAATTGCATTAATGACAACAGGTGTTCCTAATAATCCTGTAGGTGAGCGTATATGAAAGATTACATTAAAAAGTATAAAAATCACTCATTTTTATAAAGTAACACTCTCCAACAGCGACACCCGCAGGTAAAGTTACAGCCTGAGCCCATTGAATATTAACAGAACCGCCAAAGTCGCGCAATGATTGGATGTCGGACAGCGTAGCGTGGCATGGGGACGTAATGACGTACCATTAATCGAGCTATGTTCTATAACATGTAAAACGGGAACATGAACAGAATATTCTAAAAGCAACTCATGTAAACACCTTAATCAGAATATTGTCTTATTCAGAATAAGGTCAATAATTAGATTACTGCTGTCCATGTAAACATAGTCATTGTCTGGCAAGTCATAAGGCAGTGAGGCAACAAGTCAGCAGCCTAGGTTTTCGGATGCAGCCATAATATTTTTATTTTATTTTTTATTTGACCAGAATAATCTCACTGAGATTAAAAATCTTTCACAGGAGTGTCCTGGCCAAGAATGGGCAGCAATTACAAACACAAACTACAAGGCAAAACAAGACAATTTGAAAACACTTAAAAACAATTGCACATCATTGAGTCTTCTTCAAGTGACCGATTTATAGATTTAATAGATTTTAATAGATTTAATGTGTTCCATAGGAACCAGAGTTTGTAGTTTCAAACTATCTCTACTCAAAACGACAAATGTTTATGTCGTGTCATTATGACCGCTGACAGGTGAAGTGAATAACACTGATTATCTCTTCATCACGGCACCTGTTAGTGGGTGGGATATATTAGGCAGCAAGTGAACATTTTGACCTCAAAGTTGATGTGTTAGAGGGCATTTTTGAGCGAGTTTGGCCAAATTGTGATAGATAGACAACTTGGTGAACCGGTGACAGGGTCATGGGCGGCCAAGGCTCATTGATGCCCGTGTGTTCCGATCAAACAGACGAGCTGCTATAGCTCAAATTGCTCAAGTTTTATGCTGGTTAGTGGTTGAAAGTGGACGAGCTCAAAACGCTTTAGACCCCATTCACACCTGTTTTTAGTGTTGTACACTTACACTTGTGATCCGATCGACCAAAACGGATCTCAATACCAGGTGTAATCAGGTCCAAAATTTGTTGTGGCTGTACTTTCAAAACGACGTAATCTTTATATTTATTCAAGTGCAGTGCAAATGTTAGTATACTTTTTATAGTTTCGCTTTTTACAAACTGAGGGATGAGTCAGCTTTCTGTAGTAGGCCTATTAGAAAAGATAGACGCTATTTTGTATTGAACCTTTCCAACCCAGTTTACATCCACTTATATTGTTAAGTCCACTTAAGTTCTTCAGTACAAAAACATGTTATTTGAGCTGCCATATTTCCAAGTGAAACAGCATAATCACGAGGATAAATCTAAGACAGTCCTTAACCATCTGGAATAGATTGGATCAGGGGTCGGAAGAGTGATGCCAGCCGAAAGGAAATTAATTTCAATGTCAGATTTTGATCAAAGGTTATAACTTACAACATGTTTTAGTGTTTGGACGTGCTCTGATGAATCGTTCACAATAAGATCTCGGGAACGTGTAAATAGGCTCCATTTAACAATGACTTTAAATAAATCATGCAATATATTCAGAAAGATTCAAGCTTCCTTGCAGCGCGCTTTAATTAAATAGCTGGTTTTCCATATCGTAACGGTCATCTGTGACAGAATTGAAATATGTCACGTTTAATAAGATTGCTTTATATAGAAATACAGATCTGTCCCGTCCCCTGAGGTCTGGACGTTTCCTCCTATATTTCTGATTAATTAAATAGATCTGGAAAAAGCTCCAAAGTGACACCAGACAGCCCTTCCTTACTATCTCTTCCTCTCACTTGGCCTCTCTCGCTCTTTCTCTCCGGCTTTGGCTCATTAGTCGGGTCTTGTTTATATTCTCCTCATGTTTTCTCCTCTCTCTGCAGAAAGCTGGACACCTGACAACTGGCACGCGACACACACACACACAGAGAGAGAGAGAGAGAGAGAGAGAGAGAGAGAGAGAGAGAGAGAGAGAGAGAGAGAGAGAGAGAGAGAGAGAGAGAGAGAGAGAGAGAGAGAGGCTGATCGAATATGAAAAGCGAGAGGCAAAATGCTCGGATCAGAGAGAGATGGAGCAAATTAGAAGCTGAAAATAAAGGGAGATGGAGAGCAAGAGCGAGCGAGGAGGGTGGGAGGAGGAAGAAAGAACGAACGGGGGGGATTTGCACGAGAGCACCGTGTGCGTGAGGGGAGTCTGTCTGGCACGTGAGGACAAAAATAGACTTCTCCGAGCTAAATATAGCGCAGATCACAAAGCGAGCGTGATGGAGTGAGTAAGAAAGGACTCGCCCGCTCTTTTGGAAATGATTTCTGAAGGAGCGCACCCTCCTCCATCCACCGGCTCCTTTTCGGGAAATCTATTTTAGACGTGCACGAAATTTAACATCTATCATTCAAATGAGAGCAGTAGGACTCACTTTAAAAACGTGCATAATTCAGAGGGAAGGCTCTCAACGTGATGCGTATTTATAGGCGCAGCCTACGAAAAAGTATATTTATAGTTTCTTTCTTTCGTCGATCTGACAGGTCTGGAAGTCTTTGTCACGGATCCGTAAGGCCAGAAACATGAACACTTGACTGAATTGCATCCCGCGAACATAGATAAAGTGAATTCCCATTTGCAAGCCATTTTACTCCGCAAACATAGGAACGCAGTTTTAGAGGAAGAGCATCATAGCAAATAATAACAGACACATTTGGACGTAATAATTCACAACACTAGTCTGGTGTTAACAGGCACAGTCTGCAGGGGTCAAGTCTTCTGGCTATATATTGCATTGTAATTGTTTTTACGTTTAAGAGAATAGATAGAAAAGACAGACATTCATTTGTACTCCTTTAATGTCACCACATCCGTGCAACCCAGTTAGCTTATTGTTAAATCACACGTTTTGGGGTTGTTAACATTCCTTTAATGTTTTTGTAAGAAGTCTAGACAGCATTTATTTGATCTATTTATTGTGAAATATTGCCATTTAAAATAACTGTTTTAAAATGTAATTTATTCTGTGATCAAAGCTGAATTTTCAGCATAACTTCAGGGTCACATGATCCTTCAGAAATCATTCTAATGTGATGATTTTCTGCTTAAGAAACATTTCGTATTATTTTCAATGTTGAAAACAGTTGTGCTTTTGTGGAAAATGCTACCAAAACAGCGCCGACCCGCTGAGGTATAGACTCTATAAGAGCCCTGGAGGTGTCCTGTTGTTTCTGGCACCAAGATGTTAGCAGCAGATGGTTTGTTCCTCAAACCATTCATGAACAATGTTTGCAGTGTGGCAGGGCGCATTATCCTGCTGAAAGAGACCACTTCCTCCAGGGAACACTATTGTCATGAAGCGGTGTACATGGTCTTCAACAATGCTTAGGTAGGTGGCACATGTCAAATTTACGCCCACATGAGTTTTCCAGCAGAACATTCCCTCCACCGGCTTGTTGTCATCCCACAGTGCATCACTTCCCCAGGTAAACGCAGCACACGTACACATCCGTCCACGTGATGTTAAAGAAAATGGGACTCATTGGACAAGGCGACCTTCTTCCACTGCTTTCCGGTCTGACACTCATGTAGGTGCTTTCGACGGTGGGTCATCATAGGCACTCTGATTGGTCTGCGTCTATAGTCCCATACGCAGAAGAATGCGATGCACTCCCAGAAAGCAACATAGTGTAGGCCCAGATCTGGCACACATCTGGTACACATGGAATCCACATATATCAAGATGTGGGCAGACACTATGTTACTGTCTGGGCTGTGTATTGTGACACATAACTCCCATAACCATCATTAATATTTCAGTGTGACTTGTGCAACAGTAGACCTTCTGTTGGCTCAGACCAGACAGGTTAGCCTTAGTTTCCCTCTTGAATAATGAGCCTTGGGTGCCCATAGGGTTGCAAAGGGGCGGAACATTTCTGGTCAATTTCCAGAAACTTTACATGGGAAGTTAAGCTGGGGAATTTTGGGAATATTGCAAATTGGACAATTAATGAGAATTTACAGGAATTAAAGGGGATTCATTGGAAATTTGGGGTAATTTATACAAAATTCAGTTTTCTGTCGTATGACTTGGTCCTTCATCAGAAAAGTGTCTGAGCATAGAGCGGTACTCAAGGGTGTCTATTTTTTTTAATAAGGCATTATACTTAAGCTGACCACAAATGTAGCTACAATGAATTATAAGATTAGTGTAATTTTTTTTCAATGTTCTTAAAAAAAAATGATATAGCCCCCAAACTTTTGAATGTGTATATTCAGACACCCTTGTTTTTAGCGACACCTTTGGCCATTATATTAACTGCAGCCAGCAACTTTTTGCTTGTGCTCGCATACACACAATATCTCTTCCATTAAGTTCCTATTATCACTGCTTTGAAACAATCTATATTGTGAAAAGCGCTATATCAATTAAGGTGACTTGACTTGACACACTCCATAGTGATGCAAGCGAGCCTCAGCCAAAACGGTGACTGAACGTGATTCACCAACATAATGTCAGCTTTCATAGACAAACTAGGAAGTTGGGGAAGGTCTCGTTTTTCATTCAAGTTTGATTGCAAGCTGTTCACACATTGGCAATAAAAAAGTGATTAATACATGAAAATTCGTACATATAGCCTCTTTAAAAATGTTTGATTTTAAGACCTTTTGTTAGCTTTTTATGGTACTATGTTGAGTCGCCACTCAACATCTGTGAAGTAGAGTGCTGTGTGCATGTGACTGAGGAATTTGCATTTAATATGGTTGTTTTAACCAAGATTATGCTGTAAGATAGATAGGCTTACCTGCAAATTTCCAGTTTGTTCCCTTTAATTCCCATGGAAAGTTTCTATCTTTGAAAATTCCTGGAATTTTGCAACCCTATTGGTGCCCAACACCCAGTCACTGATTTGTGGTTTGTCCCTCCTCTAACCACTGGTGGTAAATTCTCAGCACTGCTGACCGGAAGCAACAAGCTTTGCCGTTTCAGAGATACTGGCTACCCAGCAGGCATATCACCCTGTAGCCTAAGACTGGTTTCCCACTGAAGCTAAGCAGGGTTGAGCCTGGTCAGTACCTGGATGGGAGACCTCCTGGGGGAACTAGGTTGCTGCTGGTAGAGATGTTAGTTAGGCCACTAGGGGGCGCTCACCCTGTGGTCTGTGTGGGTCATAACACCCCAGTATAGTGATGGGGACCCTATACTGTAACAAGCACTGTCCTTCAGATGAGACGTTAAAACAAGGTCCTGACTCTTTGTGGTCATTAAAAGACAATTCCCAGGATATCCTTCATAAAAGAGTAGGGGTGTAACCCCGGCATTCTGGCCAAATTTGCGCATTGGCCTTTGTCCATCATGGCCTCCTAATCATCCCCATATACTGATTGGCTGGTGTGTGGTGGGCGTTCTGGCGCAATATGGCTGTCGTCACATCATCCAGGTGGTGCTGCACATTGGTGGTGGATGAGGAGACCCCCCCCCCCCCCTCTATGTAAAGTGCTTTTGAGTGCCTAGAAAAGCGCTATATAAATGTAACAAATTATACTTTGACCCAGTTGCCTTGCCATAACAACTTGGCCCTTGTCAAAGTCTCTCAGGTCTTTACTCCGGCCCATTTCTGCTGCATCCAACACATTGACTACAATAACTTCTACTGTGTACTGTGTCCACAAATCATCTAATCTACTCAGAACTTGACATGTGACCTTGTTAGGAACTCTATGATTGGTCAAAATTTTTGGCTCATCAGTGTATATGTTCTTCAGGACAAAAAAAAATTGTTTATTTGAGCTTCCATATTTCCATGTTAAGCAGGATATGAGGGTAAATCTAGAGTGATGCTTGATTTTATCCACTTGGATTTGATTGCATCATGAAAAATAGGTGCTCTGTACCAGAATTGAAAAGTGGTCACAATAAGAGTAGTAACAGGCATTAAGGAAGTAAATGATTTCACATTGACATGTTATTAAGTTTATAAGTGACTAATTACTCTGAAGCTATAGGATTTGATGACTGAAACTGCAAAGAACCGACAGAAGAAGACCCTTTATGCTAATGTCCATAATGTCCTATGCACTGTATTGGATGATGAATTGCGATCTGACACATTTCAAAATGCACCAATGCATGAAATTGAACGTAGCAAGAAGCATTTGCACTCACTTAAAAGTGTGCATGCTGAGTATTAAATGAGGTTGTCGACTGTGGTACTTTTTTGCATGCAACATATGATGTTAATACTATGGTATACGTCCAAAAAAACATACCTTTTAGACGTTTTTTTACAAGCATTGTATGCGCGGTAAATGTGACAAACAAGAATTGAACGAATATTATAATGAATGCTACATCCCTGTGTATTTGCGCACATTGAAATGCATGGTGTGTGAACGAGCATGTGTGTGTCTACAGAAGATGGAGTGAGACGGATGTGTCTACCTGCAGTGATCAGTAATGGATGAGCTGATCCAGGCTTGGCTAAACGTTCAGAGTAATGGATGGGAAGAGCCAAGTCTGTTTAAACACTCACAGAGCCCATCTGTGATGACTGACAGGTCATCTGTGGCTCCCAGAGCAGATCATTACACATCCTCCGTCAAAATCACTGCAATCCATTTATGTATTTGTGCTTGTGTAACAAAATACGATTGTTTACCCTTCTATAAATCTGCCTGAATTGCCCTTCAGGGATCAGTGAAGCATCTTCCTTTCAGACATCAAGTCCTTGTTTTGCAAGTCAAATCTGAGATGATGATAGAAGAGATTCAAGAATTTGAGGCACGTATCAAATCACAAGACTGGATTTTGATTTGTGAACAAAAAGTCCACACTATTGAGGCTAATAAAACATTATGCAGCAGTGTGCTTGTCACAACCAACAAAACCTGCGTAGGAAGTATCCTTACTCAAATGGAAACTCGGTTTTTGAGCTGGTCACCTTTTGGCTTGTTGCCAAATCCAGAAAAAATAAGGACATTGCGGACATACATTTATGTTCAAACACCATGTAAAAGTGAATTTTGCATAATAGATCCCCTTTGATGGATGGGTGCTAGAACGTTTGATTAGCGTGCTCATATACTAGCCTAGCCTAGAAATCTAGATGCACCCTAGCGGCAGCAAATCTAATTTGCAGCCAGGGTCATCTAGCAACTCTCTGGTCAGGCCAATCACATCGGCAGAGTTGCGGCGGTTCCACGTGCTACTCGTAAACAAAGAAGCTGGCGAACAGCGGTCTTTCGAATCGGCTTTGGCTGCGACTCTGGAAGACTTGGAGTTAAGCTTTTCTTTGAGGAAAGAACAAAGAACGGCACTGAAGTCATTCTTAAGAAAGGAAGATGTGTTTGGAGTTTTGCCGTCCGGATACGGCGAAAGTTTAATCTATCAACTCGCTCCGCTTCACCTTCTTCGTTGCTCTGGTTGGTTGTAGCGCTGTCCTATTGCGTGCAGAGGGAATTTGAAAGACAACCGTTTAACCCGCCCCTCGGATTGAGCCCTGCCAATGGGGCGTTCCCAGACCCAAAATCTTGATGTGGGTCTGGCTTGTCAGGCTAATACTAACCTGGATGCCAGCCGAATTTAGCCCCGCCCACAACATTTGAGTTCAGGAAATTAGGTCTAGACTTGATCCGTTGTGGAGCAACTATGCCCGAAAAGGAGCTGTTCGGACCAATCAAATTGTCAGGGTGGGCTTTATACGATGATGGACAGATGATCAACAGTAACATAAACATCACGTCATCCCAACATCACAAAGAGCGCTTGGGTGGAAATCGTTCTAATCCTAAACGGAGAACTTGTTCGTATATGCATTCACCTTTACTATTTCTCTCAGAAATTATGATTGTGTTGGTAAGTACTCCGTGTATCCTTAAATTATTTTTACAACACCGGCAAAGATCATTTACACTCATCTTCTTCTTCTACTTCCTTCAGCGTGCGTGCAGTCGAGTTCTGTTGACAACTATGCGTTGCTCCGTTGCTCTGATTGGTTGTAGGTCTATCCAATTGAGGTCTTTCCTGGTTCGGTTGAAACACGCCCCATAATCACAGCCCAATGGAGCAGTATCAGACTCCTATTCTGACTAGAATTGAGTATGACTACGTCGCGCTACTGTTTTTTTCCCCTCATTAAAACGAAAGATGTTCATCAGTGATTGTATATCAAGAGCAGCATTTTGTTTTGTGATTTCACCGGAACAAATAGAGTCTCTGCAACAGCCTTAAGCGATAGACACATTCCAGTGCCACAACGCTTCTTCTTTAGCACAAACGAAGAATTGCTAATCAGCTGGAGATGCTTCTTTTGTATTAGGTACATCTGTGCCTTGAGATGTTTCAAAAAGTGGTGGGGACATGTCTCACCCGCAAATTACGCATTTGATTTTAAGGGTAGATTTATCACTGAAAATTGTATCGTTCTATGTCTACTCTTTAAACAGCATTATGGTGAAAATGGAACACAATGGCAACAGCTTTCTAATCTATACGGGACAGAATTTTGTTTCAGGGGAAACTGAAAGAATGGTGAGTTTACACCAGATGTGAACAATCGGCCGCCGTTTCGTCAATTGCAGTGGTTACGGGATTCAAACTCCGTCAAAATACAATCAACACAATGTTGGAGTGTCCTGTCAAGTAGAGTGTCATTCTTGTTTTGTAAAGAAATGTTACATAAGAAAACATTGTGTAATGCTACCTGTTGTTTGTGTTTTTAGGTTGTTGTTTTATGAGTGAAAGCCTTTGCTGGTGTTATTGAGAGTTGATTTAAGACAAATATGAAGTGTTTCAGTAGTTTTAGTGCATTGTGAATGTGAAATTAACTGCTGTGCCAAAATGAAAGTTAGTTAGGAGAACTGTGAGTAGAGTTTTAAAAAGGTTACCAAAGAACTGAGAAATGTGTCCTAGCGATTGTTAAAAAACTAAAAATAAGTAGCAAAACTGATGACACCAATCAGATGCACAGCCATTCCCATACGAACACGCTGTTGCATCATTGATAATTTTTTTTGGCTTATTTTGCAGTGTTTTATGAGCTGTTTGATCGGTTAATGGGCCGTAAAGAGCGGTTACACTCACAGTCTGGATGAATTGCGTTTGTGTGAAGACTCGGGATCTACTGAAGAGAACTTATGCAATGCAGAAACTCTAACAAAGCAAAAATAATCACTTGTTTTTGATCCATTAATGCATCTCTCGCTTACGACTTGTGACGTTGATACAAAGATGAAGTTAAACCCGGAAGTTGAATAAAACGCTAAAATGTTTAAAATTAACTAGTTTTCTCCTACAATCAAAATGAATGCCTATACCCTTAAATAGGGCACTATTTGAAGGGACGACCATTTGTAGTGGTGTCTGAAACCATAGTGGACTTTATTGAGTGCACTCATTCCATCCCACATTGCACCGCAATAACGAGTGTACAGCCGATGTACACACAACGGCTGTCCGACTTCACACACTTGTTTTAATTCACTCCTTCAAGTGAACTGTATTAGTGGACTAATATAGGGAATAGTGATTGAGGGTTTAGGGGGCGATTTCGGATTCAGCCCACGCTTCAGTCGTGCCGCAAAAGTGGATCTGTACCGTTACTATAGCAACCGGAGCTTCTAACAGCAGTTGTGATGCGATGTCTTTACTAATCAACGATTGGCTCCTTCATTTAGAAGGCAAGGCTTATTCGCCATATTGGGCATTGCTCGTTCTCCCATTCATAAGTAATCGGAGTGCACCGTCTTCCCATATAAAAAGTCATTGACTGTGTAAGAAGTGAGATTGTACGCAAGATATCGCGAGAGAGGAAAGAACGTAAGAGAGGTGAAGTGCGGGAGAGAGAGAGAAGAGGTAACGCACAAGGTGATCGGGTGACACGAAGTAGAGCCACAGTAAAAGATTGTTAAAGGGGTGATGAATTGAGATATCAACTTTCCTTTGAGCCTTTGATATATAAAAGTTAATAGTGATATAAGAATATCCTGTAAGCTTCGGAGCTGAAAACTTCCTTGTTAGTCAAAGAAAAGCTTGTATTGACACCAGGCCCAGCAAACGCTCGATCTCAGAATATGCCAACCCTTGACGTCATCGTATGCTGAAACGCCGCCTCAAGCCCGCCCACCGACTCGTGGAGCTAAACTGATCGCGCTACCGAGCAATAAACATGCTGATTCCAGCTCACCTGCGTAAGACATTGCGAGTTTGTTCGCTTCATTTCACTGCAGAATCGATTGTAAACAAGACACAGGTCGAGACTGGATTTGCTGTCATATTGAGATTAAACCACAATGCTGTGCCTTCTATATTGGACAGGAATGGTGCAACACACTTATGAGAGTAAAACATGTTTTTTATATGTGATAGTTTTGCATTGTTACAGATCATTTGATATCTATTGATTACATTAAATACCTTAGCACGCTGTCACAGGCTGGAAAATCCTTTATTTGAGGTGTTATTGGTTCATTCGTGATCAGACTCAGACTTGTAACGTTATGGGCCAGGGCTCGCAAAGCCCAACGTCCCGGGGCTATGTGTTTTTCAGACGGGCTACCAAAACGTATCACCAACCTGCCAGAGCCGACGGGCTATCTGAAATAGTGAAATAACATTCCTTTCTTGCGCGTGTGTGTGTACGGTTCGCAGTTATATTCACCGATTGGGCCTGCGAAGTAATAAAAAAAATAACATTCCAATCATTCGCGGGTGGATGAGAGATTAATCATTGTGTTTATTTGATAAAGACATTTTGCTGTGAGCGTTTCTCCACACGCTTTCAAAACAATTCCCACATGTACTGACAGGGGAGCTGAAGCTCATTAAATATGCAAATCTTATCCAATCCTAGCCGTGGGCATTTATTTCTAAGTCTTCAGTGCGGCATGCCCATCAAAATCGAGCGTGTCTTGAGAGAGCCTCAAAACCAAGGCAGAAAATAGCCTATTACTTTTTACTATTCATTATGATGTTTTTGAATGTAAAAACCACACAAACGTTATAAGCGGACCTCAGACAACAGTATATATATATATATATAAAAAGCCAGTTCATGACCCCTTTAAAATAAACACTGAGTTCTGAGAACAGAAGTCTTGGTCTGACTACTCTATCCAGTGGGAACGACAGATAAAGAAATAGCCAAGAACCCAAGAATAATACTCAGTAAGCAAGGATTCCTCAAGACCCACACATCCGAGTATTACAACTGTGTTCGGTTGCATACCAAATTCATATTCAATTCTTTGGAATTTGAACATTTGATCTACTGATCAAACATACAGTAGTGTTTTCACAATTGCTAAAACACATTTCTTGAAACCTTCACCCATTTTCTCACAACATTAAGCACAAAACTAAATCTTCAAACTACATTCACAAAACCCCTGACTCTTCTGGCAAAATCAAACAATCGGCTCAAAACTATTTTAAACTAAGCTTTCAGATCATACACACAGCCAGTCAATATATAAACTCTACAGCCCATTCATTAGACACTAGAAAAATGGAGAACACAGAGCATGTAGTTACAGAAAAAAAGTATATTGTGTACTGTTTTACACAATATATTGTATACTGTATATAGTATTGAATATTGTATAGTATTGAATGTCTGTAAATTCAGCACTTGCATACTGTAAAAAGGCAGTAATCAAACTGCAAAAGGTCAAAGAAAACTAAATGAAAAGCATGTTACAGTGAAATAAAATTACAAAACTCTTGAGAGTCAGTGAGAGATTCATTCTGCCTCAGCATCACATCTTCGTGTTGGGTCCGGCCTGAGGACTTTCTCCACATCAACGGCAATGTTGTTTCTTGCCAGGCAAAGAAAAAAACCCTCTGGTGTGCCAGATCCAGTCTTGACAAAACTCCACATCTTGCTTTTCCTCCTCTTACACATTCTCTTTCTCCTCTCCTTCTCAGATTGTTTCCATCTATTATTGGTATGAACATTCAGTGCACATGTGCACTCTGAACTGGCTTATATTTTGGCCACATCATTAGAAAGAAGTGTGAACAATGTTGAGTTATTGTGTGTAAACGGTGACAACTGCCACTTGTGTTTACTGATTCAACTTAAATGCATCACAGTGCAAAGCTCATTTTCCCTAGAGCTCATTGATGTATCTTACTGTATCTGCACTCTTTCATTTATGTTGTTAACCAGAAAGCAACATAGTGTTCAGAACACCATTGGATACCATCAACAGTGGCCTTACCCGGGTAAAGACAACTTCAACTTAATCTAAAAAGACAAACTAGAGTATAGATTATGGTACAGTGGGAACATTTACTGTATTGACAGCATCTGTTATCACACAAAAACTCATGGCAATGTCATATTTTTATCACACCTTTGATTCACTGGGTCGATATGTGTTAAAAAAAATATATCTATGGCTGTACTGAAAGCATTAAATCAGATTTTGCAAGAATGTGTGTTACGGGTGTGACTAACTCAGCTCAGTAGAGGGCTTGTTTATTTAGGTCATTTGTTTGTTCATTGAAATACTGAGTGATGAGTATAATGTTGCACAATATTTGGAGCAGTGTTTTGACGAGAAAACAACATCCAAAAGATATAGTTGTTAAATGGTACCCACATTGTAATTAACACATTGCACCGGTTTTTCGGATTTGATTAATCTGTGGCCGATGGAATAACCAGTTTTTTCCAGTTTAAATTTTTTCCCCCTTTCCCCCTCTTGCATTGGCAGCCATGTTTTATTGAAAGCCCATTTTGCCAGCAGTAGAGCATTTATTTAGAGTATCTCAAATACATTCAATACATTTTGTTTTAGAAGTTGCATTGAAAATGCCTGCTAAAAAATCTTGACAATGCTATTTCTTTAACTTAAGTCAAGGTTAAGTGTTTCAGTTTACATGATCAGTTGTTTTTAGCTGATGCTTTTCTTATCAAAGCGACTTCAAATGAATCATGGCAGATACTATACTAGGAGAAGTTGCTGACGGTGCACGATACATGCTTGCTAAAATGCGAGGAGCAACTAAAACGCATTACACTTCTAATCATGTCTTCTAAATGAACGTTGCCGATTGAGTCCCTCTTTATACGGATAATTAAAAAAACTACGAATCAATTTTGTACTCACACATTTTAATTGGTCTGATCTTGAAATATTTGAGGAAGTTGATTCATACATTTAAATAGTAATAAAAAAACATGTAATCTCACATTTTTAATAGTGGAAACTTGACTAGCTTTAACTAGCTAATTCAATAAATGCCACATTGCTAATTGGTTACACAGTGCTTTGGTATAGCATTAGCATAGAACAGAACAATATAATACATTTAACATACTGTATATCTGTTCTCAAACTAAGCTCATGCTCCACTCATGTCCCGCTTTTTGCGTGTCATGGCAATGCATGCTGATAAATAGAAATCCCAGCCCAGTTTCAGTTCAATTTAATTTTGTCTAAATTTAAAGAAACATAAAACTCAAAACAATTAAACAATTCAGAGTACTTAAAATTTGTCAGTTTTGTGAACTCAAAAGAAAAAAGAAAGTACTAAATACTTATAAAAGTTAATTTGATTGAACTAATTTGTTTAATTTGAGCTGGCTCTACTCAAACCAATTAATTATTTTGAGCGTTATACTGCGTTCACACCGAACGCGAATAGAGCGTCTGGCGCAAGTGATTTCTATGTTAAGTCAATGGAAAGGCGCGTTGACGCGCGTCTGGAGGTCCTGCGGTGCGATAGATGCGTTACGTGCGACGCGATTCCGGACACGAATTGAGCGTCTTGTGCGCTATGCGCGTTACACAGGAGTGTTGCTCTTGTGAATTCGCGTCTGACGCCCGAGTAGAAAAATTGGAACTTTGCAGTCAATTCGCGCCGCGTTAACCAATCAGGAGCCTGCTTGCTGTTGTCACGTGGTAAAGTGACGTGATGAGAAACCCTGCATAATTTAAAATAAGATAAGACAAGACTTTTTCAGGTGAGAATGTAGTTGTTTAAAGCTCAAATCAGTGGTTTATTTATAAAGAGAGCGGCTATTTAAAAAAAATTGTCTTGTGTTTTTGGAGTTGTGAGATCCAGGCGATCACCAGGCGCTCAGCGCTCATTAACCCCGGCGAGAGCAGCCTTTCCTCGGCCAGTCCTTCTGACGTTTGCCGCTGGCTCTGATGTCCTGTAGTGGTTCGTCTTGTGTGGATCTAACGGCCGATCTTTGGTTTCATGAATCTATCATTTGTTGTCTGCCAAATCGTTTTGACTGAGGGCAAAGAGAAGTTTCATAACTTTATTTTTTTAAGGATATTTAAATATTCATGCAGTATAGATAATGTAGGAGTCGCCTGGACCACATTTGTGTGGCTTGTAATGCTTAATATATATTTTTAATGAAAATGAAAAGAGGCAGAGTGGTGTTTTATGACATATTTCTCCTGGAGCGCATTGAATGCTATTTCGCTTCAAAGGCTCGATTTATACGTGCGTCCAATTCGCTGTTGACGTGTGAATGGATTCAAAATGTTCAAGCGTCCAACTAGACGCGGTAGATGCGATTTTTGACGCTGTATTCGCGTTTGGTGTGAGCGCAGCATTAGGGTTTACAGTGCACCCTATAATGGTAAAAATCCACCCACTCCTTTTTTAAAATCCCCATAAATCATAAGCAGTGTCTCAGAGCAAGCCGTTTGCAGATTTTAGCAGTGTGACATCACATTGCACAGGCCCCGCCCACGACTGCTGACAGACTCTGGCCTATTAGCATAGACCCCGCCCTGAATGAGCTGTTCACAGTCCACCATGTTTATCTCCTCGCCAGAGCATTTACAGCAGCATTCAAGTATGAAATGTATTCTTATTAAAGCTACTAGAGTGAGTGATTTTCTGTTTTTCTTTTGTTGTTTGATTGATATTAACAGCATATTTAACAGTTACGCTGCTTTCACTTTTTGAATTTGAAGATCAAGGGAAATTGTACTTAATGTGTCTTCCTGGAAACATGCAAATATCTTTTGTTGCTTCCGAAGGGCAGTACTAAATAATAAAAAAAAAAGTTATTTAAACAACTTCATCTTGTTCAAAAGTTTTCACCCCTAGCTCTTAATGCATCGTGTTTCCTTCTGGCGCATCAGTGAATGTTTCAATCTTTTTTAATAGTTGAGTCCTTCAATTGATCTCAAAATCATACAGTCGCTGCTGAAGAGGGTTCAAAATATGCAAAAGATGCTGGAAAACTGAAGAATGTGCAGGACCTGGAGGATTTTTCTGAAGAACGTTGGGCAGTTTAACTGCTCAGGACAAACAAGGGACTCATGAACAACATCACAAAACAAAAAAAACAGCCGTGGATCATTCAGGGAACGACTCACAGTATTGAGAATCAACAGTTCATAAACTTTTGAACATTTTTATAAATTCAGCTATTTTTTGTCTTGTGGACTATATGTAAACATCTTTCATGTAAAATACTAGCCTGGATGCCAGCCGAACTTAGAGCCGCCCACAACATTTGAGGTTGGGAAGTTTGGTCTGGACTTGAGCCGTTGTGGAGCAACTATGCTCGAACCAGAGCTGTTCGGACCAATCAAATTGTCAGGGCGGGCGTTATACGATGATGGACAGAACATCAGAACAACTAGAATCTGAGTATGACGACGCCAGGCTAGTAAAATAACTTATTTAGGACAGTACTAAATAAAATTGGTATGATCCCTCTTATTTTGTTAAAATTATTCACATTTTCACAGATTCTGCAAGGGGTTCACATACTTTTTCTTGTAAAAAGGGACTCTGAGACTTCTACTTTTCACTTACATTCACTGTGTTCAGTCACTCTGGTGACCTCAGATAATCTGAGGCTTTTTGCAGTCTTGAGTTAAAAACGAAAGTTGCCTCACCATATGATTTCATCTTGTTTTAGGAGAACATGGATCATTTGAGGCTCTTTTGAGAAATAGGGAATGGATTTCCATATTGCATCCACAGTATACCGGGACTGAGGTCATGCGGGGATGAATAAGATAACAAGTGTTTGAAATCCAGTGCTTTTGGTGTGATTTTCACTTCTCCCTCTGGTGCGAGTATTAAGTTCTGTATTAAGCGTAACATTTTGGGTTGAGAAGAGCTTTAGCGCTCCTGCCAGATGGTAATTAAAGCACACAGTAAGTGAACCTTTCAGTGAGAAGAAGGGACTGTATTTGTTTTCTGTTATGTTGCTAAAAACATTTTTTTTTTCATCTTTTGGCATTTAAGTATTTCCTTATTTTCTCTTCCATTTCCGTTTGCCCAATGTAAGTAATTCAATTGGTACTCAGGCCTTTAGTAGGACACATTTTATATGCACAACACATTTGTTGTTGTTTCATAGCTCAGAAAACTGAATTACTGATTTATTTAAGTGTTAACTTTATCTCAGATGTTTCGCCTAAATTCCCCAGGACAAATACAGATGGACTGTCACATTAGGGAGCTATAAGTTAATTGCACAGAATGAATAATTTGGTTTGGAAGAGTTGTTTGATATTGTCTGAATTCACATTGAAATCTCCATGAAATCATTACCAAGTGTAAATACTCTCCAGAATGCATTTGAGACAATCCAGAGGAAGTGGAACGCATACCAAACGCAAGTCAGCCAAGTGTCAATCAGGTAAATGTGTTTTGCAGTCCTACATTGTGATTTTAAACTTCTATACTTGTTCAAAGCAAATTAAGAGTGAACTCGGCCATCCTCTCGTCCCATCTGGATAAAAATATCTGCGATCGGTGTAGTATTTTTGTTCACAACGCTTGCCCTAAATTATTTTGACCTTTGTCAAATGCATTCACTAACGTTAAATGTCTTGTCACGCTGCTGGTGAACCCTCATTATATGGATTTAGACCTCTTTGGTACAATAACAGCTGGTGGTTCAAGTACTGCTGGCATCACATCAGACATACAAGGAGAATTAGATCACAGGAGGGCGTCCACTTTAGACAATTATGTCAATTAAGACAATTTAGTCCCTTTCTTAATTATAGTCATTGTGTTATAATTATTAACATCGGGTTTGATAATTTCAGGGGGTGATGTGATGCACACATCAAGACAACACACTCCCACCTTATTAAATCCTGCAGACAATTACTGCATCAAATCTATCTATCTATCTATCTATCTATCTATCTATCTATCTATCTATCTATCTATCTATCTATCTATCTATCTATCTATCTATCTATCTATCTATCTATCTATCTATCCATCCATCCATCCATCCATCCATCCATCCATCCATCCATCCATCCATCCATCCATCCATCCATCCATCCATCCATCCATCCATCCATCCATCCATCCATCCATCCATCCATCCATCCATCCATCCATCCATCCATCCATCCATCCATCCATCCATCCATCTATCCATCCATCCATCCATCTATCTATCTATCTATCTATCTATCTATCTATCTATCTATCTATCTATCTATCTATCATCTATCTATCTATCTATCTATCTATCTATCTATCTATCTATCTATCTATCTATCTATCTATCTATCTATCTATCATCTATCTATCTATCTATCTATAATTCCATCCATTTGTCCATCCGTCCGTCCGTCCGTCTGTCGTTCCACCCATCTGTCAAGTCAAGTCAAGTCAAGTCAACTTTATTTATATAGCGCTTTTAACAATGTAGATTGTTTCAAAGCAGCTTTACAGTGTTAAACAGGAAAATAATGCAGCATAATTTTATTCAGCTGTATAGCCATTCTGGAAAAAAAGCTGATGTCATCAGTTCATTTCAGTTATCATACAGTGACAGTGTGGGCTTTAGATCAATAATTTGATCAGTAATTTAGTTTAAATGGTTAATTTAGTTTATTATTTAGATGTATTTCGATGTTTAGTTGAAAAATGTAATGTCCCCAACTGAGCACGCCAAGCCAGAGGCAACAGTGGCAAGGAAACCAAAACCCCATTAGGTGACCTAATGGAGAAAAATAAACCTTGGGAGAAACCAGGCTCAGTCGGGGTGCCAGTTCTCCTCTGGCCAATTAACAAACAGCGTATTATTATTATTATTCTGGCAGTTTTACAGCTCGGAGGTCATAATAGATCAGAATATTCGAGGGACCGGGGGCAACATGCTGGAGACGGGTTTATTGAGGATGATGTTGATTAAATAATTATTAAAGTGCAATATTCGAATGATCGGAGGCAACACGCTGGAGACGGGTTTATTGAGGATGACATATCGATTTAAGTATTATTTAATTGTAATATTCTAACAATCTGAGTCAACACGCCGGAGACGGGTTTATTGAGATGCCGTGTCGATGAGGCAGTTGCAGGGGGAGTCTAATCACGGTCTCTCAGACACTTCGGGGTTCTGTGTTGGTCTTCTCTGGGCGCAGGTCCACCATCTGAACTGGATACGGCCCGGATCCGGCTGACTGCAGTAAACCTCGGGATAAAACAGAGAGACTATCATTAGCGTAGATGCCATTCTTCTGATGATGTAACGAGTACATCAGGTGTTATGGGAAGTTTTCCCGGTTCCGGCTGACCTAGTTAATGCAGCGTAACAATCATTTAATTGAAAAAGTGTTTTATGTGTATGCCACAGTAAAGAGATGTGTTTTTAGTCTAGATTTAAACTGACAGAGTGTGTCTGCTTCCCGAACAATGTTAGGAAGACTGTTCCAGAGTTTAGGTGCTAAATAGGAAAAGGATCGACCGCCTGCAGTTGATTTGGATATTCTCGGTATTATCAACTGGCCAGAGTTTTGAGACCGCAGTAGACGTGATGGAGTATAATATGTTAAGAGCTCGCTCAAGTATTGGGGAGCTAAACCATTTAGTGCTTTGTAAGTAATAAGTAAGATTTTAAAATGGACGCAATGTTTAATAGGCAGCCAGTGCAGTGTTGACAGAACTGGGCTAATATGGTCATACTTCCTGGTTCTAGTAAGAACTCGAGCTGCTGCGTTTTGGACCAGCTGGAGTTTATTTATTAAGCGAGCAGGGCAACCACCCAGTAGAGCATTACAATAATCTAACCTTGAGGTCATGAACGCATGAACTAACTGTTCAGCATTTTGCATTGAGAGCATGTGCCGTAATTTAGATATATTTTTAAGATGGTAGAAAGCAGTTTTACAGATGCTAGAAACGTGGCTTTCAAACGAAAGATTGGTATCAAAGAGCACACCCAGGTTCCTCACTGACGACGAGGACTTGACAGAACAGCCATCAAGTGTTAGACAGTATTCTAGGTTACTACTTGTGGAGCTTTTTTGTCCTATAATTAAAAATTCAGTTTTTTCTGAATTGAGTTGCAGGAAATTACCGGTCATCCAATGTTTTATATCAGCTATGCATTCCGTTAATCTTGTGAATTGGTAAGTTTCTTCAGGGCGAGAAGAAATATAGAGCTGAGTATCGTCAGCATAACAATGAAAACTAACGCCATGCTTCCTAATGATATCTCCCAGTGGTAGCATGTACAGGGTGAAGAGTAGCGGTCCTAGCACTGAGCCTTGTGGTACTCCATACTGAACTTGCGATCGGTGTGACATATCTTCATTTACTACTACAAACTGATAACGGTCGCAAAGGTATGATTTAAACCATGATAATGCAATTCCACTAATACCTACATCATTTTCGAGTCTATTCAAAAGAATGTTGTGGTCGATAGTATCAAATGCAGCGCTAAGATCGAGTAACACTAATAGAGAGATACAGCCACGATCGGATGATAAGAGCAAATCATTTGTAACTCTGACGAGAGCAGTCTCAGTGCTATGATACGGTCTAAATCCTGACTGGAAATCCTCACAGATACCATTTCTTTCTAAAAAGGAAAATAATTGTGAAGACACTGCCTTTTCAAGTATTTTTGACAGAAAGGGTAGATTTGAGTTTGGTCTATAATTGACTAAATCTGTAGGATCAAGTTGCGTTTTTTTAATAAGTGGTTTAATAATAGCCAACTTAAAAGTTTTTTGTACATATCCTAATGACAAAGATGAATTAATGATATTAAGAAGAGGATCTATGACCTCTGGTAGCATCTCTTTTAATAGCCTAGTTGGTATAGGGTCGAGCATACATGTTGTCGATTTTGATGATTTAACGAGTTTAGCCAATTCTTCTTCTCCTATAGCAGTGAATGAGTGTAATTTTTCCTCAGTGACACTACAATGCTCTGTCTGATGTGATGCTGTATTAGACGGCTGCATGGTTAAATTTTTTTCCCTAATATTATCAATCTTACATGTGAAGAAGTTCATAAAGTCATTACTGCTGTGCTGTTTACAATCATCAGAAGTTGAAGCTTTATTTTTGGTTAATTTAGCCACTGTATTGAATAAATACCTTGGGTTGTGTTTGTTTTCTTCCAAGAGAGTTGAGAAATAAGCAGATCTAGCAGTTTTTACGGCCTTTCTGTATGTGATCATGTGCTCTTTCCACGAATTACGAAATACCTCTAATTTTGTTTTCTTCCAGCTGCGCTCCATTTTTCTGGCTGCTGTTTTAAGGGCCCGGGTGTGCTCGTTGTACCACGGCGTTGGACTATTTTCTTTAATCTTCTTTAAGCGCAGAGGAGCAACGGTGTCTAAAGTACTGGAAAAGAGAGAGTCAATAGTTTCTGTTGCAACATCGAGTTCTTCTATACTATCTGGGATGCTGAGCAGTTGATACTGATGAGGGATATTATTTAAAAAGCAATCTTTAGTAGCGGCAGTGATTGTCCTGCCATTTTTAAAGCGAGGGGGCGGCTTTGCAACCTTAGCTAAATTAGGTATACATGATACTAAGTAATGATCTGAGATGTCATCGCTCTGCTGCAGAATTTCAACGGTATCAACATTTATTCCATGTGACAATATTAGGTCTAAAGTATGGTTATGGCGATGAGTGGCTCCTGACACGTGTTGCCTAACTCCAATAGAGTTTAGTGTGTCTTTAAATGCTAATCCCAATACGTCTTTTCCGTTGTCTACATGGATATTAAAATCACCAACAATTAGTACTTTATCTACGGCCAGTACTAACTCTGATAGAAAATCAGCAAATTCTTTGATACAGTCTGTATTATGCCCTGGTGGCCTGTAAACAGTAGCTAACACAAATGTTGAACGGGTTTTATCATGTGTACACTACATATCGTTACATAAAGCACCAAAACTTCAAAGGAATTATATTTGAAACTAGACTTCTGAGTAATACTGAAGATATTATTATAAATTACAGCAACCCCTCCCCCTTTACCTTTCAGACGCGGCTCATGTTTATAACAATAATCTTGGGGGGTGGACTCATTTAAGGTAATGTAGTCGTCAGGTTTTAGCCAGGTTTCTGTCAAACAGAGCACATCTAGATTATTATCTGTAATAATATCATTAACAATAAGCGCTTTTGGGGAAAGGGATCTAATATTCAGCAACCCAAGCTTTATCAATTGTTCATCTGTATTATATATTTTGTTTATTTGTTGGACGTCAATAAAATTTTTACTGTTGAATGGTTTTGATGTTTTTTTGTATTTACTAATTCGGGGAACAGACACAGTCTCTATATGATAATATCTAGGTGAAAGAGTCTCTATGTGCTGGGATTTATCTGACTCCGGTAACGTGAGACAGCTAGCAGACGGTCGGTTTAGCCAGTTTGTCTGCTTCCTGACCTGGGCCCTAGTGAGTCAAGGTTTAGCTCTAAGACTATGTGCCAAATTACTAGAGAGAAGAGCGGCACCACCCCAAGAGGGATGGATGCCATCCTTCTTCAACAGGTCAGGTCTGCCCCAAAAACTTTTCCAATTATCTATGAACCCTATGTTATTTTGCAGACACCACTTAGACACCAATCTGTAGTTACATCCATCCATCCATCCATCAATCCGTTGTTTCATCCATCCATCTGTTGTTTCATCTATCTATCCATTGATCCATCCTTCTGTCATTCCATCCATCCATCCTTCTGTCATTCCAGCCATCCATCATGTGTTTCATCCATCCATCCATCCATCCATCCATTGTTCCATCCATCCATCAGTTGATCCATCTCTCTGTCATTCCATCCACCTGTCGTTCCATCCATCCATCCATCCATCCATCCATCCATCCATCCATCCATCCATCCATCCATCCATCCTTTGTTTCATCCATCCATCTGTTGTTCCACCCATCCATCCACCCATCCGTTGATTCATCCATCTGTTGTTCCATCTATCCATCCATCCATCTGTCATTTCATCCATTCATCATCCATTGTTTCATCCATACATCCATTGTTTCATCCATCCATGTCATTACATCCATCCATCCATCTGTCATTCCAGCCAGCCATCCATCATGTTTCATCCATCCATCCATCCGTTGTTCCATCCATCCATCAGTTGATCCATCCATCAGTTGATCCATCTATCTGTCATTCCATCCACCTGTCGGTCCATCCATCCATCCATCTGTCATTCCATCCATCCATCCATCCATCTGTCATTCCATCCATCCATCCATCTGTTGTTCCATCCATCCATCCACCCATCCGTTGATTCATCCATCCATCCATCCATCCATCTGTTTTTCCATCTATCCATTCATCCATCTGTCATTCCATCCATCCATCATCCATTGTTTCATCCATCCATCCATCCATCCATCCATCCATCCATCCATCCATCCATCCATCCATCCGTTGTTCCATCCATCCATCCATCCATCCATCCAACCATCCATCCATCTATCCATCCATCCATCCATCCATCCATCCATCCATCCATCCATCCATCCATCCATCCTTCCATTTATCTGTCATTGCATCCACCTGTCGTTTCATCCATCCATCCATCCATCCATCCATCCATCCATCCGTTGTTCCATCCATCCATCCATCCATCCATCCATCCTTCCATTTATCTGTCATTCCATCCACCTGTCGTTCCATCCATCTATCCATCCATCCAAGTGTTATTCTATTTAAAAATTACATATATGAAAGACTATTAATTTCAACTCATTTTAATTCTTGTAAAACTTGTATTCAAATTTGATTTGTATTTTTTAGATTTATAACTCTGCATCATGTTTGATACCTCAATTCAATGTTAGGAATCTGTTTGGAATTGAAATGGCTTTCTCAAAACAATTGTGAATGACACACAACCCTGCTCTTCATCTTCTTTGGCAGATTTATGTATTGCCTCCAAAGATTTTGGCTACATTTAAAGTCTTTCTTAACCTGTTACATTTTTAACCACAAACAGGTTATGATGATGCACTGAAGTCATAATGAAATCCAAAATGAATCTTAGGACTGTGATATCTAGTGGGGACATCGGTAAATCAGCACAAATGAGCTTATTAGCGGGTAGATTACCTGCTAATAAATCCATGTGTGTCATTCTAGAGCTTTTTGGGTCAGCCTTATTGGCCATTCGTGCAGTGATTAAAACTCATCTGGGCTTCCATGCGTTGTTCCATTCCTTTAGAATAAATATTTGATAAGCTCAGTCTCTCTTGTACCATCACCAGTCACATAAAAGAGGACCAACACTACAGGAAACACCCCAACGGCTCATTCTTCAGGCAGGTACCCACATGCGGTGAAATTTCTCAGTCCGTCAGGTAAATCCACAGCCAATTAGGAACCATGCCAGCACGGGCTGCATAATACTGCGCACGGTCAAAGAGGATTTCGTGATCAAGTGAATCTGGAGCCGAACTAAGCTGCACATCTGCCTTTAAAGCAGCAACTAGAGAGATGTGTTCTTGTATTGATTATTTGATTTTCCATTTAGCAGACTTCACAGCAGTAAATAAACACATATAGTTTGCATTGCAAAAAAAAAAAAGGGAATTTTTCAGAGTCACTCTGGTTTTGGTTCATCATTAGTCTTGTGTAATGTCGTTTATCTGCAGAAAAACAGGCCGGAGAGCTGGGGCAGTCCATCACAAGCATGACCCGTTGAAGCTATAGTTGACACTAGTGTGCTGATTTTTCATTCAATGTGGAAACGCTGCCAAAGAAAATCGTTACTTCCAATTTGAGACATAATTGCAAATGTATTTTGCGTACACTGTCATCAGTTATTTAGCTGACTAAAAAATGGTTGTTAGAGGTTGTGTGTGTGTACTAGCGGGCGTGCGACAGACAGAGGGAGGGATGTAATACTTGTTTGGATGATGTGTCTTTATCAGTCTAGTGTCTTGGCAGATGGCTTACTGAACCCTAGTGACACCACGTGTATGTGTGTGTGTGTGTGTGGGAAAGAGAGACACAAATGCCAGCTGGATCTACAGTCTCAGACAGTTGAATGATTGACCTCTTTGACTTCACACTTCAGCTCTCTCTCTCGCTCTCTAACACATCAATTCTATCTTCCAGATAAAAATAATGACACCTGGTTTCCTTCCAGAGCCAAAAGTTAAATATCCCGCTGGAACATGACAAAGGGTTTACTTTGGAATATCGATGTTAAGAAATAGCTCAGCCAAAAATGGATGGTCTGTCAATATTTATTCACCCTCATGTCGTTCCAAATGACTTTCTTCTGTGGGGCATACAAGGTGAATGTATGGGAAATATTCAGGTCACTCATTCTATACAAAAAAGAAAATGACAGCGAAAAGGACTTTTAAGCTCCAATAGGACACTCAACACCATAAAAGTTTCATAAAAGCAGTCAATGACTTCTGTGCTTTATTCCCAATCTTCGATATCTCTAAAGTCGCTTTGTATGAGGAACAAACAGACTTTAAGATCCAAAATTTCAGTGGATAAACCTCTTTTATGAAACTTTCTCACAAAATCAGATTTTTGGAGGTTAAAAGACCATTTCACTTTCATTATATCAATGTATGTATGTACACTCACCTAAAGGATTATTAGGAACACCTGTTCAATTTCTCATTAATGCAATTATCTAATCAACCAATCACATGGCAGTTGCTTCAATGCATTTAGGGGTGTGGTTGTGGTCAAGACAATCTCCTGAACTCCAAACTGAATGTCAGAATGGGAAAGCAAGGGGATTTAAGCAATTTTGAGCGTGGCATGGTTGTTGGTGCCAGACGGGCCGGTCTGAGTATTTCACAATCTGCTCAGTTACTGGGATTTTCACGCACAACCATTTCTAGGGTTTACAAAGAAGGGTGTGAAAAGGGAAAAACATCCAGTATGCGGCAGTCCTGTGGGCGAAAATGCCTTGTTGATGCTAGAGGTCAGAGGAGAATGGGCCGACTGATTCAAGCTGATAGAAGAGCAACTTTGACTGAAATAACCACTCGTTACAACCGAGGTATGCAGCAAAGCATTTGTGAAGCCACAACACGCACAACCTTGAGGCGGATGGGCTACAACAGCAGAAGACCCCACCGGGTACCACTCATCCCCACTAAAAATAGGAACAAAAAGGGCTACAATTTGCACAAGCTCACCAAAATTTGACAGTTGAAGAAAATTTTGCCTGGTCTGATGAGTCTCGATTTCTGTTGAGACATTCAGATGGTAGAGTCAGAATTTGGTGTAAACAGAATGAGAACATGGATCCATCATGCCTTGTTACCACTGTGCAGGCTGGTGGTGGTGGTGTAATGGTGTGGGGGATGTTTTCTTGACACACTTTAGGCCCCTTAGTGCCAATTGGGCATCGTTTAAATGCCACGGCCTACCTGAGCATTGTTTCTGACCATGTCAATCCCTTTATGACCATCATGTACCCATCCTCTGATGGCTAATTCCAGCAGGATAATGCACCATGTCACAAAGCTCGAATCATTTCAAATTGGTTTCTTGAACATGATGTGCCCTGGATGTGCATCCCACAAATCTCCATCAACTGCAAGATGCTATCCTATCAATATGGGCCAACATTTCTAAAGAATGCTTTCAACACCTTGTTGAATCAATGCCACGTAGAATTAAGGTATTTCTGAAGGCAAAAGGGGGTCAAACACAGTATTAGTATGGTGTTCCTAATAATCCTGTGTGTATAAATATACAGTATATACTTTTCAGGAATTTTTTTTTTCTTTCACTTTTTAAACACTGTGTTGTCAAAGTTGATATTGTGGCTTTATATATGGCCAGACACTTGCACAAGTCATTATATTATTAACATTTAACCAAAATCAAGCTCAAATGGAGTTACAAGGTTTTTCACCAGCCAATGTTGGAGGTTTGTGTTTTGTCAGTTGTAGTAAATCTCGTTTGTACGGGAAGAAGGAGGCGGGAACCGGCGAACAATCAAAATTGTTTAATCAAAATAAAGACAAAATAAAATGGCGGCGGCAGCCCCTCGCGGTCGACTGCCGCCTACATACAAACACAAATGAAAATAAAAAGCTGCAGCCCCTCACGGACGACTGCAGCGTGCACATAACAAAACGTAAATAAAACTCAACATAAAATCCAGGCCTGGTCCTCTCTCGTCCCTCACTGTTGTCGCTCCTCCTTTATAGTCCCTCACTCCTCCGCAAGGGCCGAGATCGCTGCGGCGCGCAGCTGGCGCTCATCCTCCCTGATGAGCGCCGCCTCGTCCCGCCCTCACGGTCCCTCGGCCTCGCTGCCCGCCACATACCCCCAACGCCCTTCGCAGGCCGGGGGGTACTCCCGAGTCTGCGCTCTACTCCCCCCCCCCCTCCCCGGGGGGGCCGATCACGGCGGCCGCGGGACCTGGGGGTAAGAACAGCGAGGTGAGAGAACGGAGCGAGGAACCTGAGGAGCGACAGGGACGAGAGAGTGGAGAGAGGAGAAAAGAGAGAAAGAAAAAAAAAAAATTCTGGTCCGGTTCCCAGACACACTGCCGCTCGGTCCTCAGCCAGCCAAGAGGTTCTTCTTCGCGGTGCCATGCGGTGGTACTGGACGGCCGGTGGACGGCTCGACGCTCCTCCGCCCCCTGGCGGCCGGCGGTGGCTCCTCCTGTCGAGGGCAGCCGGCAGCGAGTCCCGCGCGCTCCCTGCCCCTCCCCTACACGGCGGAGGGATACAGGCTCCGGCCCACGGCGAACGCCGGTGACTCCTCCGCGCTCCCTCTAGGACGGCAGCCACCCCACCTCGACCCAGGGGCACGGCAGCGAGCTCTCCGTCCCACCGACCTTCATCCGCTCCAGCACCACCGCTTCGGGCAGCCGCTCGCGGACTTCTCTCCTCCGCGCTGCCCGAACTCCGCGGCACCGCGATCCCCCTCAGCTGCGAGGGCTCTTCGACAGCGCGTCCCTCCTTCCTCCCGGGCTTCGGCACCACTGTAGTAAATCTCGTTTGTACGGGAAGAAGGAGGCGGGAACCGGCGAACAATCAAAAATGTTTAATCAAAATAAAGACAAAATAAAATGGCGGCGGCAGCCCCTCGCGGTCGACTGCCGCCTACATACAAACACAAATGAAAATAAAAAGCTGCAGCCCCTCACGGACGACTGCAGCGTGCACATAACAAAACGTAAATAAAACTCAACATAAAATCCAGGCCTGGTCCTCTCTCGTCCCTCACTGTTGTCGCTCCTCCTTTATAGTCCCTCACTCCTCCGCAAGGGCCGAGATCGCTGCGGCGCGCAGCTGGCGCTCATCCTCCCTGATGAGCGCCGCCTCGTCCCGCCCTCACGGTCCCTCGGCCTCGCTGCCCGCCACATCAGTCATTAGAATGGCCATTAGAATTAGAATCTAAGTAGATGAATGCACTTTTCCTTGTTGCAGAGAGTCGGAGTACTGCAGGTATTTGGAAATCTAAGAAATTCTTGCCGCTCGCCATCCTCAACTAAAGATTTGGATGTTGACTGGTACTCTTTTATATGCTAATAACATTAACCCTAAACGCATACCTCGGGTCCACATTCATCTTTTTAAGTTAGACATCAAATTTTTTAGTATTCCTCAATAAATTAATTATAAACAATATAACAAGAAAACATTATAAAAGAATGCTTTTTTTCCCATTAATTTTTTTGTAAAAAACAAACAAAAAAAACGTGTAATAATGTGTAATAATGTAAGTATATTTTTTTCTGCACAACAATAATTGAATGGATCTGGTGAAGAAGCTGTCAACATCTGGTGAAGATGTTGAAAATGATAGTGTTGAGAATATGTTTCAGATGTTGAAAATGAGGCAGATGCTGAATGTACTGTGAAATGAGCTCTGACGAGGACAGTGATGATGGTATAAAACATCTGCACAAACTGAACCCTTCCAAGCTCCAAAAGATAACAAAATATGCTTTCTTTTATTCTTCTGTAATTATTACTCTAATATCAGGAGAGTTTTATATTATCACGACAGTTAGAGATCCATCCGTGTTAAGATATAGAGCCGGGTCACTAAAGACCCGAATATGTAATAATGATTGGAGAAACATTCATGCATTTAAGGGTTAACTAGGCAGCCTTTACCATGCGGAGATCTGCGCACAATTTCAAGAACGTGTGATTTATAGATTTCACTACTGTAAGAGAGGCGTATGCATGTTTTTTGTGTGTATGTTTGTTCACTAAATCACATGAACGCTAGTCTAGAAATCTAGATGCACCCTAGCGGCAGCAAATCTAATTTGCAGCCAGGGCGTCTAGCAACTTTCTGTTGGCTTGTGAACTGGAAAAACCAAACTTTGGTCAGGCCAATCACATTGTGTATAGAGTCGGTGGGCGGGCTTAACATAATGACGGCAGAGTTGCGGCGGTTCCGCTTGCTACTTGAAAACAAAGAAGAACTTTCGAATCGGCTTTGGCCGTGACTCTGGAAGACTTGGAGTTAAGCTTTTCTTTGAGGAAAGAACAAAGAACGGCACTGAAGTCATTCTTAAGAAAGGAAGATGTGTTCGGAGTTTTGCCGACCGGATACGGCGAAAGTTTAATCTATCAACTCGCTCCGCTTCACCTTCTTCGTTGCTCTGGTTGGTTGTAGCGCTATCCTATTGCGTGCAGACGGAATTTGAAAGCGAAACCGTTTATCCCGCCCCTCGGATTGAGCCCTGCCAATGGTGAGTTCAGGCTTGTCAGGCTACATGAATGCACATGTAGGACGGTTTCTGCGCAACATTTTATAAATGAGGCCCCTCAATTAAAACCCCTTATGAAGAAAATTAAAACAAGGACCGTGACGTCGCCCGGTACGGCGCAGCCGGGGCCCCACCCTGGAGCCAGGCCTGGGGTTGGGGCTCGTATGCGAGCGCCTGGTGGCCGGGCCTTCCCCCACGGGGTCCGGCCGGGCTCAGCCCAAAGGAGCGACGTTGGGACACCTTCCCGTGGGCTCACCACTTACGAGAGGGACCGTAAGGGGCCGGTGCAAAGCGAATCGGGCAGCAGTCGAAGGCGGGGGCCTAGACGACCCGATCCCTGGACACGGAAACTGGCTCTTGGGACATGGAATGTCACCTCGCTGGCGGGGAAAGAGCCTGAGATTGTGCGTGAGGTTGAGAGGTTCCGACTAGAGATAGTTGGAATCACCTCAACGCACGGCTTGGGCTCTGGAACCACACTCCTCGAGAGGGGATGGACTCTTCACTAGTGCTGGGCGGTATACCGGTTCATACCGAATACCGGTATTTATTTTTGTTATGATATGAATTTTGATGATACCGCAATACCGGTATATGTCGCTAAACAACGTTCGGAACGCGGCGCAGCGCGTCATTGTTTGAGAGGGGACCGATTTCACTGTTGCACTGTACTGGTGAGAGCAGTCAGAACACAGCTGAGATCGCATCTAAAGCCTATGGCTGAATCTGAATCTGAAACCCCAATACCCTCGTTCACTATTCCCTACGTTATCACATTATTTGAAGGAGTGAATGAAAACGAGTGCGTGAAGTCGGACAACCGTTGTGTGTACATCGGCTGTACACTCGTTATTGCGGTGTGATGTGGGATAGACTGAGTGCACTCAATAACATCCAATGGTTTCGGACACCACTACAAAGCGCTGTCCCCTCCAAATAATGCCCTATTTGAAGTTATAGGGGGCTATTTCTGATTCAGCCCTTGATTATAGCGGAGAAACTACACGCGGCGTGCGCGAGAGAGCAGTTTCTGCGCGGAGCGCCGTGATGAGATTAACAGCGTTCTCCTCATGGATCATATTGCACATATATAGACCGGTGCGAGCGCGTTTAAGTTTTTAATGGACATATTTCATATACTCTAGTGCTCTGAACAAGTACCAGAAGCGTGTATGCGCACATATTTCATCACATCTTCTTCAAATTAAATGTGCACTGATTTGGCTACACTGAACCATATGATCACGACCACTATGACACGATCGATTATTCTGCTATACAAAAGACAATGAATGATGCAAGTTAATAAATAAACTGACAATTCAAAGAAGAATGGGCAAAAAAGTAACTGCTTTATTCTTTCTGTTAAACTGATGTGTGTCATTTGTTCAGAGAGTGCTCTTAAATGTATTGCAAATATCCGCGTTTCTCCCTCGTTTTGTCAGTTTGTTGTTATATAGGGTTAGATTTTTAAAATGCTTAAGGTGCCCTCAACTCTGTTTTTTTTTTCTATCCGTGGTCATATTTTAATATTCATGTGCCTGTAATGCGTGTGTTGCAGGTCTATGTTTTATTGTCTCTCCATAGCATAATTTTGTGGGGCTTTGCAAACCTGTATTAACTCTAGTGTGGAGTTTTTCTACAATATTCACCCGTCATGACAGTAAAATAGGGCATTCCAGTCAATCTACTGCAGTATTTACTCTCTCAATCAGTAGAAAATGTGGTTAACACCCGGTCATGCATAGGGGAAAAAAATACCGTCATATACCGTGAAACCGATATAATTTAGAAAAATACCGTGATATACATTTTTGGTCATACCGCCCAGCACTACTCTTCACCACTCTGGAGTTGCCCATGGTGAGAGGCGGCGGGCTGGTGTGGGTTTGCTTATAGCCCCCCAGCTCTGCCGCCATGTGTTGGAGTTTACCACGGTGAACGAGAGGGTCGTTTCCCTGCGGCTTCGGCTCGGGGATAGGTCTCTCACTGTTGTGTGTGCCTACGGGCCAAACAGCAGTGCGGAGTACCCGACCTTCTTGGTGTCCCTGGGAGGGGTGCTGGAGAGTGCTCCGACTGGGGACTCCATCGTTCTACTGGGGGACTTCAACGCCCACGTGGGCATTGACAGTGAAACCTGGAGGGGCGTGATTGGGAGGAACGCCCCCCCTGATCTGAACCCGAGTGGTGTTCAGTTATTGGACTTTTGTGCTAGTTACAGTTTGTCCATAACGAACACCATGTTCAAGCATAAGGGTGTCCATCAGTGCACATGGCACCAGGACACCCTAGGTCGTAGGTCAATGATCGACTTTGTGGTCGTTTCATCTGACCTGCGGCCGTATGTCTTGGACACTCGGGTGAAGAGAGGGGCGGAGCTGTCAACTGATCACCACCTGGTGGTGAGTTGGATCCGATGGTGGGGGAGGAAGCTGGATAGACTCGGTAGACCCAAACGTACTGTGAGGGTCTGCTGGGAACGTTTGGCCGAGTCTCCTGTCAGAGAGATCTTCAACTCCTGCCTCCGGCAGAACTTCGACCGGATCCCGAGGGAGGCTGGAGATATTGAGTCCGAGTGGACCATGTTCTCCACCTCCATTGTCAAAGCGGCTGCTCGGAGCTGTGGACGCAAGGTCTCCGGTGCCTGTCGAGGCGGCAATCCCGAACCCGGTGGTGGACACCGGAAGTAAGGGATGCCGTCAAGCTGAAGAAGGAGTCCTATCGGGCCTGGATGGCTTGTGGGACTCCTGAGGCAGCTGACAGGTACCGGCAGGCTAAATGGACTGCAGCCCGGGTGGTTGTGGAGGCAAAAACTCGGGCCTGGGAGGAGTTCGGTGAGGCCATGGAAAAGGACTATCGGCTGGCCTCGAAGAGATTCTGGCAAACCGTCCGGCGCCTCAGGAGGGGGAAGCAGTGCCCTACCAACGCTGTTTACAGTGGCGATGGGCGGCTGTTGACCTCGACTGGGGATGTTGTCGGACGGTGGAAGGAATACTTTGAGGATCTCCTCAATCCCGCCGTCACGTCTTCCATTGAAGAAGCAGAGGCTGGGGGCTCAGAGGAGGACTCGTCCATCACCCAAGCTGAAGTCACCGAGGTGGTCAAGAAACTCCTCGGTGGCAAGGCACCGGGGGTGGATGAGATCCGCCCTGAGTACCTCAAGTCTCTGGATGTTGTGGGGCTGTCTTGGCTGACACGCCTCTGCAGCATCGCGTGGCGGTCGGGGACAGTGCCTCTGGGATGGCAGACCGGGGTGGTGGTCCCTCTTTTTAAGAAGGGGGACCGGAGGGTGTGTTCCAACTATAGGGGGATCACACTTCTCAGCCTCCCCGGGAAAGTCTATGCCAGGGTACTGGAGAGGAGAATTCGGCCGATAGTGGAACCTCGGATTCAGGAGGAACAGTGTGGTTTTCGTCCTGGTCTTGGAACACTGGACCAGCTCTATACCCTCTACAGGGTGCTGGAGGGTTCATGGGAGTTTGCCCAACCAGTCCACATTTGTTTTGTGGATTTGGAGAAGGCATTCGACTGTGTCCCTCGCGGCGTCCTGTGGAGGGTGCTGGGGGAATATGGGGTCCGGTGTCCTTTGCTGAGGGCTGTCCGGTCCCTGTATGACCGAAGCAGGAGTTTGGTCCGCATTGCCGGCAGTAAGTCAGACTTGTTCCCGGTGCATGTTGGACTCCGGCAGGGCTGCCCTTTGTCGCCGGTTCTGTTCATAATTTTTATGGACAGAATTTCTAGGCGCAGCCAAGGGCCGGAGGGTGTCAGGTTCGGGGACCACACGGTTTCGTCTCTGCTCTTTGCGGATGACGTTGTCGTGTTGGCCCCTTCTAACCAGGACCTTCAGCATGCACTGGGACGGTTTGCAGCCGAGTGTGAAGCGGCTGGGATGGGGATCAGCACCTCCAAATCCGAGGCCATGGTCCTCAGTCGGAAAAGGGTGGCTTGCCCACTTCAGGTTGGTGGAGAGTTCCTGCCCCAAGTGGAGGAGTTCAAGTATCTAGGGGTCTTGTTCACGAGTGAGGGGAGGATGGAACGGGAGATTGACAGACGGATCGGTGCAGCTTCTGCAGTAATGCGGTCAATGTACCGGTCTGTCGTGGTGAATAAAGAGCTAAGCCGTAAGGCGAAGCTCTTGATTTACCGGTCAATCTACGTTCCTACTCTCACCTATGGTCATGAGCTTTGGGTCATGACCGAAAGGACAAGATTCCGGATACAGGCGGCCGAAATGAGCTTTCTCCGCAGGGTGGCTGGGCGCTCCCTTAGAGATAGGGTGAGAAGCTCAGTCACTCGGGAGGAACTCGGAGTAGAGCCGCTGCTCCTCCACATTGAGAGGGGACAGCTGAGGTGGCTCGGGCATCTGTTCCGGATGCCTCCTGAACGTCTTCCCGGGAAGGTGTTTCGGGCATGTCCAACCGGGAGGAGGCCCCGGGGAAGACCAAGGACACGCTGGAGGGACTATGTCTCCCGGCTGGCCTTGGAACGCCTCTGTGTCCCCCCGGAAGAGCTAGAGGAAGTGTCTAGGGAGAGGGAAGTCTGGGCATCTCTGCTTAGACTGTTGCCCCCGCGACCCGGCCCCGGATAAGCGGAAGAAGATGGATGGATGGATGGAGGCCCCTCAATTACGTAAACATTAGTTTTTATATATATAGTTTCTTGAGTAAAGAAAATGCTGTCCTTATTCAAACAACCAAACTTTATTTATCCGTGCATTGCAAAAAAGCAGAGTCAGTGCAAAATGGCAAAAAAATTAAAATGACGAAATGTGAAAATACAAGGTTTCTACCCAGCACAGCTACAATGTGGACAAGAACAGTCATGATTGTACTTTTTGGGGTCAACTGAAGGGGGAAAAAAAATATTATGTGTTTGGATCGACATGATGACAGATTTTTCACTTTTTGAGTGTGCTATTGCACCATCATGCTATTGAGAGATGGACAGTAAAGGCATGAGGCAGAGCCAAAAAGAGTCAAATGAAAAAAGGACTGGTGGTCTGCAGTGACAGATGTGTGTATGGTGTAATAACTAGAGACAGACACAAGCACAGCTAGGAACCGTACTAGTGTGTGCGGGGCTTAATCTACTGTCATGTGTGCCAGAAAATATATATTTTTAATAATTTCAACAATTCTGAATTTCTTTCAGCTAAATGTATTAAGCACCATAGCCATACAATACATCTCTGGTAGTTAAATTACCCATTATATATTTGTATTATTAAAAATGTTTGTTTTATTTGTTTTATAGTTAAAATAACTGATTTCTATTTGAACATGTTTTAAAATGTAATTTATTCCTGTGTTCAAAGCTGAATTTTCAGCATCATTACTCCAGTCTTCAGTGCCACATGATCCTTCAGAAATCACTCTAATATGCTGATTTAATTTCTAATTATCAATGTTGAAAACATTTGTGTTGCTTAATATTTTTGTGGAAATCGATCATTTTTTTCTTTGAAGGATGGAAGCATTTATCTGAAATAGAAATATTTTGTAACATAAATGTCTTTACACTGTATGATCTATTTAATTTATGTAACTATTTAGTTGGTGACACACACAGTACACAAATAGCACTATTTCATGAGAATGACCAGTGTATTTTGCGATGTATCTGTATTTTCTTATTTTTGTGTGATTGCAGATCGATTCCATAGTTAAATATACTAAATTGAGGGTGTGACAGGATGGATGAGTTTTTTTTTTTTTTTAACCTTTATTACCTTTATTGTGCTCTCAATGTTTATGAACAGGTTACTAGAAGAGAGATCAATAATATGTTCAACTATGTGCATGCGAAAGGAAACATGGCTTTCTTATTTCAATCATGAGAGGGCTCAGACCTCTTTGGGAGAATTTTTTTTAACGTTTTACTGCATGAAGTAATCAATAAAGCACCTCGAGGTCTGTTCTCTCTTCTGCTCTTGTCTGCCTCCCTTCAAGAGATATTCAGACTTCAAGCCATTTATCTTCCCCTCACACAGTATAGGACTTTTATGGTACGGTTATGGTTTTTTATGGTACGAAATTTTGGGTCTCTTATGCAAATATTATGCATATTTGTTTTCCACACACGAAAGAAAGTCATGCAGGTTTGGAAGGACACAAGAGTGAGTAAATGATGATATATGTTCTTTCTGAGTGAACTATTCCCTTTAGTTTTAGTAATAAAAAGAAAAAAAAAATACTATTTTGTTTCAAAGCTGTATACAGTATGTACACTATATTGCCAAAAGCATTAGGAACACCCTCCAAATAATTGAATTCAGGTGTTCCAATCACTTCCATGGCCACAGGTGTATAAATCAAGCACTAGGCCTGCAGACGCTTCTACAAACATTAGTGAAAGAATGGGCCGCTCTCAGGATCTCAGTGAACTCAAGCGTGGTACCGTGATAGGCCACGTAAAATCACAGAGCGGGGTCAGCGCATGCTGAGGGTCACAGTGCGGAGAAGTCGCCAACTTTCGGCAGAGTCAATAGCTACAGACCTCCAAACTTCATGGGGCCTTCAGATTAGCTCAAGAACAGTGTGTAGAGCTTCATGGAATGGGTTTCCATGGCCGAGCAGCTCATCCAAACCTTACATCACCAAGTGCAATGCAAAGCGTGGGATGCAGTGGGGTAAAGCACGCCACCACTGGACTCTAGAGCAGTGGAGACGTGTTCTCTGGAGTGACCAATCACGCTTCTCTGTCTGGCAACCCAATGGACGAGTCTGGGTTTGGCAGTTTGGCAGGAGAACGGGACTTGCCTGACTGCATTGTGCCAAGTGTAAAGATTAGTGGAGGGGGGATTATGGTGTGGTGTTGTTTTTCAGGAGTTGGGCTTGGCCCCTTAGTTTCAGTGAAAGGAAATATTAATGCTTCAGCATACCAAGACATTTTGGACAATTTCATGCTCCCAATTTTGAGTTTGGGGATGGCCCCTTGCTGTTACAACATGACTTGCACCAGTGCACAAAGCGTCTGTCCATAAAGACATGGATGAGCGAGTTTGGTGTGGAGGAACTTGACTGACCTGCACAGAGTCCTGACCTCAACCTGATCGAACACCTTTGGGATGAATTAGAGCGGAGACTGAGAGCCAAGCATTCTCGTCCAACATCAGTGCCTGACCTCACAAATGTGCTTCTAGAAGAATGGTCAAAAAATCTCATAAACACACTCCTAAACCTTGTGGAAAGCCTTCCCAGAAGAGTTGAAGCTGTTATAGCTGTAGTCTCCCTGAATTAAGTATAAAATGTATGAGTGTAATGAGCTATACATTCACTGCAACTTATCCAACATTATAAAGATAAATGATTATACTTAGAAAATATTTCTGGTGTCATAATATACAAATTTTCCCCCAAAAATTACATTTTAGTCAGAATTATTGGACTCCTATTTGGCGCGCATGCGTGCAGTAGCGCTCGTTCAATGTGAAGTTGGAAATATTTTCACGAGTTTCTAACATCTACAGATGGAGATATACCTGTGAAATGCAAGTTTTGCACGAAGGAAAACACCATGTCTCGCTCGAACGCATAAACCAGCACAAAATATCAGCTGTTTTCTGTGGTGGATCGATTTGATCCATGATTGACCTCTAGTGCTGCTTAAGAAAAGCGCACACGCAATTATCTTGACTACATAAACCTGGATCAAATTAGTGGGATTGCGTGAACTTCAATTACCTTTTATAAAACCGCTTTAGCCCCAACTTATTTGTTAGGTTCATTCAAGTCAGGTTTTGGAGATTAATCCCCACTTTTCTTAGCGTCTTTTATGAAACAGCCCTCTGCATATTCATGAAAATATTTATTTCTCTCCACATTGTAAAATCATTCGATTCATTCATGCATTTTCAAAGTTTTTTTTTTTTTTTTTATCTGCTGAGGTTGGGCTGAACTCTCTGTCCAGCCTCTCTCAATGTCAACCCATGGGTACTCTGTCCTCATGGTCAACCAAGGTTGCGCGAATCGCATCTGATAAACTTGGTCCCCGTCTTCTTTGTCCACGTCCTACTCCAGGTCTACCTCTTCCTACCCCCTTCTACCCCTCTATTAAAATATTATTTATTTATAACTTGCTTCCGGAAGACAGCCTATGCAAGTCGATTTATGCCAAAAGAGTAAACCTTGACTCGATGTATGGCGTAGGATGTAGTAGAGTAACCTTTTGCAGTTCAATCAAGCTGGGCAACAAACTCAAGCTCCTCTGACATTTCTCTTTAACCATTCTCGTTTTAGATTTCTAATTCTTGACCGAAGTTTTGTTTGTTGCTCTATTTTGAACTTTTTGGGGGTTTAAAATATTATCCTCCATTCAGTGCCATTATAAATCTTGGAAGAGTCAGGATATTTTTAATATAACTCCGATTGTATTCGACTGAAAGAAGAAAGTCATATAAACCTAGGATGGCTTGAGGGTGAGTAAATATGGGGTCATTTTTATTTTTGGGTGAACTATCCCTTTAATTAGTCCTGAGTCAGGCATGTGCTGACACGCACCACTTCAAGCTGTGAGTCTGCTGCAGTCTGTCCAGCCTGAATTTCAAGATTTAGCACTCTCAGACTACTCAAAACAAGCATTATCTCCAGGCATATTGAGGTTCTTGCCACAAGTGAAGTCATAGCTGCATACTTTGTCTATTCTTTATTTAGTGTTTGCTCTTGAAAAAAATAAATATTTCTAAAACCTATTCCTGTTGTGTTTGTATTGTATATGTGCACTGGAAGCTTCAGCACCAAGAAAAATTGCTTGTGTGTGCAAGCACACTTGGCAATAAAGCTCTTTCTGATTCAGTTTGGTTTTGGTGTTGCGTATGGGGAGGTTGGGGTTAAAGACTTGTAACCTCAAGTGTCTACTGGGAAGTCTTTGACCCGTTGAAGTTTCGAGAATTTTTTTGTGCTGCATTCGCATGATCTTATCTTTGTTTGACATGATCTGCTTTGTTCTTTCTTATGCCCTGTTAACACCTGGAGATGAGTTTTGGTTGATCAGATCCAAACAGTGGATTATGCTGACTACAGGTGTAACTGAGGTCTAAAATATTGTGCTTCTCCACTTTCAACCACTTAAATGTAATTGCTTGTGGTCAAATGCATTCAAATGGCCACCAACACCTACTGACTAATGCATTAACTTTATGGGAAGCATGCTACCCGTAACATACTTTTCAGTTTACTTTGTATACTTCTCCTAGACTTTATGTACTTTTCTGAAGTATATTTGACTTATACTGACTTAAGATACACATATTTGGCCTATGCTTGCACTTAAAGGGTTACTTCAGTGATTTAGCATTAAGCTTTGTATTTAAACTGGGTCATTTATGTAGTAGAAATGTGAAATTATTTTTGAATTTGGTGCCTTCTAGACTGAGAAAAGGCAGAAAATGTATTTTTCCCAGAATGCACTTGCTTCGCTGCCCTACGAGGCCACTCCGTACTGTTTTGATCTTCATAGTAATACAATCATTTCGTTCAGTTAGAGAATAAACACTACAATTAAAAACTGAAGTGTCTTTTCAATAAAGTGTGAGTGAGCCGAACGAAAGTAACATCACAGTGTCAGATTTCATTCCTCACGAAGAGCTGAGCAGAGCTGAGGTAACGTTAAGCGCCAGTCTGGCACGTTTTCTGATCGCATATGGAAGCTAAACTATCACAGGAATTCATTGAAAAGTTGAAACACTCACTTTACTCTGCATTGCTCCGTTATGAATGTCCGTGCGGCCGTCTGTGTCATTCTGTGTGTGAGATCTCTCCCCTCTGGGCGGGTTGATAACATGCGGAACAGCTCCATCTAGAGGCTGTAGTCTTTAGCCTCTGGCCAAAAAATCCTCAGATGACGCAAAATGACGATATTTGCATCATCTGAGGATTTTTTTCCAGAAATAAAATGCATAATTCTCTCGTCTCAGGGGTATATGAGGGGGGAAAGTACCATAATTTGAATATACTGCTGGGTTTCTACTGATACAAAGCCTAATGCTAAATCACTGAAGTTACCCTTTAAATTATCAAGCTATACTTACTGTATAATTATTCTAAGTAAATTTGGGTTGTTTACTCTTTTGATTGAATCTTAACATTTGGAAATATTGCTTTTTGAAGAACACCTGTTCTAAGTATCTGAATTTGTGTAGGCTAGTGTACAGACTGCAGGAGTCTACTTGAAATCCTCTTCACTCTTTTACTGTTTTGCATCTTATTAAATGGTACAGAATCTCCAGATCAAAACACTGGTCTAGAAAAAGCAGAAACCAGTGATAGAAGGTTGCTTATGCAAATGTAAAATGAGATCATCAAACCTTAATATGGCATATGTTCAAAACTGCCTAACGTTACCAAATGAAATGTTGGCCCAGGAAGGGTTAACGACTGAAGCTTTGGGGGTGTTGATGGACTTGATTTACTCCATCTACCATATTCATTTGGTAGGCTACATGGTTTTCTCTGAGATGGATAGCCTAATTGTTATAGAATTCAGATAGGCTACAGGTTATTTATATGGTATGCCAAAAAGTGTTAATTTTTGAATATGATCATTGGTATTGGTATATTTTACCAATACAAAAATTTAAATATAAAAATATGTAGTATGACTTTTTTTAAATAAAAGCATTTACCAAAAAGCCTTTTTCCAAAATGTACATCTTGAGAAAGGGGGTCGTCTTATATTCGGAACAATATGGTATGTTTAGATCATCGTTCTGAATCCGGACGTAGTCTTTGACAAACATGCTATTTTCTCAGCTTTTTGTTTAAAATGTTGCTTTTTGAAACTAAACTTACCCACAGGTTTTGATAAAAAAGGATGCATGAATAAAATAGAATAAAATGTTTTTAAAATGGAAAGAGTTAAAGTACAGTTAAAGGTATATTTCAAGTATAAAAAATGAATACCTAAATCGGAACATTTTAGTATACTTAAAGTGCAAAAATAATATATAAATAGTAAACTATAGGTATGATGTTATGTTCACTTGAAGAAAACACAAGTATACTTGCAATATAAAACTACTGAAGTAATGGGGTAGTGTACTTTGTCCACCTCTGCAGTAAACTTTGAGTACACAACTAGTTTTTTGTTTCTACTGCAACTATACTGCAAGTGAACTTGTAGGTATACTGATGGTTTACTGATCAATTACTTGACTCAGGTCGGGCCCAACACGACGTGATGCTGAGGCAGAATCAATCTTTCACTGACCTTGATTTTGCAGTTGCATAACTTTTTTCTGAGTGTACTGTAATTTTCATTTAGAGTTTTCTTATGCATGCTTTTGCATTTAGACTGCTGTATTTTTACATTACATATATAGGATAGATGAATAGAGGATAGATGAAGGGTAATATTGAGAGGGAGAGGAACAGTGGAAGAGGTAGAAAGAGATGAGGGGGAAGGAATAGATGGTATAGGAAGAGGGGATGGATCAAGAAGAACTGAGGATGTAGGAAGAGGAGTAGAGGGAGAAGAGATGGTTGAGTGGACGGCAATGGCATTAGTGGAAAGAGCAAGAGAAGCAAATATAAGAAGACATGGACAGAGGGGAAAGGGGGAGCAAAATGTAACGGGAGGGAGGAGAGGTAGAAGGATAGGGTAGGGTTTCAAATAAAATCAGAGCCACACTAACTGACCATGTCATAAATGATGGTCTTTACTTGAGAGAAGCTGGACAGAGAGTTCAACCCATTATAAACATTGTGCCACAGTCAATGTCCCTGGAAAACAAGTGCTGCAATCCACTGGTGTTGTGGCATATGACACTTTCTTGGGGCCGCGAAATTGTGTAGTTGTGTGGGACAAAATCCAATTTCACCATTCAGCACTGGTGCAAGAGTGGTTTGAGCATCACCCACGTTCCCGGATGGTGATCCTTCCAGCATATTCTTCTCTTGGAGATGAAAAGTATATGATGATAGAAGAGGCCTGTGTGTATTTGTATATCTACATTTGAATTTGATTTTAAATCAACAGAGAACACACTTGTTTAGTGTTTAGTTTGCTGTGTTAATTGTTTTGAGAGTAACTACATTCATTTGGAGAAATGTGTCAAATTGATTGAGAAAAACTGTAACTATAACCGTTCTGAAGCAGGGGAGTCTCAAGAGAAGCCAGGTTATCCTGGTATATTTTTCTGTTGATATGAAAAATCATTGAATTTAGCGGGTGAATTATGTATATGATGTACAATATATTATGATGTTATGATGAACTATGCCATTCTCCACTGACGTTCTGAGTTGTTGAAAGCGTTTCTAAGGATACTGATTTTTAGAAGGAGTCCGACGTTGAAAAGAACGATACATAAAGCTACTTTGAGGTATGAAGAAATTATTTTCACAGGAAAATAATATGTAATTTTGGTGATCACAGATGAGTCTTAAGGGATAAAAGTATTGACTGCAGGAGGACTTTAAGAAAATATACAAATCAGCCATATTTGCAAGTTTTTACATTTTTACATGAAGTTGTTTTCCTTGTAGTGAAAAAGCAATGGTCCAAAAATAGCAAAACCATAAGCACAATTTTTCGCGGTTGGGCGGAAACCATGTCCAAAACTGATACTTTTCAGGAAATGGAAAAAACTCTATTTTTAAAATGTATCAAAAAATGTGATGTTAAAGATGATATTGTGGCTTTGGTCACTTGCATGTGTCATTATTAAGATTTTACTAAAATCAAGCTCAAATGGAGTTTTTTCACCAGTGAATGTCAAAGGTTTGTGTTTTGCAAAACATTACAACGATTGCATCTGCATCTGTTTTCATCAACGTACAGGTTATACATTTTATTGTATAGCTATGTGGGCACTCAGTTTTTATGTTATAAAAGATGAAGTGCTTCGCACATGCTATTTTAGACTAAGACACTCTTCTCCATTCCTCAAATAAACACACACACACACATATATATATATATACACACTGATCAGGTATAACATTATGACATGGTGAAGTGAATAACACTGATTATCTCTTCATCACAGCACATGTTAGTGGGTGGGATATATTAGGCAATTCCTAATATTCCTAATATTGTGTTGGTCCCCCATTTGCTGCCAAAACAGCCCTGACCCGTCGAGGCATGGACTCCACTAGACCCCTGAAAGTGTGCTGTGGTATCTGGCACTAAGATGTTAGCAGAAGATCCTTTAAGTCCTGTAATTTGCGAGGTGAGGCCTATATGGATCGGACTTGTTTGTTCAGCACATCCCACAGATGCTCGATTGGATTGAGATCTGGGGAATTTGGAGGCCAAGTCAACACCTCAAACTCATTGTTTTGCACCTCAAACCATTCCTGAACCCTTTTTGCTTTGTGGCAGGGCGCATTATCTGCTGAAAGAGCCACAGCCACCAGGGAATACCGTTTCCATGATAGGGTGTACATGGTCTGCAACAATGCAGACGGTCCTCCGGAAGTTAGAAATTTTACTTTATAATGTTTAAATATGGATATTTTCCCTACACAAATGCCTCACTTCGCTTCAGAAGGCCTTTATTAACCCCCCGGTGCTGTATGGAGCAGTTATGATGGATATAGATGCTTTTATGGACTTCAAAAACAGTTTGCAATGCTTGGAAGAGCCAGGACATTTTTTAATATAACTCTGATTGTGTTCGTCTAATGGAAGAAAGTCATACACACCTAGGATGGCTGGAGGGTGAGTAAATCATGGGCTAATTTTCATTTTTGGGTAAACTAACCCTTTAAATGTTACAAAGCTCCTGTTGCTTTCAGGCTGAATGCACAAATCCAATTCACTGATACATATTCTCCTTACTGTTTACGTTCACTTAAGACAATCAACTGTGTATACCCGACAAAACTGACATTTTGACATAATTTGCCGTCAAGAAACCGTCTTCCATTTAGTGATAAAGTGGTAAAGTGATAGGCAGTATGGAAAAAACGACTTTTGACTTTGAGGACCTTGATAGAAATTTAGTGGAGTGAAATGTCCGATATTTGTCTTTTAAATGTAGGGAAGTTAAAGTCATACGTTTCCAGGAAAAATAATACTCAAGTAGAGTACAGATACTCAAAAAGTGTACTTAAGTACAGTACTCAAGTAAACTTACTCAGTTACTGTCCACCTCTGGTTTACTGTAACACTTGAAGTACTTAAAAGTATACTTTTATACACTAAGAAGTGGGCCAATTGAGTCCCAAATAGTATTGAAACAGTACACTTAAAGTATACTTCTAGTACATTGATATTAGTATACTTACTACATAAAGTATACTTAAAATATATTTGAACTTGAAGTAGGGGGCCTTTTCCGTGAATATAAATTTTGCTCCCCCTACATCAGTGTAGAACCACCTACTCCCCGCTCAATCATCTGCTGAGCTGAAGAAAGCTTTTAAAGTTTGAAGGTTACACCCTGACCTTAAGCCAAATAACCACAGATTGCAAAATTGGTGCAATGTTTAATTCAGCTCTAGATTGAGGGAGATCATGGTTTTCGGCCGCTTGGTATCAAAATTCCAAATGTTATTTAGAAACTAGAAAAACAGTATTAGAACATGACTGCAGTCTTCATAAACATTCAAACGATTTTAAACATCCACATGCAAAAAGATGCAAAAGAAAGTAAAAGCCCAATACCTACAAAAAACTCACTGGAAGCAAAATCTGAAAACCCAACAGGAAGTGAGATATTTTGAATTTTCTCTGCAAAATTTTTGGCGTTTTTGCCATTTGCAGACGTTGTAGTTTACAAACTCAGTCTAATCTAAAGGCCTTTGCGATGTTAAATTGCAAAGATCTTGAGTTTTCATTGAATGGTGTGTCCATGGCAGCCTGACACAGTTGAATTTTTCGCCATGAAACAAGAAGCTGTTGTAAGTCAGACATACAATGTCCGATCTGCCCCAGACTTGTTTGATAACAGTCCTGCCCTGAACATATCTATATGACAATATTTAGTTATAGTAATAGCGGCAATGACTGGCAACAGGAAGAGACGTTTTTAACCCTGTGATGCACTACTAGCAACATACTAAAATATGCAGTTGAGATAAATGTATATTGCCCACCGTGCTCTGTTTTCCCGTTTTCCTTTCATCGCTGCTTGCAGATTTAGTATTACATTTAAATCCATTGATTTTTATTTCCACAGCTCTCACATGACCAAAACATTCACAAAAACCTCTGTCCCTGGACATCAGACTTTTGCTCAGTGTCTTTGTGTTCTTGTTTGTTGATGAGTTCCAGGAGTAGCTGTGTGGTGCTTTGCGTTATTTGCCTCTGTGAGTCGGTCTCTGCTGATTGTTTGTGTTTCATCTTCTGTTGTGGGGCCTGTTGTTAGCATTCAGCAGAGAGTTATCGTAGGAGCAAAACAACAAACAACACTCATATACAACTGTCCTCATCTCCCAGGAGTCCTCACTGCTGCGCTGGTAAGACCCATCAATGAAAGTCCACATTCATATCTGCACTGGCCCGCATGTATAACACACATCAAAAAGAATTATCCAACAAACTAGCGCTCAGTAAGTATGCTACGCACTGTATTCTCTTTCATACATCACCTGCAAAGTCTAAAGTCGTATCAGCTTGTTCCAAATTGGGTCATTTAGTGTTAGATGCTCCATTGCAGAGTCTTCTAAAATATTCATGGAGTCAGCTTGTGTTTAGCAAGTCAGTCAGTACTTAATGGCAATTAATAGCTTCACATAATTAAGTGTATTTTGAAACATTCATGGCTGAACACAGATGCGAGGTAATTTAGCTGTTTATAAAGTAGGTGCAATTAGTAGCATCGTTGTCTTACTGAGGAAATCCTCCGACAGATTCATGTTTTTCAGGTTAACATTGTGAGGTGACAAATGGTAGATGACTACAGACAAAGAGGTTTACTGGAAAGAGTAAACTTTAACATCACTTAAAAACTTGTAACTATAATTCATCAGAAAGTGGCACAGTTAGTAGTTAACCTAAAGCCATTTAAAATCTGATGTAATACCAAAATAAATGAATAATTTACCATTATTTGTTTTCACTGTGTTCCCGATTACCTGATATTCTAATTTGTTTCCATAGTCCCTATGGAAGTCCTTAAGGGAGTCCTTAAGCCCAGGGCCCCGTGCTGGGGGAGGGCCCCGATGATGCCGGGAAATATTGTAACTGCATTTTATAATTTTATAAAATGTAATATTTTTTATATTTATTTCATTTTATAATAAGCTATCCCTTTAAAATGACGCCTTATCGCTTTGCTTTGAATGCACGTGCGGGCGTTGCAAGTCCTGCTCTAGAAGTGTCAGTCAAACCCTCTCACTCAATAAACCCTGCAATCATCAGTGGCCATTATTTAATGTACTGTCTGAAATCCATTCATTTATTAATTGACCAAAAATAAGAATAGTAGATGTTGTCCATTTTGTCGATAGTTTTCAGGGAGATGTAAGACGAAATTTGAAAAATCGAAATTGGACAAAGGCTATAAATTATTTTTTTTTGTAATTCATTTTTGATTTTCAAGGCAAGGACATAACAGGCAGTGCAGCCCGGAACCCTGGCGTCGAAGTGACTCTGCAGGATATTGCGAAACTCGCTGGTTTGAGATTCGAAATAACACATCATTCGAGCTCTACCGCTTACTGACGACCATTTCGTCCATATCAGAGCATGTGAGCGCTGGCGAAGTGAAGTGGTGTGGTGGTCCATATTCCGCTCTATGCTTGCACCACAATTCACTCTAAAAGGTTAATTGTTTTATTTAAAATTAGCGATTTCAAGCTTTCTTTAGACATATGTTTCATGTTTGTGTGATAAGTATTCGCTGAGTTTCAGTTTATCTTTGAGACGCATTTCAGAAAGATTCTCGCAGACAGCTAAAAGCACACCCTGTTCCCCTTAAACGGTTAGTTCACCCAAAAATGAAAATTATGTAATTAATTACTCACCCTCATGTCGTTTGACACCCGTAAGACCTCCGTTCATCCTCAGAACACAAATTAAGATATTTTTGTTGAAAGCTGATGGCTGAGCTTCAGATAGGCCTCCATTGGCATTCAGTACATTTACACTCCCAAGACCCATAAAAGGCACTTAAAACGTTGTTACAAAGTCCATCTCACCACAGTGACTCTACAATAATTTTATGAAGCGACGACAATAGTTTTTGTGCGCAAAAAAAAATCAAAATAACACCTTTATCCAACTTGTTCTTGTCTTCCGTGTGTGCCTCCACAACGCATGCGCGAGAATATTACGCAGATCCGGCGTTCGGACACATGACCCAGAAGCGATTTGTTTACAAGCAGAGGAAGACGCGCGTATCTAAGCGGTTGAATTCTACATTGATCGTGCTTTAGGTCTCGGCGTAGTTCTCAAAATAGGAGTAAAGTGTGCATTTCGTGGATTCCCGAACGCCGGCGCTACGTCATATTCTCACGCATGTGTCGTGGAGGCATACACGGAAGACAAGAAGAGGTTGAATAAAGTCGTTATTTAGATTTTTTTTGGCGCACAAAAACTATTGTCGTCGCTCCGTAAAATTATTGTAGAGCCACTGTGGTGAGATGGACTTTGAGATGGACGTTTTTAAGTGCCTTTTATGGATCTTGGGAGTGTAAATGTACTGAATGCCAATGGAGGCCTATCTGAGGCCTTTCTCAGCCATCAGCTTTCAACAAAAATATCTTCATTTGTGTTCTGAAGATGAACAGAGGTCTTACGGGTGTCGAATGACATGAGGGTGAGCAATTAATGACAGACTTTTAATTTTTGAGTGAACTAACCCTTTAAGTCGGTCACTCTCGACGCCACGTCGGAGTACCGACCAATAGGAATCTCGCTCGCAAGAGCCAATCTACTTTGAGTGTAACTAAACAAGCCAATGCACATTGCACCAGGTGCCACGCAGCGCGGGTATAAATGAGACATAGGTGATTGCATCAAATTAGCTTTTTGCTTTGGAGCCGAGTGGTAGATGGTTAAGCCATATATCACTCTCTACTTCGCAGTACTGACTGAAAGAAGCCTGCCTTTTGGAAATGATCTCTTCAGTCGTTATTGGTGTGACGGCACAGCAGTGGGTCGTGTGGTTTTTCAATCATCTCTCTTTTTTGTTTGTAAGAGCACGCAAAAATAAAGGCTGTTCTCACAGCTGGTTCGGTGCACTGGGTGGAGAGTGCTTAAAAGCCGTTCTTAAGGCTGGTAAGAGTGCGCCTTCGTGAGATAGAGCGCGCACGTCAGGCGGCCCTATTCCCTGACTGTGTCGCCGTGACCCTTCCCCCTGCGTGCTTCAGCACCAAGGAGAGCACCCTTCTATAAAATCAAACACAGATAGAGCTTGTGTCTTTTTAAAGATGACATTCTAACTGTGTTTCTGGATGCGGTGGTTACCTGTCCGAGAGATGGTCACCAGCGCTGTATCTCGTGTTTGGGCGTTCTCACTGCGGGAACATGACCATCTCAGAGTTGCGGTCTAGACTCCATCTCGCAAGGGGTGGAGTCCCTGTGCCTCTGCCTCAATCTAACCCTCCACAGAGGGTTACTTCAGGCAGTAGCCCGGGTGATTTGAGGGTTATGGTGAGTGCGCTTTCCCCAGGGACCCAACCCCTAGGGAACCCTCACTTCGCCCAGCAGAACTTCGCCCAGCAGTTCTCTGCCGCACAGAACGAGACTGAGGCGATCAGTCACATCCTGCCACGGTGGTCAGCTGCTGTCTCCATCCCGCCGCTGGCAGCGCCTCATCCTGCTCGTCGCAGAGGGGCGGCCGCCTGTGTCCGCATTTCCATCTCAGGTGTTTTATTTTTCTAATAATTCAATGGCCCGTCGTCTCTGAGTAGTTACCAAGTGGTTGCTAGGTGGATACTAGGCTGTTGTTAGGGTGTTGTGGGTGGTTACTAGGTGGTTGCTTTTCCTTTATTTAAAAAAAAAGAAGATTTTTATGGGAAAACCCACAACAATGAAGGACAGGCCGTCGCCATCTAGAGTGATGATGAAAATGTGCGCACAGTGTCTGGGGAGCTTACTGACGTCCAGGCGTCTCGAGGGGCGTGCAGATGTTCGTAAGAGCCTCACGACAGTTTCGTCAGCAACGGGTGACTGCATAAGCCTGAGTGTCCTTTCAGATAAAAGCTAATTACACAGAGCGCATGCAGGAGGTCGTAACAGAGAGATGAGAGAGGACGTCCAGCTTTAATATCACTGTGCGCGTGTGTGTGAGGAGCTGTCACTGCTTCCAGTGATGGATTTATTGTGTATGCTAATCTGCCGTACTTCATTAGAAGCTTTGAAATATAATTAAGCAAATTAATTAAAACAGTCCACTTCAAAGTCATACACAAACACAGATGCACACAGCACATGTCTGTTGGAGTAATTACCGCCTTCCACGACATTAATATCAATATATTTCAGAAGACTGGAACCGTTTGAACTAAATATTAAACATATTCAATTAACTACGAAACAGAGGAACTACAGAAGGGAGGGATATAAGCACAGACCACTAACTCTAAACACACACACACACAGACACACACACACACACACACACACACACACACACACACACACACACACACACACACACACACACACACACACACACACACACACACACACACACACACACACACACACACACACACACACACACACACACACACACACACACACACACACACACACACACACACACACACACACACACACACACATGTTTGGTTTCCATCTTTTATGGGGACTTTCCATAGGCGTAATGGTTTTTATACCGTACATACCGTATATTCTATCCCCCTACACTGCCCCTGCCCCTAAACCTAACCCTCACAGGAGACATTCTGCAATTTTACATTTTCAAAAAACATCACTTAGTCTGATTTATAAGATGTTTTCCTCATGGGGACCTAAAAATGTCCCCACAAGGATGAGGATTTCGGATATTGCTATCTTTGTGGGGACATTTTGTCCCCATAACGTGATGATTACCAGTCCACACATACACACACACACACACACACACACACACACACACACACACACACACACACACACACACACACACACACACACACACACACACACACACACACACACACACACACACACACACACACACACACACACACACACACACACACACACACACACACACACACACACCAGGAGTTTCATCATAGCAGACGGTCCCTGTTGCAGACACAATTATTCTGTGCATGATTATTGTGGTGCAAAGCCTTCGAAAAGTTATTAGCACTTTCCCTTGTCCTTAGTATAATGTTATTTGGATCATATTAATTCATAAAGATGCTCTAAATTATTATTTATTTCACACATACAGACGATGTCCTCTACTTCTCTGACCATTCTTGCAATGCAAAACTCTCTCTCTCTCTCTCTCTCTCTCTCTCTCTCTCTCTCTCTCTCTCTCAGTAGCTGTTTCAGGTTTAATGAGCTTTATTGGCATGACGAATCATTTGTATTGGTAAAGCATTTGCAAACTGAAAATAATGTGAAGTAATAATGTAAAGAGTTTGAGCTCTGTTTGCTTGTGCGCAACCTGTTGGCAAATGAGTTTGGTTTTGTGGGTGGTTGGCATAACGTTGCTTTGTGGGGTTTTGAGTGGTTGTCAAGTCAAAAGAGTCCATCCCCGACTTTTCACAAAGCGCTTAACCCTGGGTTATCGGCATTCTAAACTCTGCTTTTAACCACAGATTGGTAGAATGTTACATCAGATGCTTAGCAACAGACAAGCAATCGTGTGCCTCACATTCACAGAAACACAGCGCGTAATATCAACAGTCGTTTCAGTGTCTGAGGAGAAATGTCAAATGGTGACCGAAAACGTGACAACTGGGGTGAAGATATTATTCCATTCTTACCTTTATAGTCTGGAGGGTCCATTTAGGATAAACTTGATACAGTCTGCAATAATATAATGATTCTCTGTGCCATTATGTAAACATTTTGCGTGCAAATAAGGCCGTTAACCCGGGGTTTAGGAGTGTCCAGTGTAAAACGTCAGTTTATGAATACCCAGGATTAATTGTTAACCCTGGGATAATTATGAGCAGTGTGAAACGAAGACTCTGTTTACTCCTCATACTTACTCATGGTCTTGAGATATGATGTGTTTTGGCCATTAGGTTGAGAGTGTGTATCCTACATCAAAAAAATGAATTTGCACAAATCTGGTGTCGTTACCCTGTGTCTGGCCATGTGTGACCCTGCCGCATGCACACTGGCATATTACAGCGTTCAAACAGATGGAGGCGTTTAAATCATTGCTACTGCTAACCAATTAGAGAGTGCTCGCTACACACACACACACACACACACACAACGCCGACGTCATGGATTTCAGACTGCGAAAGGTATTTGGAGGTTAATAAGCTCTAAAAACACAAAACAACAGATCCAGAGTTTTTTTTTGTTGCATACTTTGGTTTCTTACTGTCACTAATTGCTATCTCCTAGGGATAGAAATGAAAAGAAAAGAAAAATTAGGAAAAAAATGTAGTACAGATAAGGGTTTTGGAGGCTGATTGCATAGGAAACTCATCCCTAAGTTTAACATTTCTAACAAAATAAATATAGCCTACACCACATTCTATTTATTATATTATATTATTGAAATAAGTCTCTTATGCCCACCCTGGAATTTATTTATTTTTAATAAAACATACAGTAAATAAATAATATTGTAGTACTTAAATCTATAAGAATATATTTTATTCCTGTATGTAATTTATTCCTGTGATGACAAAACATAATTTTCAGCATCATTACTTCAGTGTCACATGATCCTTCAAAGATCATTCAAATACTCAAGAATAATTTCTTAATATCAATGTTTAAACTAGTTGTTGTGCCTTATAGAGCATTTTTGATCATTCGTCATTTGCAGCTGCGCGCGCATTGTGGTGGCAGAAAAACAGTGGTAACAAATGGAGGAAAATGGGCAAAATCCACAGAATAAAAGAAAAATGTCTTGTTGTGTTTGGATGTCAGAAACGGAAGGCAAAAAAAGATAGTCTTCATATTCCAGAATACTGTCGTCGAATACGCTCAGACATTTATGGCTGCAAGCCACAGACTAGACTGATGAAACCGGCGATGATTAGTCTACTATGAAAGCATGGATTTGATGTAAACAATATATCTACATAATATTCACATATGCTGTTCATATGGGCATAATAGCTTTACAGTTACAGCATGAAATAACAGTTAAACCTATAACTATTTATAGCCAACATTTAAACATAACATTTTCTGACAATTCTGAGATAAAAACTCGAAATTACCTTTTTATTGTGCTATTATGTGGAGTCATTTTCTGCCACCAGGTAGGCTGTGCCCACAAAACATGTCATCAGTGTTTACAAATAGGTCTATTCTTTGTGGAACAATTTTTTTTCCCCGGGATCCTTTGATGAAAAGAAAGTTCAAAATAACAGCATTTATTTGAAATAGATTTTTTTTGTAACAACAATGTAATAATAATGTTTTGACTGTCACTTTTGATCAATTTAGTGCATCTAGATAAAAAAAAAAAGCTTGATAAAAGTATTTTACTTTTCAAAAAAATAAAAATAACTTGCTGATGTTTACTACCATTTTAAGAGCATAACTGTGAATCATTTTCTGTGCCAATCAACAGCATACCATAGAAATAACACAAAACTTTTTTTATTGAACATGGAACTCCTTTAGAAATAAACATTTCAAAAAGTGTTTTAAGAAAATCATGTAGTGGTACACCTAACATGACTTTGCTTGTTCTGTGCTAACACATGAAACCAAGAAACGCGCTGATCTGAAGAATGTAGAATGTCACAACTTGTTGGTAAAGATTTTTAGTATAATAACTCAAGAAGCCTATTTAAAGAACAATGGATCTTAATAAGAAGTGTTTTTTTTTGTTAAAACACACACACACACACACACACACACACACACACACACACACACACACACACACACACACACACACACACACACACACACACACACGCATGCACCCACACCTTCCTTCCTATAACTATGAATAACTCAGTGAATCTCTTTACTACATTATTAATCTGTGTGCTTCCTAATATCTCCCTGTGCTGTGCAGATGCTTTTATGTCTACTACTGACATCAATAAATTACTCGTACAGATACTTAGAATACCTCAGAAATGACAATACAAACTTCCATCGATGACGCTGCTTTAAACCTGCTCAAAATTCCACAGGTATTATAATACTGTAACAAATCTTTCATGATAGCAATCAGCAAATGAATTCTACATGCTTTCCACTCTATAGCCTATCGGGCCCTGATGTGCCAGATGGACCCTGCGAGGCATAAAGCCCCCATTATAAAAGTCTTCCACCTGGACACTTCTCATCCAATCATAACTGACAGCAAGTGGCACGACGCACCAAAACTCGATCTAACTCTCATCAGGTTGGTATCGGGTCTAATCTAAATTTCTAGCCTCAACATTTAACACACAAACTACAATATTGTGGACATCTAAAAAATATATGGGCCTTGTGTCACTGATTCGTCATGTGTGATTATTCAGAGGGTATCTTTGCTTTACCACAGTAAATTAGAGCATTTATTCATGCTGGAGCACACTAATGGGTACTCGAGTACCGCATCTATCACAGTAATATTATCAACGGTTTCACACCTTGCTCAAAAATGATCACCATTGACAGAAATGCAGAAAAATAAGTCAGCTAAAAAGTTTTGGATGTACTATAAGCTAATATTAAAATGATTTACTTTTATTTTGTTCACATTGCCACATCCTGGTTTAATATTTCACAGTTCTGCCTCATTTTTAGTTGAACAAATACATCTAATTATGTGGGTGGTTGACACGAAATGCAGTGATAGCAGTGCCTTGTAGTGTGACAAACCCCTGCATAAAATTGTTTTAAAGGTCCCCTTCTTCGCGATTCCATTGTTCAAACTTTAGTTAGTGTGTAATGTTGCTGTTAGAGCATAAATGATACCTGTAAATTATAAAGCTCAAAGTTCAATGCCAAGCGAGATATTTTATTTAACAGAAGTTCCCTTTCAAAGCCTACAGCGAACGGCTGGCTTGGACTACATCCTGGTACTTCCTTCTTTAAATACGTCAGTAGAGCAGTAGAACAGACTAACTTCCGCCCACAAAGAAACGCGAAAAAGGGGGCGCGGTCTTGTTGCTGTCCCACGTGGAGAAGCGGACGGTCGCGTGGAGAAAAGGAACTGTTGCGTTGAGTGTGTTTATCGCCATGTCATCGAGACGCTGTTATTTTCATCCAGGAGTCAAATCACCTTTGTTTGGCTTTCCCAGGGACGCTGTAGAGATTATTGAACGCATACATCTCTCCGTTAAGAGGCGTGACCTTTCCAACGTGCGCTAAGCTGTTGTCAAATTACAACACAGGAACCGCTTTCACGTGCGCTAAGCTGTGGTCGAATCACAGCACAGGAACCGCTTGCACAATCAGAACTCGTTACGTGTTTCTGAAGGAGGGACTTTATAGAACAAGGAAATCACCAGCCGTTTTTAGGACAGTGGAAACAGCGGTATACAGATAAGTAAATAGTGTGAAAAATACTGTGTTTTTTTACACGCGAAACATGAACACATGTTATATTGCACACTGTAAACACAATCAAAGCTTCAAAAAAACACGAAGAACGGGACCTTTAAATGTATAAGACCTCTACTGAGAGACTACATTGAATATTTGTGCTTCTGTCAGAACCACTTTCATCAAAGATGATTGACAATAAGTTTGGATTGGCGGTACACTGTAAAAAAAAAAGAAAATTGTAAGGGAAAACGAAAGCTCTAGCGTGAAGTTCTGCCAGGAAGATTCAATGTTATGTCACTTATCACATTCAGACCTAACCAATCATGTCCTAGTTCTCAGAGTATAAAAGATGGTCACTTACACATGTCTGAGTTCGCAACAATTACCTCATTGTGTAGTGGCTTAAGTCACTGATTTTATGACTGAGTTTAATATATGCAATATACTATTAACTTTGTTTTATTGTGATTCTAGAAAAGATCCAGAAAACTGAATAAGGTTTAAAACCGATTGTACATTAAGTACTTTGACCTCCTGTGAGATTGACTCCCACAGACATCAAGAATCAGCCAATGAATCTCAGCAATGGTGACATGAGTTTTGCATGATGCACCCAGAATGCATTGTTAACTTGATGCAACTTGTATGCTTGTTAACTTGCATTTACAAAACAAATTTACAATTGGTATTAGGTTGGTCCAACAATTGTTGAACCAACGTCTTTCACTGGTTAAGACAACTTTTTTTGCATTTAAAGAGATAGTTTACCCAAAATGAAAAATGTATGTTTATCTGCTTACCCACAGGACATCTAAGATATAGGTAACTTTGTTTCTTCAGTAGAACACAAATGAGGATTTTTAACTCCAACCGTTGCAGTCTGTCAGTCGTATAATGCATGTGAATGCTAACATGCATATGAGAGTAAAAAAACATTAAAAAAAAAAACCCATGCACAGACAAATTCAAATTAAACCCTGCGGCTCGTGACGACACGTGTTTTTTTTGTTTACCTTTAACAGCTTTTTAGCATGCGATCACTTCCGGTAAGTGAGGTCTGTACACGATCTGGCGTAGTTTACGCAATTGCCAGAAGTGATCTCTCACACGTATCTCTACGCCATATCGTGTACATTGACCTCCCTTACTGGAAGTGAAGGCGCGCTGAAAGCTGTTGGACATAGTGGGGTATTAGAGGTAAAAAATTGTATAAAACTGTTCAATGTTTCGTCACGAGCCGCAGGGTTTAATTTGAATTTGTCTGTGCATGTTTTTTTTTAAAAGTTTTTTTACTCTCATAGATGCATGTTACCATTCACATGCATTATACGACTGACAGACTGCAACGGTTGGAGTTAAAATCTTATATTGTGTTCTACTAAAGAAACAAAGTCGTCTATATCTTGATCTTGGATGCCCTGGGTGAAATTTTTGGGTGAACTATCCCTTTAATTGTCCAGTTAACTAAAACATAATCATTAGTCTAAATTTTTGTGAGTTGGATTTTTTACAGTGTATGGTTCTGTTCTGGGCAAGAACCCCCTGCTTATCCATGCAGCCTACCATTAATAACAGTAGGGAGAGCAGCAATAACCCCCCTTAAGGTAAAACAGAACCAACATAAATGTATTGCAGATATCATTAATGTTCAATAATTTAATTCACAACATATTTGAGAATGAGTCTGACTCAAAGGGGAAACAGAATACCAAATCCTGACTGGACGAGAGGGGGAGCTGGGGATGGAGGAGGGTAATTAGCGCCGGAGAAACGTGCTACGTGCCGGAGAAATAGCTGCTTATAATACTGAAGAAGCTTATATATGGATGCAGTGATAGGCATCGTATTCCTATAGGTAGACGTATATCGTCTCGGTTACGTATGGTAACCCTCGTTCCCTGAAGGAGGGAACGGAGACGTACGTCGAACGTGACCAACTGAATGGGAACAACTGACAGTGGTTCAACCATACTGTTAAGAAGCGACGAGAATACTTTTTATGCACAAAAAAATTAACGAAAGTAACAACTTTATTCAACAATTTTTTCTCGTCTGTGTCAGACTCCTAGGCTGTTGACGTAGTAAATGCAGCGCTTCCGAGTTTTATGAAAGAACGACGGCTCACCATTGGCTAGCTCCTGTGTCAGCATAACACGCATGCGTTGTTTCGGTGCTCACGTGAACAGCGTCGGCCAATGGTAAGCCAGCGTTCTGACGTAGAACCCGGTAGCCCTGCACTGTTTACACTATTGGCGCTTTTACATTACCAGTACCAGCTCAACTCGACTCGACTCGACTCGTTTCCTGCAGTCTGCCGTGTTTTCACGTCACATTTTAGTATCGCCTCAGCTCACTAAGAACCTCACCAGAGGTGAAAAAGTACCTGGAAGCAGGTACAGGTACAACTTTTACACAGTGGAAAACCAAACAAAGGCAATCGAGCTGAGGCGAGCTGGTACTGTGTAGTGGAAAAGAGCGATATGTCAACAGCCTAGGAGTCTGAAACAGATGGGACGAAATTGTTGAATAAAGTTATTTTTGGGGCTTTTTACACACACAAGGTTTTCTAATTGCTTCATAACATTAAGGTTTAAACACTGTAGTCACGTGGACTATTTTAGCAATGTCTTTTCTACCTTTCTGGGCCTTGAAAATGGTAGTAAAATTGCTGTGTGTGAAAGCTCTCTATTTAATCAAAAATGTCTTAATTTGTGTTCTGAAGATGAACAAAGGTTTTACGGGTTTGGAACGACATGAGGGTGTGTAATTAATAATAGAATTTTTATTTTTGGGTGAACTAACCCTTTAATTACCTCAGAAGAAACGCGATAGCAGCTGATAATACTGAAAGGGCATCATATTCCTATAGGTAGGTAGACGTGGATCAGCTGAGAGTCAGCTGATGCGAGCTTGACTGATGTGACCTGTCAGAGCTATTATCCCACACTGCAGGACTATTTAAGTGCACTACAACATATTTTTTCCCACTTTTTCATATCTGATTTTTAATCTTGTTTGTTGGCACAAATGTTTTTATAAATTATATGTTTTATATTCCACTTAACTGCCGCACTTTTTGTTGACATACACTAAATAAACAACAGCAACAATAAAAATATATTTTTTTATATTTAAAAAAATCAACAGGCTTTCGTAGATAACCTAGGAAGTCAGTTAAGGTCATGTTTTTAAAGTTTCGTTTCAAGCTGTTCACACATTTGCATTAAAAAAAGCAATGAATACATGAACATTTTTACATATAGCCCCTTCAAATTCAATTATTAAATTAATTCAAATCTCAGGGCATAAAATCCTATTTGGGAAGTGTTTGGCAGCAGGTAATTGTGCCATGTGTGATTTTTGTTTGCCGTACTGAGCAAATGCTGTGAATGTACAAATTGGTTGGAGGAAAAAATTAATTCACTCAAGTGTGTGTGTGTGTGTGTGTGTGTGTGTGTGTGTGTGTGTGTATTAGGATGAGATGAGTCATACGAAAAGACCTATTACATAACTTTCATTAAAAAACCCTCAGACCACTTCTGTGATGATACCCCAACACTCATCCAAACACACAGACACACACAAACTACCTCTCCCTCTATCATCTCTCACAGCCTGGACATTCTTAGACAGTTCCTTTTCTGTTCATGGCCATATCCAATAATAATATTAATAACAATTTGTTACATTTATATAGCGCTTTTCTAGGCACTCAAAGCACTTTACATAGAAGGGGGGAATCTCCTCAACTACCACCAATGTGCAGAACCACCTGGATGATGCGACGGCGGCCATATTGCGGCAGAACGCCCACAACACACCAGCTGATTGGTGGAGAGGAGACAGAGTGATGAAGCCAATCACATATATATATATATATATATATATATTAGTGCTGTCAAACGATTAAAATATTTAATCGCGATTAATCGCATTAATGTCATAGTTAACTCACAATTAATCACAATTAATCGCACATTTTTATTTATTCTAAATGTCCCTTGATTTCTTTTTGTCCCATTATTTTTTCTTATTTTAATGCTCTTATCAACATAGAAAAGTGGATCGGCTTGCTTTGTTCAAATGTTTGTTTTATTGAAAACAACATTGGCATACTTTAGTGTTCGATTTCACACCAACATTCTCACTTGGAGCAAATAATCTCACACAATGTAACACTGCCCATCAATAAAAGGGTGAAACAAATACTTTGTTGCACAAACAGCCCCTTCAACAGCCCTTTCTAAGGGATCAAAACAGGGTGATACAAAATAAAATTACAAAGTGCACATGCAAGGTAAACTAGGACTCCGCCTATAGTGCAGTTAAACCAGGGGTCGCCAACTAGTGGACTCCGGTCCGAATCCGGACCGCGAAGCCTTTTGACATAATGAAACAGTTAACGTTGCAATGCTCACTGTTGCTACGTTCAGACCCAGACGCGCGGTCAAGCATGCAGTGAAGAAGAGACTGATGGTGCGCTCACACCGGACGCGAATGACGCGACATGCACACCGCTTAATCCGCGCCGCAGAATGTCTATTTGCGTCTTTGCATTGACTTAAATCACTCGCGCAAAACGCTTCATTCGCGTCTGGTGTGTAGGCTACGCACCATCAGAGCAGAAAGCAGCGCTCAAGACAAGCACTTTTAGTTGAAGACCCCTGAGTTAAACCATGGCTTAATACGTTTCTCATTTCGGCGTCTCACGCCTGCCATCCACGTCTACTCTTTTAATGGCCCAAACAAGTGTGGGCAGCCGCAGCGTGCCTGATGTTTTGTTTCCGGTCTAGCTACATCCGGAGTGGTGTTGTAGTTTTTCTAACGTTACTAGTTGTTGCAACAGCATGTGAAAAAACTACAAAGTTTGTTAGACCAAAAAGAACGTTAATCTCGCGATAAAAAAATTGACGCCGTTAAAATAGGTTTGCGTTAACGCCGTTAATAACGCGTTTAACTGACAGCACTAATATATATATATATATATATATATATATATATATATATATATATATATATATATATATATATATATATATATATATATATATATATATATATATATATATATATATATATATATATATATATATTGTATATATGGGATGATTAAGACGCCATGCTGGACAGGGGCCAATGGGCAAATTTTGGCCAGGATGCCAGGGTTATACCCTTTCTCTTTATCGAAGGACATGCTGGGATTTTTAATGACCACAGAGAGTCAGGACCTCGGTTTCACGTCTCATCCGAAGGACGGGACTCCGTAGTGAACTAAGAGTATCATTGAAGTCTGAATGTCAAAACACATTAGCAGTGGGGTCCAAAATAATGATACCACATTAAAAACTGGGATCCAGAATCTAATTTAATTCTGGAACTAAACAAAGAGTTTTAGAATTTTCTGTACTTACAGTTTTTCTCAGTCGCTTTGGTAATTTTTTTTAATCATCCTCGACATTTGCAAAACAGTAAGTGCATTTCTAAAAACAATTCGTACAATATAGCAAAACACCACGGATTACCTGCAAGCCAGTCTCTTGCTCAAAATCTCTCCAAAGTAAATATCTGTGTCAATGAACATGTCGGTGCCATCAAAATGACAAGTCCTTGTGTCATTGTGTACAGATAATATAGTAGGCCTAATTACTTCGTCTTGTTGTCAATATAACAGTGTACTCTGAGGGATGTTCTGATGTAAACTATGGCTAAAGTTTTGATGACAATTATTGTAAATTGTAGATTACACCTTAGTGTATGTGGGAGTTTGATTGCAAGAGACTGGACAAGATTCACATTTACGCTTTAACTGTTTGTACTGTAATTTGTTGACAGACCATGTCATTGCGATACAGAAAGGAAAAGACAGCACTGCATTACACAGAGAAAAAACTAAACAAAAGTAGAAATGTGAACATAGGACAATCTCCTTAGGGAAAACTGTACATGCAGTGCTGTATGGATTACAGTGCAGTCTTCCTACACCTCCTGATGTTCCTGTCTGCTGGGCCACAAATGCTCATCCACATCACAACGAATCTCTTTAGAAAAAAAGTCTAATGGAAATGTATAGAAATATGCTTGGCATATTATGACAGCTTGTTCAACCATTATGCATGTAAAGACTTATGCTATGAACTAATGCCTAAATGTTGTGGGGGGTGAGACTATTCAACAGAGACCCATTAGAATAAATTTTGATCAACATGACATAAGCAAATGATAATGTAGGAAACCGCAGAGAATCGTACATAATCATTTGCATGGACGAACCAAAGCATTTGCAACTTGTTCAAAGAAATGAGAAACTGCTTTTTTGATGTGCACAAGTGACAGATTGGACAGATTGAAATTTAGTGTCAAATCACTTGAAAAACTATATTCATGGAAAACATTTTTTGTTCCTCTCAAGTAAAACTTTCAGGGTAAGGGCCTTTTAAGACCACTGAATAAGCTTCCTTTGGTTGATTTGTGCTCAGGCCAGTAGATCATTCCAAATTATAAGTGTAAAATAGAGTGCCAAGTCACCTTATACCTCAAAAAAACTAAAAAAGCCCTGTATAATATAGGCGGAATTATATATTATTAAAAAAAATCATAAAAAATGCTTACATTTTTAGAGATCTTGGTTTTCCCTTTTATTTTTCAATTCAACTAGGCCATTCATATAGCTATCTACTAGTTCATAGTTTGGTCATTAGTTTTATGTTAGGCTGCATCACATCACATTAAATCCTGAATGTCTTGATTCGTTCGTTCTTTTATGCTTACATAACATTCGTTTCTGAAACTTCAACATGGAGTTGAACTGGGCTCTATGTATTATTTGCCAGAAAGACACCTCTGAACCCCTGAGATGTCCCTTGCAGACACCTGGGACATGTGGTGATAAATTTGATGCCTACAGACCATTTATTGCTAATTCAGGGTGATTGACAATCTTCCAACTAACCACTATTTTGGGAATGATGAAAGTGCTAGCAATTTTGCTTCACATTCTGCTTCTTGGCACAAATCTTGCCACCTAAAGTTTAACAATTCAAAGCGTATGAAAGCGACAAAGAAGAACGTGTGGAATGTTTTGAATCTGGGGAAGCCAATGAAACACCAACGAATGGATGTTGTTGGAACGAAAGTGCTTCTTCTGTGAGGGTGCCATAGATCAAGGTGCTCTCCATGAAGTATCAACATTTGATACTAACAGAAATATCAGAACCATATTCACTGAACTTAAGGACACAAGGCTTATGACAAGGATAATTGGAGTAGATATAATTGCAATTGAGGCAAAATACCAGTCAATCATGCACTGCCACTTCTAGAGAAGACAGAACTGGCCAGTGATGATGCAGTTGCATAGTCTGCATATCATGTGTCTATGCAACCATTAGTGGAAGACCCTCCAGCAAAATGTGCACTCCTTCCTCTGTTTATGAGAAATCTGCCACTCTAGCCATGATTAAACATGGCATGAATGTTCTTAGACAAGCTATTGAATTTCTTAATCCTGGACAAATCCCAGTCACTACATTTGACCAGCCTCTTTTCGCTCTGGCAAAGTTCAATGGAAATGGTCAGACACACAAGGTGAAAGAGTTCATGTAGTTATGCTAGGTGGATTACACACAGAAATGGCCCTCTGGAATACACTTGGTGACCTATTAAGAGTACTCTGGTTGGACAACAGCACTCACTGAAGCAGAAGTAGCATCCTCTGGAAAGGCTGATTCATTTCTGAAAGCAGTACACCTAACATGCCCACCAAGTCACTCTACTGTCACTTCACAATCTACAGCAGGAAGCTTTTAGGCTTATTGCTGGCCCCAAAGATGAAGATACCTTTATCACTTGGAGAAATGACGTGCTGAAGAAGGCTCCAACTTCCATGTATTGGGATCTAATACTAAGATATGAAACCCTCATTCTCATTTTTGTCAGAGCTCACAGAGAGAAGAACTTCCTCCTATATGTTGAAGTTTTAGAAGAACTCATCCCTCTATTTTTTGCCTTGGACCATACAAACTATGCAAGATGGGTGTCTGTCCACATCAGGGACATTGCCCAGCACCATCAAGGATGAGTTTGAAAAGCATTCACACTGGGTTCTCTCAAAGACATACAACAAGTTCTCTGCAATACCTTTCGACCAAGCTCATGAACAAGAGAAAAATATTGTGACAGGAACTTGAAAATCACTGTGTTTTTAGGCATATTTCATTGATAATGATATACTTCTAATATGCCATGTTACAAAGTTTTTTTTCCGAGGGCTCCTAGGCCAAAATTACACTATAGACGCTAAGGAAACCCCATTCAAAACCTCGGTAACGGTATTTTCACTATGACACCGGACTACAAGGTGAACGGACTATTGAGGATTATGTGGAGGACTTTCTTGGACTAAGTTATCAGGTGAATTTCAACAATGTTGCCTTAAAGCAGGGCTTTTCAAACCTGTCCTGGAGGACCCCCAGCACTGCACATTTTGAATGTCTCCCTCATCTAACACACCTGCTTCACCTCATGAGCTCATTATTAGAGACTGCAAGACGGGTGGGTGTTTCAAATATGGGAGACATACAAAATGTGCAGGGCTGGGGGTCCTCCAGGACAGGTTTGAAAACCCCTGCCTTAAAGGACATTTTTGGTCATGGACTTTGGCCATGGGCTACTTTCTTACGTACAGCATGCCTGACAATACCTCTCACTGGACACTGGAACAATATTTTTATTATGCCCTGTTGTTAAGTGGCCCATGTTTTACTGTGGGAATTGCAGATGAGGGGCCCTGCAATACCACAGTACCCACCACACAAGAAAGTCTCCACACCCAACTGTCATGACTGGAGTCCAGCGGCGTCTCCTGCCCGTGACTGGCGTCCAGAGAGGGCTCCAGCCAGAGACCAGGGTCCCTTGAACTTTCTGCACCGCCATGGGTCCCTGAACTTCCTGCACCACCATGGGCCCTTGGACTTCCTGCACCACCATGGGCCCCTGAACTTCCTGCGCCACCATGGTTCCTTGGACTTTCTGCACCACCATGGGCCCCTGAACTTCCTGCACCGCCATGGTCCCTTGGACTTTCTGCACCACCATGGTCCCCTGAACTTCCTGCACCACCATGGTCCCTTGGACTTTCTGCACCGCCATGGGTCCCTGAACTTCCTGCACCACCATGGGCCCTTGGACTTTCTGCACCACCATGGTCCCCTGAACTTCCTGCACCACCATGGGCCCCTGAACTTCCTGCACCGCAATGGGCCCCTGAACTTCCTGCACCACCATGGTCCCTTGGACTTTCTGCACCACCATGGTCCCCTGAACTTCCTGCAACGCCATGGGCCCCTGAACTTCCTGCACCGCCATGGGCCCTTGGACTTTCTGCACCGCCATGGTCCCCTGAACTTCCTGCACCACCATGGTCCCCTGAACTTCCTGCACCACCATGGGCCCTTGGACTTTCTGCACCGCCATGGTCCCCTGAACTTCCTGCACCACCATGGGCCCCTGAACTTCCTGCACCGCAATGGGCCCCTGAACTTCCTGCACCACCATGGGCCCTTGGACTTTCTGCACCGCCATGGTCCCCTGAACTTCCTGCACCACCATGGGCCCCTGAACTTCCTGCACCGCAATGGGCCCCTGAACTTCCTGCACCACCATGGTCCCTTGGACTTTCTGCACCACCATGGTCCCCTGAACTTCCTGCAACGCCATGGGCCCCTGAACTTCCTGCACCGCCATGGGCCCCTGAACTTCCTGCACCGCCATGGGCCCCTGAACTTCCTGCACCACCATGGGCCCCTGAACTTCCTGCACCACCATGGTCCCTTGGACTTTCTGCACTGCCATGGTCCCCTGAACTTCCTGCACCACCATGGCTTCCTGAACTTTCTACGCTGCCTTGGCTTCCTGAACTACCAGGTCCGCCCATGCCCCACGGGTGATGATGATGATGATGATGATGATGATGATGATGATGATGATCTTGTCATGTTGTCATTGGTTCATTGTCTTGATTGTTCACAGGTTTGTCTTTAGTCATTAGTCCTTGTGTATTTTAGCCCTCATGTTTGCCATGTTCTAGCTTTGTTATATGTAACCTGCTGTTGGTGAGTGTCTATTCATGGTTCAAGTCAAGTCTGTTCAAGTTTAAGTCATTGTTTGTTTTTGTATATGTTCATCTTTATAATTTGTCACAATCACCAGTGACAGTGCCCCTGAATACCACCTGAGGGCACTCCACCCCGGGCTGTCACTCCATTAAGGACTACATCTCCCATAATCCTTTGCCCAGACTCATCAGCTCTCATTGGTTACATCCACCTGCACCCCATTACCTTGTTAGCTCACACTATATAAGCCTGGTCATGTCTATCATTCATTGCGAAGTCTTGTATGTTGTTACACTGCATTTCTGAGCGTTCGCCCCTGTTTCATGTCTTGTTGTTCTTCAACAAGTGTGGATCACTTGCCTGTTTCCCGGATTACCCTTTTGCCTCTGTCCCCTGCCTTGTTTGCCTGTTTGGACTGCTTGCCTGTGTATGACCTTTTGCCTGTTTTGATTACGATGGATTACCCTTCATTAAAGCTGCACTTGGATTCGCAACCTTCTGTCTCAGAGCAGTTAAGTTACATAATTAAACTGCACTTGGGTTCTCACTTCAACTTGCCTCCAATGGATCACTTCGTTACAGTTAAGTATAGAATATCTGAAAGATTTATTACATTTACCATTTTGCATGATATATCAATAATGCATCTTGGCCACTAATGTAATAAATAACCTGTAAGCAATTTTTACCATTATTTTTTTTTCTTGACTCATTAACATCAAAACTTTTCAAAAATATTTATTTTCTGAAAACAAAAAACTGGACAGCACTTACTAAATTAGACTACATAGTTGTGTTAGATCTGTCAGATTTTGGTCATGTAGTTTTGCATATTTTACACATGCTATATAGAAAAATGATAGGTAGTATACAGTATATACTGTGCAGCAAATTATTCGATTTCAAATCCAGCCACTGTTTCCAACACACTATGATTTCTGATGCACTAATCATAATTTCACATACTTGCATCATATCTTTCTAAATTAACATAATGACTGATGAAATTACAATTGCTGTGCGAACATGTGATATTTGAAAATGCTTTTGTTGGTGTAGCTCGACGTGAGACCAGTATTCATTTATATAACTGCACTTCTATAACTGGTGTCTCAAAGGACAAGACGAATGTGGAGAAAGAAAGAGAGCGGTATTCACACACATTCAAAATCGCTCTATTTCCAGCACATGCATACGCCTGTATGCGCGTTCTATAATAAAACATATACACTTGTTTTTCCTCTCAAACACACCAGTGAATTGTCAGATTTTCCAAAAGGCTGCCTTCAGGGAGCTAAACTTAAGATCTGCAATGTCATCATGTTCCTCAAAGTTACTGCAACTCAGGTAAGAACTTCTTATATGACTTTTTTCCTGACCACTTTTTCATTAGGGCTTTGATCACAGTTGTGCCGTTTGCAGACCTGCCAACAATTGCATCTGTCACAGCAGAGGTCAGAGCTTTGGTTAAATTTAAGGCTGATCACAATCGCTGGTTTATTCAGGCGGGTCTGAGATTTCTCCACTATCACACACACCGCAAGAGCTCGTTCAGTGCGCTTTTAAGAAGATTTAGGAAGATTTTCCCAATGAAACCACTGCTCAACTATTAATCAAGACGTGCTGCTTTATAGGGTCAGTTCCAGCTGCATTCTGGTTCTGCAAATAAAAGAATTGAGCTGACATTTAAACTTCTATTCACCACAAAGCAAGAAAAAAACAGAGCCTCATAGCAGTATGTAAGTCTGCATATAATGAACCCTTTTACTATCTCTGATAAATCATAATGGAGTTCAAAATGAAAGCTCACGAGGAGCTTGTTAATTTAGCATGAGTCAATCACAAACACAAAAGCACATAAGCGGGCGCTTACCTCAATCCTCTGACAATTCTTCAGGCATCCTGAGTTACCATCTTCATTTTTTATCTTAACTATCTTTAATTAAATAGTCCGGGTGGAGCTTGGGTTGAATCGAGATGCTCCTTTGTGGACAGCAAGTTAAATTTGTTTACTCTTTCCAATCTGTTTGCCCTTGACCACTTTCAAGGACTAAATTAAGACATGCAAACCGGTGAATTGGAGCTAAGCCCAAGTTGAGTTCTTAAACATTTGTCGATAGTGACTATTTCATAGGGACACTACTCAAAAAGCAAAGGTTAGTAAACTGCTCATGCATGTGTGTGTGCATGAGGGACTGTGGTTGTTTGTCATTGATTATTGAGTTTTAGTTCACAAGGCTAAATTCCCAGGCCTTAAGTCTAAAGTCAATGCCAGGATAAAATCCCAGCTGCTGCCACTGCAGCTCTGTTGTAGGGACCTTGGCGGTGAATCGAGAAGAGTGCATTGAGCCCTTTGAGAGCCCAGCCATTGTGTGTTCAGCAAATCACTTCACCTGAGCTTCTATTCAAACCTGTAGTCGGTGTGAATCCTTCAAAGCTTTGAAGATCAACAACAGAAGAACGCCTGATGTTTAATGTATTTTTGTACTTGAAAGCAGTATTCGCCTTTTTTCCTGAGGTGTTTTGTCGATAAAGCGCGTTCAACAATTTCTCAGAATTTCACAGTAGGTTTGTTACCTTGAGAAAACTCATTAGAGAAGGGGTGGGGCATTTGCAAAGTTGCACAGTTGGAAATAATGGGAAATCTTAAAACATAAATTAGGTTTGCCAAGTTGTGCAATAGAGAGAGAAATTCAAAAGATGTGCCAGGATTATGTTAATATCCTGAAAATGTATTTACTAATATGTCCTTCCTGGTGCTGGGAAATCTTTGCAACAACAAACGACAAAGTAATTCCATACATCCATCCATCCATCCATCCGTCCGTCCGTTCAGGTGTTAAACAGGTGTCTTACTGGCCTAGTAAGACACTGATTAGCTGGTTCATGTGTGTTTATTTGGGGTTGAAACTAAATTCTGCTGGACAGTGGCCCTCCAGGACCGAGTTTGGAGACCCCTGAGTTAAATGAACAAAAGAAAGTCAAGTAAAGCTGACAACATTTTTTTTAAGTAAATACAAACTATTTGAATTTGTCACTGTTACATAATTTTTATATGTGCAGGTTACTTAAAGTTATGTTAGACTTTATTATGTTAGGTGACACATTTATCAATTTAATATACATTATTAAATGAACTATTTGCTCTACAAGTGTAAGTGGAAAACTATGAAATAACAACAAGCATATTTTTAGAAACAAAATGCAAAAATAGCTTAATTGAGGGCAGGAACTCCATCCAATAAATGTGTGAACATGAGTGCCCACAGCCTAAACGCAGGCACAACTCTTCTGCATAATGGTAACCACAAAATTCCAGAAACTCCTCTAAATGTCCAACATAACTGAACATTAAACACTAATATAAACTAACAACACCTTAACACTTAAATCCCTAAATTTACTCTCCTAATGCAGTCCCTTGCAAAGCATGCTGGGAACTACAGATTCACTGCCCAGTTTGTTTGTTTCACTCAGCAATGTTAAGTTGACTGAACAAACACTTATTAAGTAAAGCTGACAATACTCATTTTTAGTAGAAACAACTCAGTCAATTTAAGTTAATTTATTTAAAGAGTTTTAGTAATGTGAACAAGGAGGATTTGAGTGCAACTAACAAAAGTGAAATTTTTTATCTATCTATCTATCTATCTATCTATCTATCTATCTATCTATCTATCTATCTATCTATCTATCTATCTATCTATCTATCTATCTATCTATCTATCTATCTATCTATCTATCTATCTATCTATCTATCTATCTATCTATCTATCTATCTATCATCTATCTGTCTGTCTGTCTGTCTGTCTGTCTGTCTGTCTGTCTGTCTGTCTGTCTGTCTGTCTGTCTGTCTGTCTGTCTGTCTGTCTGTCTGTCTGTCTGTCTGTCTGTCTGTCTGTCTGTCTATCTATCTATCTATCTATCTATCTATCTATCTATCTATCTATCTATCGAATCATCTTATACAAAACTGAATCTTATATTCAGTTCCTGGATGATTCAGTAATTGCTTTTGGAGGCTATGTTCAGCTGGCGCAAAAAAATAAATAAAATACAATTCTGAATCAAATCTGATTTAACCACATATGGAGGAAATTTAAACAGTGTGTTCAAACAGTATGTCCAAATATTTCGGCTGTAAGTTCTGAACCGAGACTTGACAGGGCGTTTAGATGATGCACAAGATGATGCACCTCCATTTTCCCCCATCTGTTTTTAAAGCCTCGTTGTCACATACAAGTGCGTGGGTACGCCTATGTCCTTACCAAAGCAACCCATGCAGATAGGTTGGTTATGTCTGGACACACAAGTCTTGTCTGATCACTTAATAGATCAATTATTAGCACGGACAGTCTGCCTGAAAGTATCTGAACATTGCCAAAGTGTATGATTCGATGACTCTTTTGTTCATGAATGCAGTGCGGTTTAAGTGAATCGATTGAATGAACAAGTCAACGAGTCACTTAACACAGTAACTGAATGAATTAAAAGAGAGTTAAATTTACTCACCATCGAGAACCATTAAACCAGATGTCAGATGACAATCTAGATCAGTCAGACTCCAGATTAAGTTTAAAGAATAGTTATATGGACCAGTATTGCTGGCCAAAGAGATTTAAGGATGGACTAAAACAGATAGAAGCCAAATGACTAAAATTGTCACACCTAGTTAGAACAAAAGCAGATTTACATAATCAAGATTGTTTTACATTTACATTTATGCATTTGGCAGACACTTTTATCCAAAGCGACTTACAGCGCCCTTATTACAGGGATAATCCCCTTGGAGCAGCATGGAGTAAAGTGCCTTGCTCAAGGACACACTGGTGGTGACCGCTGGGATCGAACCAGCAACCTTCTGCGTATCAGTTCCATTGTTTAACCCACCAGACCACCATCTCACGTTTTATCACACCTTGATAGGATACGGCACTAGAGACAGAGAAAAAATAGGCTGCTTACAAACATTGGCAAATTGTTAGATGAGGTCAAATACGATCCTGCTGGAATGTCCATAAGAATATATGACCGGAGGAGACATTTTTGCTTTCGCAGCAAAGGCGTCATCATTCACAGCGCACACAGCAGACAGCCCATAATAACCACGTCACAGCTGATGATGATACAGAGGTCACCGTGGAGCACACACACACACACACACACACACACACACACACACACACACACACACACACACACACACACACACACACACACACACACACACACACACACACACACACACACACACACACACACACACACACACACACGTGGAGTCTGAGACGAGACCTAGGGCATGAGATTAAGCAGATAGAAGTCTGGAAGACTGTCATTTTTCCCCCTCGTAATGGCTTGGAGTAAGTGCTGAAGTTCAGTGTGGCACAAAGAGAGAGAGAAAGAGACGCACATTCATAACTCATTTTCCTTATGACAAACGGGCACATGTGAAGAGCTGGAACTTAAATTATGATTATGGGAGATAAAATGCTTAAATCGACAATCTGCAGGCAGGGAAATTCAATTGGAATGTTTAGTAGACACACATGACAGTGGTGTTGTGAAATAACTAAATTTGACATTTTAATGTGAGTGAAAGTTTATTCATATAAAATGTATCGTATGCAAATGTCCTGAAAAAAACATATAACAAGTACACTGAAGCATACTCTTCAGAAGTTGCTGTAGGCCTATTATTAGACTATTATTATTTTTTGTGTTTTAGAATGGAATATTGGATTAGGTGGAGTGCATTTTAAGGTACATTATAGCATTTCACTTCAAGATCACATGTGCTTTAATTTAACTGTGTAAGTTAATTATCATTGATTATTATTATTGAAAATTATTCAAAGGTGATTAATCTTGTATAGTGGTTCAGTTAATCAGCATTCAGCGCAAACAGATCAATAAAGTTTTTTTTTTGGCAGTCATGCCATAGAAAAAAATCCCAAATGGTTCCTCAAAGAACAATCTAAAGAACCTTTTTTTCAACTTAAAGGGTCATGAAACCCTAAACCAAATTTTCAGAGATTTTAACAGAAGTATGTGTGTTGAACATCATGGAAAACAATGTTACCATCTGTTAGTTTTGAATGTGGGAGAACACTAGTTAATTTTAAACCTTTTTGCTCTATTTTCAACTTCCTGGTTTAAATTCCTCTTCATGTCAACGTCATAGGTTGTGACGTTTTCTCTATAGTACTATAGTACGGCGATGACTCATTGTTGTCTCATAATTATTAATGAGACTGCGTGTCTTTATCCTATGAGAAGACGCGTTGCTTAATTCACGACAGCACGCGCTTAATTATTCATGACAGCGTTGATAGGCATTTTCCTCTGACTGGTGCTTCAAACGTTTAGATCGCACTCAGTAAGTGAGAGATGCATTAATGGATCAAAACTCCGCCATTAAACCACGCCCACTTTTATAGCATTTTTCAAAACTGTGGTGAGAACTTAGCCTAGAAATCTAGATGCACCCTAGCGGCAGCAAATCTAATTTGCAGCGAGGGCATCTAGCAACTCTCCGTTGGCTTGCGAGCTGGAAAAACCGAACTCTGGTCAGGCCAATCACATCGTGTATAGAGTAAGTGGGCGGGCTTAACATAATGACGGCAGAGTTACGGCGGTTCCGTGTGCTGCTCGTAAACAAAGAAGCTGGCGAACAGTGGTGTTTCTAATCGGCTTTGGCCGCGACTCTGGAAGACTTGGAAGTTAAGCTTTTCTTTGAGAAAGAACAAAGAACGGCACTGAAGTCATTCCTAAGAAAGGAAGATGTGTTCGGAGTTTTGCCGACCGGATACGGCGAAAGTTTAATCTATCAACTCGCTCGGCTTCACCTTCTTCGCTGCTCTGGTTGGCGTGCAGAGGGAATTTGAAAGACAACCGTTTATCCCGCCCCTCGGACTGAGCCCTGCCAATGGTGTGTTCCCAGACCCAACATCTTGATGTGGGTCTGGCTTGTCAGGCTAGAGAGAACTGACTGCTGCTGAAAAAGGGCGTTTCATGACCCTTTAAGAACCTTTTTCTGTAATGGAGAAATCCCATGGATGTTAACCCTTACCTTGGCTCTTTATAGTGACCTGGGATGTCATTCACTACCCTCCCCCTCGTTAATTTTTTAAAGTTAGACATCAACGTTTTCTCTTAGTATTCCTCAATTAGAAAAGTTTTCTATGGAAGCTTGTTTCTGCCACAGAAAACATTTAAAAAGATAATTGTGTTTACATCTTGCAATTCAGACTTTTCCTCCACTAATAGTTATTATTTAGTTTAATATTTAAGAGAAAACGCACAATTCTAGATCATTATAATGTTGTAAAAACATGATGTTTTTCTTCTTGCTGAAAAAAGTAAAAAATCTGCATACTCTTCTTTTTACCACTATGTGTGTGTGAAGGGAAACAATTATACAATATAAGGCCTAATATTGATTTCTCACTAACAGAAGCACGAATAGATTCTAGTTTCATACTCACTGGCAACCCAAACAGACTCATAATATGCATGGTATTGTTTTTGTTTTTAAATAAAGTTGTATTCCACTTAAAATATTATTTAGACTCAATGACCAATCGTTATGTAGGTAAATAGCTTTATTTTGCAAGTCAAAACGGGACAAACTAATATAGAGATTTTTCCACTAGGTGGCGCTTGAGGTTAAAATTCATCATAGGAGATGCTTCCTCAGGTTCAAAATTGAAACCTTCGATGTCGATAGCATTTTAATAGTTGGCAAAGATATTTTGCACTGAACTGTTATATTTGCGTTGTCTGGCTATCACCAGACCAAGCACAATTTAAGATGGAACATTGGTCTGGGGCTCCTCCATGAACTGCCACCATAACGTGGTGGAGGGGTTTGAGTACCCGAACGACCCTAGGAGCTACGTTGTCCGGGGCTATATGCCCCTGGTAGGGTCTCCCAAGGCAAACAGGTCCTAGGTGATGGGTCAGACTAAGAGCAGTTCAAAAACCCCTTATGAAGAAAATTAAAACAAGGACCGTGACGTCGCCCGGTACGGCGCAGCCGGGGCCCCACCCTGGAGCCAGGCCTGGGGTTGGGGCTCGTATGCGAGCGCCTGGTGGCCGGGCCTTCCCCCACGGGGTCCGGCCGGGCTCAGCCCAAAGGAGCGACGTGGGGACACCTTCCCGTGGGCTCACCACTCACGGGAGGGACCGTAAGGGGCCGGTGCAAAGCAAATCGGGCAGCAGTCGAAGGCGGGGGCCTAGACGACCCGATCCCTGGACACGGAAACTGGCTCTTGGGACATGGAATGTCACCTCGCTGGCGGGGAAAGAGCCTGAGATTGTGCGTGAGGTTGAGAGGTTCCGACTAGAGATAGTTGGAATCACCTCAACGCACGGCTTGGGCTCTGGAACCACACTCCTCGAGAGGGGATGGACTCTTCACCACTCTGGAGTTGCCCATGGTGAGAGGCGGCGGGCTGGTGTGGGTTTGCTTATAGCCCCCCAGCTCTGCCGCCACGTGTTGGAGTTTACCCCGGTGAACGAGAGGGTCGTTTCCCTGCGGCTTCGGCTCGGGGATAGGTCTCTCACTGTTGTGTGTGCCTACGGGCCAAACAGCAGTACAGAGTACCCGACCTTCTTGGTGTCCCTGGGAGGGGTGCTGGAGAGTGCTCCGACTGGGGACTCCATCGTTCTACTGGGGGACTTCAACGCCCACGTGGGCAATGACAGTGAAACCTGGAGGGGCGTGATTGGGAGGAACGGCCCCCCTGATCTGAACCCTAGTGGTGTTCAGTTATTGGACTTCTGTGCTAGTTACAGTTTGTCCATAACGAACACCATGTTCAAGCATAAGGGTGTCCATCAGTGTACATGGCACCAGGACACCCTAGGTCGTAGGTCAATGATCGACTTTGTGGTCGTTTCATCTGACCTGCGGGCGTATGTCTTGGACACTCGGGTGAAGAGAGGGGCGGAGCTGTCAACTGATCACCACCTGGTGGTGAGTTGGATCCGATGGCGGGGGAGGAAGCTGGATAGACTCGGTAGACCCAAACGTACTGTGAGGGTCTGCTGGGAACGTTTGGCCGAGTCTCCTGTCAGAGAGATCTTCAACTCCTGCCTCCGGCAGAGCTTCGACCAGATCCCGAGGGAGGCTGGAGATATTGAGTCTGAGTGGACCATGTTCTCCACCTCCATTGTCAAAGCGGCTGCTCGGAGCTGTGGACGCAAGGTCTCCGGTGCCTGTCGAGGCGGCAATCCCCGAACCCGGTGGTGGACACCGGAAGTAAGGGATGCCGTCAAGCTGAAGAAGGAGTCCTGGTCGTCCTGGTCGTGGAACACTGGACCAGCTCTATACCCTCTACAGGGTGCTGGAGGGTTCATGGGAGTTTGCCCAACCAGTCCACATTTGTTTTGTGGATTTGGAGAAGGCATTCGACTGTGTCCCTCGCGGCGTCCTGTGGAGGGTGCTGGGGGAATATGGGGTCCGGGGTCCTTTGCTGAGGGCTGTCCGGTCCCTGTATGACCGAAGCAGGAGTTTGGTCCGCACTGCCGGCAGTAAGTCAGACTTGTTCCTGGTGCATGTTGGACTCCGGCAGGGCTGCCCTTTGTCGCCGGTTCTGTTCATAATTTTTATGGACAGAATTTCTAGGCGCAGCCAAGTGCCGGAGGGTGTCAGGTTTGGGGACCACACGGTTTCGTCTCTGCTCTTTGCGGATGACGTTGTCGTGTTGGCCCCTTCTAACCAGGACCTTCAGCATGCACTGGGACGATTTGCAGCCGAGTGTGAAGCGGCTGGGATGGGGATCAGCACCTCCAAATCCGAGGCCATGGTCCTCAGTCGGAAAAGGGTGGCTTGCCCACTTCAGGTTGGTGGAGAGTTCCTGCCCCAAGTGGAGGAGTTCAAGTATCTAGGGGTCTTGTTCACGAGTGAGGGGAGGATGGAACGGGAGATTGACAGACGGATCGGTGCAGCTTCTGCAGTAATGCGGTCGATGTACCGGTCTGTCGTGGTGAAGAAAGAGCTAAGCCGTAAGGCGAAGCTCTCGATTTACCGGTCAATCTACGCTCCTACTCTCACCTATGGTCATGAGCTTTGGGTCATGACCGAAAGGACAAGATCCCGGATACAGGCGGCCGAAATGAGCTTTCTCCGCAGGGTGGCTGGGCGCTCCCTTAGAGATAGGGTGAGAAGCTCAGTCACCCGGGAGGAACTCGGAGTAGAGCCGCTGCTCCTCCACATCGAGAGGGGACAGCTGAGGTGGCTCGGGCATCTGTTCCGGATGCCTCCTGAACGCCTTCCCGGGAAGGTGTTTCGGGCATGTCCAACCGGGAGGAGGCCCCGGGGAAGACCAAGGACACGCTGGAGGGACTATGTCTCCCGGCTGGCCTTGGAACGCCTCGGTGTCCCCCCGGAAGAGCTAGAGGAAGTGTCTCGGGAGAGGGAAGTCTGGGCATCTCTGCTTAGACTGCTGCCCCCGCGACCCGGCCCCGGATAAGCGGAAGAAGATGGATGGCATTGGTCTGGGAAGTCTGCGCTGTATTTTCTACTGCACAAGAGGTGTGATAAACGAGCATAAATTAAATGACTCTGTGTGCAATTGGATAGTCCTTCAACCAATCAGACTACAAGAGGCGTGATCAACGACCACAATTCAAATGACTCTGTACACAATTGGATAGTCCTTCAACCAATCAGACCACAAGAGGCGTGATCAATGGGCAACGACCCATTGCTTCTCTGTCCGTCATCGTGTTAAACCTGCCAATAACGTGCCAAGTGGATAAGCCAGTCTGTGATTGGTTCCCGCAAAAGTGTAACAGAAGCAGTGGAAATTAATGTACATGTTTCCAGACTGAGTTGCAGGGCGAAATCAAATTGCCGGCAGATCTGACTGGGTTTACCCAGTCTAATATTTGCGCCCTTTTCTAATTTCTGGAACGCATTTTTATGACTCATGGTGGCAACTCTCAGAAAGGGTGTAGCCTAAAGATTTCAGCGGCAATGTGGATTTATGTAATTGGCAAACGTGGTGCGCTGCAAATACAAACAAGAGAACCAATCAAAAGCATCATAATAGCACCGCTTTATTAAACAGCCTTTAGATGGCTGGAGGCATCGTGCACATCTCGCAGCGTGACTCAGCTTCACATTCTCTATAGCACATCTCTCGATAGTGTCCCAATTCAAAGGCTGCATGAAGAACTCAGACTTGAAAGGCCACGCCTTCGAAGGTCTGACTGAGCGTTGTCAAATGGGACAATCTAGCTCACGGAGGACTGTTCTTGATGAGTGGCAGTAGCATTTGTACTGGACTTTTTTGAAAGTTATATTCAACTGCCTAAAAACAAAACAGGGTTCACAACCTGTCAAAACTGGCTTGCAATGCATCTGGGGTAGGCAAGGCTGTGAAGGATCCATCTGTTGTATCATGGGAAACAAAGGACACATTTCTGCCGTCCAAAGGCAAAGCTCAGTAACTACACATTTGGTCAAAATTGAGTTAAGACTTGAAATGGGCTTTGTGACATCTGTTCTGTCTTGTGACAAAGTTTGCTGGTTCAATTTTTTCCAGTTTTAGAGAAACGAGCATGTCAAAATTGCAGTAACTACAAAATCCAAGCCAATACCAAGGCAAACCGCAGTAAGTGATGTTACTGCGTTCTAGCTTTGTTTCCCCGTTTTTGACACCGCAGATACTGCGGTTTCAGCCTTGTCACGAATGGGGATTGTAACTTATGCGGTTTGCCCCGATCATAACACACAGAAACAACAAGCCTACCATGGCACAATCCCGCAGCCAAATGATGGTTGAACTCGCGTTGAAACGCAAATATTCAAAGACTGGTAAGGAAGATAGCAAAATATAAACTCATAGTAAGGCAACTGAAAGCTTTATAATCAGTTAACATTGACTAGCCAGCCGCTAGCAAATTTTGACTTATACCTGTGCTGCTCTATTAAAGGCAATATCCTCTGACAACGTAATGATAATCCGATTTAATCACGTTGGTGTTTGTTGATTCGGACATCTCTCCGTTTCAGGCAGCTAATCCAATTGTATTGACAGGGGTTACTTCTTCAAAAGTTAGCTGGGTCTGGTAAAGTTATCTTGTTAGACAAAGTTACTCTAAAAGTTAGCGGCGCCAGTCAGCAGGTGACAACCGGACCGACAGCAAGCACACTAGGAGAAAAGTACACTTGCATAATGTACTGAAAGTACTCTATTTTCACGCACTAATTTCGTAGGCTACTTAATATACAAAAAAAAGTGCCAATCAGTTTTTTGGATTTCACAGATAGGCTAGCTAAGAATACATAATAATTATATTTTAATTATTAATTATTGCTTTAAGGGTGTAGATAGCATAAACAGGAAATTTACATGTTTGAGAAAAGCTTAGAAGTTAGGCTAAAGGGAGAAGAAGCATACGTAAGTTAACTTACTCTCTAACCTCTAATTCTAGGAAATGATGTATGGCCATATTAAAGGGATAGTTCAACCGAAAATGAAAATTCTGTATTATATAAAGTTTATTATTACTATAAACATGTATTAAGAAGCATGGAAAAAGTTGGATGAACACATTTAGTTTGTAGATACTGCACTTTGCCTTTGCAATAGTGTTTTAGTTGTTTAAGGTCATTCAAAGGCAGAGTGCAGTATCTGCATTTTGGGGGTCAAAGATCACATCGGTGTTCATGGTTTTTATCAATAAAAAATTTCTTCCTAAGAAGGCAATACATGAATGCATTACCACTAATCTACCCACAACATGTTTGACTGGCTGGTGTAAAAACTTTAAAGCCATTTTTCTCAGTTTAGGTGTTTGCGTAGTTACTGCACTTAGCCTTTGTAGGGCAGATTTGGAGGCCGCATTTGAAGAAGCCTTTTAATTGGGACAGTGTTTGTTGCGCAGCACTGACGCAATCTGCCCTCGAAGGATGCAGCCTCTGAATTGGGATGCAGCACATGGCATGCCACCCAATTTGATGCATCATTCATGTCTGTAGTAAATGATGCGGAATGAGTTGTACTGAAGTTTAATACTTAGGATTAGAGTTTGTATAAATCCCTAACCCCAAATATGAGCTATAATTTCAAAGTCACTATTTGAGAATAACAGGATCACTTCCTGTCAGCGCCTGCTTTGAAGAAGTCAGTCTGACTGAGGAAGTTTGTGCAGTGTCTGAAACTTTTGAAGGTGACCTACATGAAGGCTCTGAGGAAAATAAAGAGCTTTATCCTTTCATTTATAGATCTGAGATTCATTTTTCATATAATTGCAGCGAGTCGCTCTCAGTCACGTTCACTCTTTCGTGCATAGGCACACAAACATATGCGGTTCTCAATTGGAAGATATCAACTGTTGTCAGATTTCATTTGCATTTAAATCAGTGGGAAGCTTTATTTCTGAATCTGTCTGTCTGTCTATCTGTCAGTACACCTCACACATCACGCCTTTTTATTCCCCTCTGCCTCCCTGTGATTGAATGGCTTTGGTTGTCTCTCCCACATACAAAATGGATCCAATTCTAAAGAAACTGGAACAAAATAGTATGCCCATTGTTGCCCAAACAACATCAAACAGTATTGGGCATTACATGTTCTAGCTCAAAAATAGTTTTTTTTAATAGGCCACGTTATATATGTCTACTGCTAAAAGAGATGAGGAAATATTTAAACAAACTCACCTCAATGGTCTTTCTTATTTGTAGAGCTGGCAAACCTGATTAATATTAATGAATCGATTAATTTTAATTTTAAACAGTTTCATTTGTAGTGTTGGAACGTTTGAATCATTTTAATAAATCAGTTTATTAGACGGTCATCTGTTCTATATATTACGTTGGGAAATCTGATTCGTTCTAGTGAATTGGTTCAAGCCTGCAATAGTTAAATATGTATGTCATGATCCCAGCCCTGTCTTGTGAGTACTTTTGTTATTTCCTGTCTTGTGTAATTTTTTGTAATTTTTCATGTTGATCAGTTTCCCCAGGTGTTTCCCATTTAGCCGTCTCCTTCTGTCAGGAGTCCAGAGAGGACTCCGCCTGCTGTCCCGAGTCCAGAGAGGACTCCGCCTCCTGTCACGAGTGCAGAGAGGCCTCCGCCTCCTGTCACGAGTCCAGAGAGGACTCCACCTCCTGTCCCGAGTCCAGAGAGGACTCCGCCTCCTGTCACGTGTCCAGAGAGGACTCCGCCTCCTGTCACGAGTCCAGAGAGGACTCCGCCTGCTGTCCCGAGTCCAGAGAGGACTCCGCCTCCTGTCCCGAGTCCAGAGAGGGCTCCGCCTCCTGTCACGAGTGCAGAGAGGCCTCCGCCTCCTGTCACGAGTCCAGAGAGGACTCCACCTCCTGTCACGAGTCAGAGAGGACTCCGCCTGCTGTCCCGAGTCCAGAGAGGACTCCGCCTCCTGTCCCGAGTCCAGAGAGGCCTCCGCCTCCTGTCACGTGTCCAGAGAGGACTCCGCCTCCTGTCACGAGTCCAGAGAGGGCTCCGCCTCCTGTAACGAGTCCAGAGAGGGCTCCGCCTCCTGTCACGAGTGCAGAGAGGCCTCCGCCTCCTGTCACGAGTCCAGAGAGGACTCCACCTCCTGTCACGAGTCCAGAGAGGACTCCGCCTCCTGTCACGAGTCCAGAGAGGGCTCCGCCTCCTGTAACGAGTCCAGAGAGGGCTCCGCCTCCTGTCACGAGTGCAGAGAGGCCTCCGCCTCCTGTAACGAGTCCAGAGAGGGCTCCTCCTCCTGTCACGAGTGCAGAGAGGCCTCCGCCTCCTGTCACGAGTCCAGAGAGGGCTCCGCCTCCTGTAACGAGTCCAGAGAGGGCTCCGCCTCCTGTCACGAGTGCAGAGAGGCCTCCGCCTCCTGTCACGAGTCCAGAGAGGACTCCGCCTCCTGTCCCGAGTCCAGAGAGGGCTCCGCCTCCTGTCACGAGTGCAGAGAGGCCTCCGCCTCCTGTCACGAGTCCAGAGAGGACTCCACCTCCTGTCACGAGTCAGAGAGGACTCCGCCTGCTGTCCCGAGTCCAGAGAGGACTCCGCCTCCTGTCCCGAGTCCAGAGAGGCCTCCGCCTCCTGTCACGTGTCCAGAGAGGACTCCGCCTCCTGTCCCGAGTCCAGAGAGGCCTCCGCCTCCTGTCACGTGTCCAGAGAGGACTCCGCCTCCTGTCACGAGTCCAGAGAGGGCTCCGCCTCCTGTAACGAGTCCAGAGAGGACTCTGCCTCCTGTCCCGAGTCCAGAGAGGCCTCCGCCTCCTGTCACGTGTCCAGAGAGGCCTCCGCCTCCTCTCACGTGTCCAGAGAGGACTCCGCCTCCTGTCACGAGTCCAGAGAGGACTCCGCCTGCTGTCCCGAGTCCAGAGAGGACTCCGCCTCCTGTCACGTGTCCAGAGAGGACTCCACCTCCTGTCACGAGTCCAGAGAGGGCTCCGCCTCCTGTCACGAGTCCAGAGAGGACTCCGCCTGCTGTCCCGAGTCCAGAGAGGACTCCGCCTCCTGTCCCGAGTCCAGAGAGGGCTCCGCCTCCTGTCACGAGTGCAGAGAGGCCTCCGCCTCCTGTCACGAGTCCAGAGAGGACTCCACCTCCTGTCACGAGTCCAGAGAGGCCTCCGCCTCCTGTCAAGAGTCCAGAGAGGACTCCGCCTCCTGTCACGTGTCCAGAGAGGACTCCGCCTTCCTCCAGAGAGGAACTTTTTCCCCCCAGATCTGCTACTGTCTGCGTTTCCACTGCGGTCTAAAGTACCGGGTAGATTAGGCAAATTAGCCCAGAGACGTGGGACTGCGCGCAACTGTTCCTCCCAGTCAGAGATGGACAGGAATCATTTTTGCACGATACTGTCTGCAACAATAACAAGTAGAGGAGATTTAAGCAGCGCTGCTTTTGGTAGTTATGTATTGTTTTAATAAAGAGGTCATAAACAAAACGGCGGAAAAGACACGAGTACTGATACTAAAGCGTATTCTGAAAGCTCGTAAAGCTAGATTTAAAATAAGACAACCCATGTTATTATCAGCTATTACGGACATCGACCGTGCAATTGCTGAGACGAACGCGTGCCATTGGACAGAAAGAGCAAGACTGATATTTACTGAACGCAGAACGAACGAACCTCGCAAAAGACTTTTATAAAATGCTGTGTGAGTTCAACCAAGGAGCATGTTCAGCGCCCAAGTCCCATCCTCGAAAGTTCCCGAACTTTGAAAAAGTACTACCCCGGGAGCAGGGCTGTTTGGAGGGGGAAATATTTACCCGGAACTTCATTTAGACCCTGGTTCCTGCGGTCGAAACACACCGAGTACCAGCCCAAAGTTCCTAGTTCCTGGGGAAAGTTCCTGCGGTGGAAACGCGGCTTAAATGGGAAACACCTGGGGAAACTAATCAACATGAAGAACTACAAAACATGACACAAGACAATAACAAAAGTCCTCACAAGACAAGGCTGGGATCATGACATATATAAAATTACACAAATATACTTTATGTATTTAATCTCACTTTATTAACTAATGTCTTTGCTGTCAATCTTCGATGATCCACTTCAACCATGACTTTAGATAAACATCACATTTGTTTAATTAGTTTTAAAATATATATATTTTTACAATTTTTATTGCTGAAGTAAGCGTAACTTTCTTCTCCTGCATCTTATTCTTCTGCAGTCCAGGATGGCAGAACAACTGAAAGTTTCATTTTAACTGTGCCCTCTACTGTACAGGCATGAATTAGCATTTTTTGTCAGCCTGAGGCTTATTTCACTTTTCGTGTGAAAGGGCCTTTACATTAGCCAAAAATAGAACTTTTTTGTTGTCATTAAAAAAAAAAAGCAACCCAGCCCCCAGGTGAGAAAAGTAATGCAAAAGTAATGTAACACATTACTTTCCATAAAAAGTAACTAAGTAACTGATCAACTGTTTTGGATCTGATAGAGCATCACAAACCGTAAGTAAATGATTTGATAATGCTTTGTCTATTTTATATGGATAATATTTTAAAAACACTCACTCACAGGCAATAGCGAGTGGGTGTTGATGCTGTTTCCTTTGCAATGATGTTATCTAACCATAACAGTGGCTGTTTACTGACAAGCCTTGAAGGAGCTGCCAACCAGATGTCAACCAGATATTGGTGCTGGATTATTTACTCGTCACATTATCATATGAGTACTATTCATTTTAAATACCGGTATATTGCAACACTTGTATGTCAAAAGATCAAAGCGGATTTGATTTTGCATGTCATGACCCCTTTAAAGAAACATGTACTCTAAAAAATAATGTGTTGTCTCAACAAAGTTTGCATCAATTGTTTGAGTTATGAAAACTTTGAGTAAATTAACGTTCAACCAACATTGAGTTAGAGGAACTTTAATATGTAGCATAAACACATGTTTTTAAGTTGATAACTCAAAACAATTAAGTCGCTCCAACTACCAGAGTTGTAGCCCTGGAACCAATTAATCTTATCTATTTAGTTTAAATCAACAGCTATCATAGCACATGCTAACATAACTTATTTAACATGTATATTTAATGAACAAGTAAGATATTGTCACTGGCATTAGCGCAGTCATTAATTATAAGTCAATAGTGTTTACCTTCATGTATCTACTCTTCAGCACAATGGTAACCACAAAAACTAACAGCATTAAACACTAAGGGCCCTATTTTAATGATCTGGCGCACGGTCTAAAGCACACGGCGCAAGTGCACTTATGGCGTGTCCGAATCCACTTTTGCTAGTTTAACGACGGGCAAAAATGGTCAGCGCGCCAGGCGCTTGGTCTAAAAGGGTTGTCACTATTCTCTTAATGGGAGTGTCATCTCCCATTCCCTTTAAAAGCCAGTTGCGCTCACGTCATGGTGGATTCGCTATTTAAAGCGGAAGGACTGAACGCTTCTCCAGAGAGGAAATCCTTTTATTTTTAATATTTAAAAATGTTTGTGTGTGTGTTTGTCCCTGTGTGTGTAATAAGCAGAGTGTACGCACGCTGTGCACCCGCCTATAGGCGCATTAGTAATTACTAATGCGCCCTTTAAATAACACAAATAACACAAAAATTACTGCAGTATTTTTCAGTTGCCTCAAAATAGCAACACGCCAACAATGCGCCTGAACACACCTCATTTTCAGCCCAACATGGCCATGGGCGAACAGATGGGCGCAAATGCATTTGCTATTTAAACAACGTGGCACTGGACGTGAAAATGATAACTGCGTCGGGCTGAAACTAGCAACACTTGCTTCGCACCTGGTGACGCATCGCGTCGGTTGTATGATAGGGCCCTAACAGGTCTTTCCCTTCACTAAAAATAAATAAATGAACACTTAATTTCAACATTTATTCTCCTTATCCAGTCCTACGCAATTTCCAGGTGATCAAGACAATTTCATTAAGTTACTACAACCTAATTACTATTATTTTTTTTTATTTGAGTTTAAATTACAAACGATATCAATTTGATGTAATGATCAACATCATGTCAACAGAACTCAACAAAATAAGGTTGAATTAAAACAGTAAATTAGAATTTTTTCTTGCAACCATGCATTTACTTAAGTTGTGGTAACAGGTCCCCTGAATCACTTTTTAGAGTGAAGATCTGACAAAGAATGAAAAGACACGAGGAGACAAAGAAACAGGTGAGAGAGTGATGTGTAGAGGAAGAAGTGACAAGGGGAAGAGAATGATTGTAAAAACGAGCGACATTCAGAGAGATTGAGTGATGATGGAAAAATATTTTTGACAAGAAAAGAGGTTTGGAGGGAAGGAAAATAAGAAGGAAAAGGCCCTTTATTAAAGTATTCAGAGGAAAAGCAAGGTGTATAGGGAGAAAGAGCCGCTTGTTTTTCAGTCCACCAGTCGTGATGGTGTTTTTACTCCTTTTTCTCCACGTCGGATTAAAGTAAAAACCAGACACTTCTTAAAAATAAAAGTTTTATTAACATGTAAATTCTTACACCAGCAGTCTTCTGAAATAATTTTTAGACCATTTCACAATAATACATCACTTTTAGAGCCTTTTGAATCAGTCCATTCCTCTTCTTAGCAATTTATCACTCATGCCATCATTTGTCCAAAGATAATGCTGTCTCGTTCCTTAAGCGCACAAAGTCAAACATTTCAAAGAAAACAATCAATGTTCATGCACATTCATTTCGCGGTATAAATATCACAAGTGTTTGGGGCTGTAACAGTTTGACCCGATTAATTCATTACTAAGTTAAGTTTTACAAACGTAGTACATCAGTTCATGTTCAACACTACAGCAGCATTACTAAGATGAGAGAACTTACCCGCATACTAAGACACACTGATAAGATGCACCTGTTGGTTGAGATTACTTCAAGGGTTTATTCATTTATCGACTTAATTCAGTTCCTTGACTTGAGGTAACACAATCCGCACAGTGTTTTCTTCTGGGGATACACGATTGGAAATAAATGAGCAAAGATAATCATAAACCATTTAAGTAAACTCAGTTAAGAAGACTTCTTGTGGAAACTTGTACCATATTAAAAAAATTAAACTGGCCAAATACAGTACAATTACAGTGTTTACTGTAGGTCCAAAGATCAAAATTGACACTCACAGACTGGGAAATGGTATCAAAGCACAGAAGGTAGCAATAACAACAAAACCATTGAAAAAATAATTCATAAAAATAACAAATACATACGATAATAAACATTTTTCTTCATTCTCAGCGAAGCACATCGTAATTACTCTACCGATGGGAATATCACTGGATAAAAGCTCTTATTCAATTTTAAAGTAGGAGCACTCATCAAAAATTCCAAGACAAGAAACTGCAGATACAAAGATGCCAGCACTCAGATCAGGTTTACCAAGACAGATAGATTACTGAACAAGCATTTGTCGTAAATACAGAGATTATTCATCATCAAAGGTACTAAGAAATGAGCATGTGATCTCGTCACAGTAAGAAGGGCGAGATACTCCTTGAAGTTACTAAGATTATTCTACTCTCATCGTAAATACTAAGATCAGGTTACCCATGAGTGAAACTGATATAAAACAGGAATACCCATAGAAACAGTGCGTTATGCGAGCGCTCGGGCGCTCGGTTGGAATACTAAGATATCGTGACTGATGGCGTGACGTGTTTTAAATGCATAGAGACACATGGAGTCATTCACTGTCCTGCGACAAACTCCATTACTAAGATAACACTGGAACTGTAAACAGAACAAGTATGCCACTCTCTTTCTCACAACATCTTATTGTGCTTCTGAATCACCCTCAGGGGCGACAGCAGTCTATTGTGTTTGTAATACTCCAGGTAAAGATGTCACGTGGTCTGATATGAACTCACAGCTAAAATAGATGATTGTTACTAAGAACTTGAAATAGTCAGGTAAACTTGAACTTGTTTTTTTACACCCTGAGCACTCTCGGAGCATATGGTGTTTGAGTTTCACTAACATTTTATTTTTCCAATTTTACTGGGATACAAAATTAACCATGTGAAATAAGAATAACGTTACAGAAGCCAAAGGGCACTATAGTTCAACAGATTATAAAATTACATTAAATGATAAGTCGTACAAAATTTAAAGATTGTAATATACTTAAGATTTCAATAAGTGCATTGATGTCTTTCATAAAGCATTATTACTCACTGCAATCAGAATTGAGGCTCCTTTGTTAAAGGAGCCAAAAAACATTATAGTTCTTCCCAAAAATTGCTAAAACATTGCTGCTACTGGTATTCATACTTTGTAGTATTTCAAATTTGAGGCTTACATTTGACCCTGAACTTGAAGATCCACTGATTAATGTGAATAAAAGTAAACCAATGCCTATGACTGATAGCGATGTTTATTTGCACACGGTCTGCGCTGTTTTAGCACCCGGGACACTATCAGGAAATGCAAGCACAGCCACAAAATTTGTGCTAAATGGAATTTTCTAAATGCAATTCTTGATCACGTCAGTTGGTTGACTGCTAGATGTGTGGTTAAACTGAATTTAACGAGGGATTTTGCGCTGCAAAGTTTTGATTTTTCACCCCTCTGTTTTTTTGGCAGATTCTAGTTTTTACATTTTTGAGGCTTAAAGAGTTCACATACCCACAAACAATTACACACAGTTTACAGTCTATTGTACACTTCAAAGAAACTTAAAAGTATCTTAGCAACATCCTTTTCAGAATAAAAAACCTAAAAAGATGTTAGGCGAGCACAGGTTGTGGAGATTCATTTCTAAAGATGAACACACAAACAGAAAAAAACAACATTTAAAATCATTCACTTTTCTTTGCGTGCATGTCAGGATAAAATTGGGGCAAATTAGTAAGGCATTAGTAATGCTAATCGAATTATTCTCTAGAAAAATTTCTCGAAGGACAGAAGTTTTCATTTCCGCTGAATAGTTTTATTATTAACTCATCGAGCTCTTTGTTTCCATGACAATTTGTTGAAACCTGCCGATTGACAGTTCCACGTACCGGTCAGAACAGGTAGCCCAATAAACGTGCAAGAGGGCAATTACACAGACCTTTTTGTTTTTAATTAGCGCAGTGTCTCGAAGTTTAAATCTATTCACGGCGAATTCAAAATTCTTTGTGGATACGCGAGGCGCTGAAAAAATTGGGTCAAATGCATCTGTCAAGCACATGTTTACATAGAAATGCCACACAGTGGAACATGAAGGTGTGTTTACACTGTAAAATTTGTTTTCAAAGTTTAAATAAAACAAAGATTATTGGAGTACATTTGACAAGAAAATACTACTTCAGTCTTTTTACTTAAAAAGTATCACGTTTAAAGGTGCAGTAAGCGAGTTTTGAAAAAAACACTGTTGAAAAGTGGATTGGACTGAGCACCGAAACAAACTTGTAGCCAATCAGCAGTAAGAGGCGTATACACTCATGATGGGGGGGGGGGGTGCGATTGAGCCAATCAGCAGGTAGAGGCATATACACTCATGATAGAGGAGGAGAGAGAGTGAGCCAATCAGCAGATAGAGGCATATACACTCATGATGGGGGAGGAGAGAGAGTGAGCCAATCAGAAGGTAGAGGCGTATACACTCATGATGGGGGAGGAGAGAGAGTGAGCCAATCAGCAGGTAGAGGCGTATACACTCATGATGGCGGAGGAGAGAGAGTGGGCCAATCAGCAGGTAGAGGCGTATACACTCATGATGGGGGAGGAGAGAGAGTGGGCCAATCAGCAGGTAGAGGCGTATACACTCATGATGGGGGAGGAGAGAGAATGAGCCAATCAGCAGGTAGAGGCGTATACACTCATGATGGGGGAGGAGAGAGAATGAGCCAATCAGCAGGTAGAGGCGTATACACTCATGATGGGGGAGGAGAGAGAATGAGCCAATCAGCAGGTAGAGGCGTATACACTCATGATGGGGGAACAGAGAGAATGAGCCAATCAGCAGGTAGAGGCGTATACACTCATGATGGGGGAGGAGAGAGAGTGGGCCAATCAGCAGGTAGAGGCGTATACACTCATGATGGGGGAGGAGAGAGAGTGAGCCAATCAGCAGGTAGAGGCGTATACACTCATGATGGCGGAGGAGAGAGAATGAGCCAATCAGCAGGTAGAGGCGTATACACTCATGATGGGGGAGGAGAGAGAATGAGCCAATCAGCAGGTAGAGGCGTATACACTCATGATGGGGGAACAGAGAGAATGAGCCAATCAGCAGGTAGAGGCGTATACACTCATGATGGGGAAGGAGAGAGAGTGAGCCAATCAGCAGGTAGAGGCGTATACACTCATGATGGGGGAACAGAGAGAATGAGCCAATCAGCAGGTAGAGGCGTATACACTCATGATGGCGGAGGAGAGAGAGTGGGCCAATCAGCAGGTTGAGGCGTATACACCCATGATGGGGGAGGAGAGAGAGTGGGCCAATCAGCAGGTAGAGGCGTATACACTCATGATGGGGGAGGAGAGAGAGTGGGCCAATCAGCAGGTAGAGGCGTATACACTCATGATGGGGGAGGAGAGAGAATGAGCCAATCAGCAGGTAGAGGCGTATACACTCATGATGGCGGAGGAGAGAGAATGAGCCAATCAGCAGGTAGAGGCGTATACACTCATGATGGGGGAGGAGAGAGAGTGGGCCAATCAGCAGGTAGAGGCGTATACACTCATGATGGGGGAGGAGAGAGAGTGAGCCAATCAGCAGGTAGAGGCGTATACACTCATGATGGGGGAGGAGAGAGAGTGAGCCAATCAGCAGGTAGAGGCATATACACTCATGATGGGGGAGGAGAGAGAGTGAGCCAACCAGCAGGTAGAGGCGTATACACTCATGATGGGGGAGGAGAGAGAGTGGGCCAATCAGCAGGTAGAGGCGTATACACTCATGATTGGGGAGAAGAGAGAATGAGCCAATCAGCAGTAAGAGGCGTGTACACTCATGATGGGGGAGGAGAGAGAGTGAGCCAATCAGCAGGTAGAGGCGTATACACTCATGATGGGGGAGGAGAGAGAGTGGGCCAATCAGCAGGTAGAGGCGTATACACTCATGATGGGGGAGGAGAGAGAGTGAGCCAATCAGCAGGTAGAGGCGTATACACTCATGATGGGGGAGGAGAGAGAGTGAGCCAATCAGCAGGTAGAGGCGTATACACTCATGATGGGGGAGGAGAGAGAGTGAGCCAATCAGCAGGTAGAGGCGTATACACTCATGATGGGGGAGGAGAGAGAGTGAGCCAATCAGCAGGTAGAGGCGTATACACTCATGATGGCGGAGGAGAGACAGTGAGCCAATCAGCAGGTAGAGGCGTATATACCCATGATGGCGGAGGAGAGAGAATGAGCCAATCAGCAGGTAGAGGCGTATACACTCATGATGGGGGAGGAGACAGAATGAGCCAATCAGCAGGTAGAGGCGTATACACTCATGATGGGGGAGGAGAGAGAGTGAGCCAATCAGCAGGTAGAGGCGTATACACTCATGATGGGGGAGGAGAGAGAATGAGCCAATCAGCAGGTAGAGGCGTATACACTCATGATGGGGGAGGAGAGAGAGTGAGCCAATCAGCAGGTAGAGGCGTATACACTCATGATGGCGGAGGAGAGAGAGTGAGCCAATCAGCAGGTAGAGGCGTATATACTCATGATGGGGAGGAGAGAGAATGAGCCAATCAGCAGGTAGAGGCATATATACTCATGATGGCGGAGGAGAGAGAGTGAGCCAATCAGCAGGTAGAGGCGTATACACTCATGATGGGGGAGGAGAGAGAGTGAGCCAATCAGCAGGTAGAGGCATATATACTCATGATGGGGAGGAGAGAGAGTGAGCCAATCAGCAGTAAGAGGCGTATACACTTATGACGGGGAGGAGAGAGAGTGAGCCAATCAGCAGGTAGAGGCGTATACACTCATGATGGGGGAGGAGAGAGAATGAGCCAATCAGCAGGTAGAGGCGTATACACTCATGATGGGGGAGGAGAGAGAATGAGCCAATCAGCAGGTAGAGGCGTATACACTCATGATGGGGGAGGAGAGAGAATGAGCCAATCAGCAGGTAGATGCGTATACACTCATGATGGGGGAGGAGAGAGAGTGGGCCAATCAGCAGGTAGATGCGTATACACTCATGATGGGGGAGGAGAGAGAGCTCAGTGGATACAACGGATATTAGCAGAACGACTATAGAAAGAGAGAGATGACAGAGAAAATACAAAAGAGGAAAAGGTCATGGGAATATAACTTTAAAAAGAAGAGTAAGAGGCAAGAGGACACGTGTTAATATCGGAGAAGCTTTTCCTGAAAACGGCGTGAAAACGGAAGCAAGGGTTGCCCTATTTCTTCTCGATACGCGAGTAATTTTGTTTTTGTCTTTTGGTTCCCCTTTTAGTGATCACAATAACCCCTTAGGGTATTCACACTTGGCATGTTTGGTTTGATTAAAATGAATCCTGGTGCGATTGCTCTGTTAGTGCGGCTCATTTGAACATGTGTGAACGCTGCCATCTGAACCCAGGTGTGCACCAAACAAGCGGACAGAGACCACTGAAAAGACGGGTCTCAGTCCACTTCCAAACAAACTCTGGTGCGGTGCGACTGAAATAGGAACGCAACACGGTCCAAAGACATGTAAACAAACCAAAAACAGGACATGATGTCACAAGATATGACCCTAAAAAGGACAGAATGCTCAAGCACATCTGCTTTTTTTCGTCATAGTCATGATTTTGCCATCACAGTTTGGTACAGGCATCAGAACCGCGTCTTCCCACAGCAGATCTTTATTTCTGTGTGTGTGAGCCGCTAATATGACTCCTTTACACATTTTCTAAGCTCTTCACGAGTTCTTAGCTGGTCAAAATACCATCATATGCAGGCTACACACATACAACGAACGCATTTAGCCCAGAACCAAGGATAGTTTTGGATGCGATTGTTTCCGTCGCGAAATATACGTCATAAAAGTCGACCAATCAGGTTGTGAACATATCCTTATGCCTTAGGTTTGGTGTTAAAATGCCAATGTGAACACTAAGTGGGCCACGACTAAGTGTTTTTTTTTTTTCAAACGAACCAAGCGAACTAAACTACAAGTGTGAACACACCCTTAATCTTGTCACATTTGTGACATATTAGTCACTTGGACTATCGTGTTATGTAGGAAGCTGCAAGGGTATGCAAGGGATGACTTTGCCATCGAAGGAGTAGAGGAGCTAGATAAAAATGAGACATTCAACCTGAATTATCATAGTAACACAAATTGCTTTCACTTAGTCGTTGCCTGTGTTGCATAGTGTGTATGTGATGGAGGAGGCATCGAGATGGGCGTGTTTGTTTTGGTGATTTCAAATATCAACAGCGTTCACCAGAAATCGCTTACTGCACCTTTAATTGAATGTGTTACTTGAAGTTTCTTTGTAATTATTTGTGAAATGTATTAAATTATGTGTCAATCTTTTTCCAGTGCACCAGTCAGCATCCATAGCTTTTCATCACGGACAGATGTACTGAGTAAGCAAAGTAAGTCATAAATCCTACATTATTTATGAAGAGAAACATTAGTAAATCTTTAAAAAAATATCAGATACTTTGTGTAATACATCAGGGACAGCCAGCCCCCTCCTCCCCCCTACTCAAAGCCACTGCTAGAGTTCCTCTTAACTATATAAAACATTTAAATTTTAGTAACTGATATGATTGAGATGGAAACTTTCCTCAGACTATGTAAACCATAGCTTAAGTAAAGATGAATGCAGTTTCGACTTTCTTGACCTACCTATAAATGATTATATCACTATGAATTTATCATATTTCGGTCCTTCTTTAGTATTGTGGTTTGACTGAGGCAAGAAACTGGCCCTTTGAAGAGTGTAAATGTCTGTTGACACAGAGTGGCATGCTGGTATATTAAAGGGTTAAAATGACATTTCTGTCATTAATTCCTCACCCTCATGTCATTCCAAACCTGCAAGACCTTCGTTCATAAATTAAGATAGCTTTGATGAAATCCGAGAGCTTTCTGGCCCCACATAGAGAGCAACACAACGACCACTTTCGTCAAACATAAATAGCGACTTTATTCGTCTTTTCTTTCGTGTCACTCTCTTACGATATTCACGTTGTTGGGCTATTCACACAGTGCAACACTTCCGAGTTCTACGGCATAACAGCGGCTCACTATTGGCTGAGCACCACATGCATGCGTTGTAGTCAGGGCTTGACAATAACACCCGCCAACCCGCCATTTGCGGGTGGATTTCAGCTGTGGTGTGTAACACAGTCCCTCCCACTAGCCACTTTGGCGAGTCTTCTCAAAAGGTATCTGTTATCGCGTTGTGCATTATAACAAATCACACGCCATTCTGTTGATCTTTTGAATGCAATGTCATATAATCAGAGGCGTTCAGATCAGTCACCACTGAAACGCGGGAGTTTTGTTCAGTGCATGCTCTCACTCACTGAGATCTGCACTCATCATAAACAGAGCAGAGATGCGTGCGATGCGATTGACTGTTTTTGTTCTATTTCAGCAGCACACAGATCACAGCAGAACCATAAAGTTGGCTTGACATTAGACATTCAATATTCGTGAATTTAGGGACCGTCTCTAAAGTTACATACAACATTGATTGGTATACACGTTTCTAACTTCAATAGCATTTGAAAATGACGACTTAGTCAAAAAAAACAACTGTAAAGGGTTCATATGGGTGTGAGGTATGATGCACACCTTTTAGATTTTTAGATTTAATAAACTGTCAAATTACATGAAAATATGAATATTTATATACTATGCTACTGTATGGGTTCAAACACAAAATATGCTAGATTTAACTATATCATAGCTGATAGAACACTGATGAGAATTTTTTTTTTTTCCAGACAAACAACTGTTAGTGTTTCTCTGTCTAGATTAAGGATCTTTACACACAACCTCATTAGAGCTATTTGATGACATGTTATACATTTCCTGTAGACTTGATTTGGGTGTGTACAGTGCTCATTAACATATAGCCAATAACAGACTTCCCAACAACAAAATTGTGGCCAGTGAAAATGCTGAGTGGCTAGTAACTTTGGAAAACCACTAGCCACAGTGGCTGGTGAGCAAAAAAGTTAATGTCAAGCCCTGGTTGTAGTGCTTACGTGAATCACGTACGAGAGTGAAACAGAAAAGAAGAGATTGTTGAATAAAGTCGTTATTTTTGTTTGTTTTTTGAACACAAAAAGTATTCTCTTCGCTTCATAACATTAACACCCTGTAGCCCAAGACTGGTTTCCCACTGAAGCTAAGCAGGGCTTAGCCTGGTCAGTACCTGGACGGGAGACCAACTGGGAAAACTAGGTTGCTGCTGGAAGAGGTGTTAGTGAGGCCAGCAGGGGGCGCTCACCCTGTGGTCTGTGTGGGTCCTAACACCCCAGGATAGTGATGGGGACACTATACTGTAACAAGCACCGTCCTTCGGATGAGACGTTAAACCGAGGTCCTGTGGTCATTAAAAATCCCAGGATGTCCTCCGATAAAGAGTAGGGGTGTAACCCCGGCATTCTGGCCAAATTTGCCCATTTATATATATATATATATATATATATATATATATATATATATATATATATATATATATATATATATATATATATATATATATATATATACGATTGGCTTCATCACTCGGTCTCCTCTCCACCAATCAGCTGGTTTGTGGTGGGCGTTCTGGTACAATATGGCCGCCGTCGCATCATCCAGGTGGTGCTGCACATTGGTGGTGGTTGAGGAGATTCCCCCCTTCTATGTAAAGCACTTTGAGTGCCTAGAAAAGTGCTATATAAATGTAACAAATTATTATTAATTATTAAGGTAGAACCACTGTAGTCACATGGACTATTTTAATTTTTATCTTAATATGTGTTCTGAAGATGAACAAAGGTCTTACGGGTGAGGAATTCGACATGAGGGTATAAGGAATTAATGAAAACAATTTTTATTTTTGGGTGAACTAACCCTTTAATGAAGATTATTTTAATGTTGGTATTATTATTGTTATTATTATTAATCATTGAAACTGGACTGTTAAGAAAGTAAGGATACTGAACAATGGTTTATTTATCGTATTGCATAAATGCGAAGCCCTATGCTCATAGTTTTGTTGTTAAATGTCATGATCATTTGAACCCTGTTAATAAATCCGATGCTAAACTGGTGCATTACTTTGTTCATTCGAGTAATGTTGTCTAAAATTTATGTCAATTGTATGCCGTAACACGCTGTATGTGCAGTATTCTGCTGGTGCGCAGACATAGCATAGCGTATGATGTTTATTTAAACCTATGGAGAATATAAGAACATGTTCTTGCAGTACTTTGGCATATTCCCATATGGCTGCATCCACAGAATTAATTGAGGAAAGTTGTGGGAAGGATACAGGAAGATTTCAACAGTGGTAGTTGCTCATGTTGAGTTTGCATAGCAATAGGGGAGTTTTACAAGTGTGTTGCTGCAGTGTTTTAGGGGAACATTTGGATAACCTTTGCTGCAAACCTAAGGGAGCCTTAGTTTTACACTTTCTCCATAGAGTTTCAAATTAATTGGTTGCATAGCACAAGGGGAGGCTCCAGTGTACTTACAATGCCCAAAGTGCTAACGCTATTGGAGCACTGGGAAAGCGTATGTAAAGGTGCTGAACGGTCACAAATGTGTGAGCATTTGGGAAGCGTTTCTTTAATGTTGTTATATCATTAGGGAAGCACTTGTGAAACTTTGCCTCTGGGTACTGCCTTGTGAGAGATCTATTGGGCGAGTATTTATGGATGGTTGGAGAAAACAGCCTCCAACTATCAGTTTTCAAGGGGCGCATGTTTGGAGAAGACAACAATGTTCAGCAGCCTTTGTTTTTCTCGAGCTTGCACCTTTCGTCTGGTAATGACTTATTGCACTGTTCTCAATCCTTAGCATGCATTAATTGAATGTGATTGTAATACATGTGAGATGCAATTCATGTTTGTAATTGAGAGGATTATTATAAATTGATGAATTTTTTGAACAAATGAGGTATTCTTTTTGCAGATGGTGGTATCTAAAGTGAGACATAAAAATGTTTTTAAAACATTTGAGGGTGCCATTTAAAACCTTTTTGCAGCATTCTCTCTTTGATATAGATATATATCTGTCAAGAGTTAAATGTATTGTGAGTGAATTATATTGTGTTTGCTTTGGGCTGATCGTCGTCGTTGTTGTTGCCGGGTGAATGTTTGTTGCTGCGCTCAGTCCCACCCTTTGATGTCTCCTGCAGGAAGAGGCGTGGCTTACAAAGTGACATAAGTATTCTGCGGTATTCTCTGCGGAAGTTCTGATTGAGCAGTCCGTACACTACGGCGTTCAGGCAGGAGTTAAAGTATGCCATGAAATAACTAACCACAAACAGCCAATCAGGGACCATGGGCGCAACACGGGGCGGGTCCACCGCTACAGCCAGGCCAATCAAATTCAGCGGCGCCCAGCAGACGGCGAACAGCACAAAGACGACGAACATGGTCAAGAAGTGGCGCAATTCATTTGGACGGAGGCGTGGCCTGACGTCGGTTGTGACCCGCCTCCTCACACGGAGCACCAGCACCCAAATCCTCAGATAACAGAACGTAACTACGCCGATGGGAAGTAGGAAATGCACGGTCACCACAGCGATGGTGTATCCCGCACTTGTCGTCTGACTAAAGGTGCATGAATAGACGCGGGGGTCGTACGTCAATGACCCCAACGCCAGGTTTGGAAGAATGGCAAGGGCGGTGAGTACCCAGACTAAGACCAGTAGCGCCATGGTTCCGGCACGGCCATAGATCTTCTCGTAGGTGTTGGCCTGACAGATGAAACAGTAGCGGTTGATGGCGATGGCGGTGATGTTGAAGATGGAGCCGATGACGCTCGCTCCCATCAGGAAGCCGCTGACCTTACATTCCATTTCCCCCGGCAACCAGCCTGCGTGCAGCATGGCGTGCAAGATCAGAGGGTAGGGATAGCAAACCACCAGAAGGTCGGCGAAAGCCAGACTCACTACAAACGCATTACCTACAGGACACACACAGAGAGAAGGAAATCAAATACAAGGCCTTATGTTATGGCATTAGAGCAAAATCAATTACTTTTGCTACATTCACATCATGTCGGAATTACTATAGTTACTAGTTTCTAAATCTTTACTAAACTCCGAATTACAAGTAGGAGTTCTGACATTTTTTATAGGTGTAGTCAGGGAACTACACTACCTTTCAAAAGTTTGGAGTCAGTAAGATTTTTCTGAAAGAAGTAACTACTTATGTCACCAAGTCTGTATTTATTTGAAAAAACAGTAAAAACAGTAATATTGTGAAATATGAATAACATTTTTGTAATTTATTCCTGTGATTAAAGCTGAATTTTCATTATCATTACTCCAGTCTTCAGTGTCACGTGATCCTTCAGAAATCAGCTCAGGGAGTAGGGAGCAGTGAACACTGCGTAGGGACCCTGTCAAATGGAACGCAGCAGAAAGTTTCCACTGTTGCACAATTCGGTCCCCATTGAAAGAGAAAATGCTGTGTAATGCAGCACAGCCAATCAAAAAAAAAAAAAGTAATACAGTTGTATGGAGCAGGATTTTAAACCAATGGGAGTTATCTGTGGGCGGGGCTTCTCACTGTGACAACACCTGGTCAGAACAATGATTTCATATGGAAGAGATGATGCCTGACACTTTATCACATCTGGTTAGGACACGGCATTACAAGAAACATGTCACTGGCTTTGGACAACAAATTGTACATTTCTTTTTTTGTCAATTGCATTAAAACTCCAATTAAAATACACTAGGTTCTTCAGATCCAATAAATTATGATACTGAAGCAGCATTTATCTGCCACTAGAAAAAAATTGGTCGCACTTTATTTTAGAGTTTGTGCACTTACATGTACTTACAGTGTAAGTACTGGTTAATATAAGGTAACTACATGGTTTAAAGGGTTAGTTCACCCAAAAATGAAAACCCGTAAGACCTCCGTTCATCTTCGGAACACAAATGAAGATATTTTATTTGAAAGCTGATGGCTGAGAAAGGCTTCAGATAGGCCTCCATTGGCATTCAGTACATTTACAGTCACAAGACCCATAAAAGGCACTTAAAACTAGGGGTGCACCGATCCGACTTTTTCAGTCCCGATACCGATACCGATGCCTGGGCTTTGTGTATCTGTCGATACCCGATACCGATCCGATATATTGTTGAATTAATAATAAACTGTATATCTTCCACCTTATACCTTCCTTGAAGAGACTAAAGGCACCAGACTTTACTAACTAAACATAACTAAGACAAAATAACAGATGTATGTAAGGTGTTGAATTCTTATTTATTTAAAAAACAATTGTGCATTCAAATCTAAAATAGAATGTAATCTAACTTCTTTAAATAAATAAAATGTAGCAGTGGAAACAAAAAACAGTGTATTGGTCAAACATACAATAGTAATCTGACAGTTACCAAACATTTTTTACACTACAGATAATTGTTTTGGTATATAATCATATCAATATTAAAAAGTAGCATTACAAATTAACAAATAGTCTAATTTTCTGCCTTATGCAATTTAATAAAAATTTTCAGCTAGCTAATAACAACTTTGTTCTGGTTTCACCTCACTCCAGATTAAATGATTGTAGGCTAGGCCTATTTATTTTACTACACATTGTCAACAGAAATAAGATGAAATACTGTTGATAATTAAAAATAATTCTTACTACCCACTCTTGCTAAATTGGGTAAGCACACTTGTGTTCTCATTTCAGTTGCGTTCTGAGTAAATTAATAAACTGAGTTCATGAGTTCAGTGTTGGACAGATCAGTTGTTCTGGCCAGTCGTTAAAATTATTCGGTTCAAAGGAGTCATTAGGTCACGAATCGGACATTAGCAGACGCGTTGTGTGCGAATCCCGTCTGTTAGAACATCGCGAAAGATGTCAACACACAGAAAACACTTCATAACTGGATATAATTTGTCTCCCGCTTATTGAAAGTATGCTTTATGTCAGCTGGTCAGAGAAGAGTCAATGTTTTTTGAGCGCAATTCACACCCAGTGATAATTCAAGGACAAAATTGTCCGAATGTGTCACGTGCAACATGGTTTCGGTCTTCCGAGCTTTTGATTTGGATTAATATGTGAAATATGAGAGCGAACACTGATTATTTTGAAGACCCAGAGAGCGTGCGCGGGGGAGGAGCTCTCAGATCGGTCTCTCTGTCACTCAGTCACAAGCGCAGCATCTGTTCTACATCACTCGTAAATCACAATAACTCATCAAATTAGGCTTTGGCCGTCAAAAAAATGTCAATGCAGGAAAGACCCTGACTTTGCAGTAATACCCTCGAAACAGCGACAAACTAGTTGGCGTGGCAAGCGTGAAATATCTCCTCCACACAGCCGACTCTCTGGCTCGCTCCCTTCTAGCATGCGACACACGTGAAGCTGACGAATGACGTAGGTTCTGCTGCGACGGAAAAAAACACCTGGATCGGCTTGTGGATCTGTTAATTTTTCCGATCCCCGATCCAGGTGTTTTGTCAGTATCGCGGCCGATATCCGATCCTAATATCGGATCGGTGCACCCCTACTTAAAACGCTGTTACAAAGTCCATCTCACCACAGTGGCTCCACAATAATTTTACGAAGCGACGACAATAGTTTTTGTGTGCAAAAAAAAATCAAAATAACGACTTTATTCAACCTCTTCTTGTCTTCCGTGTGTGACTCCAAGACGCATGCGCAAGAATATGACGTAGCGCCGGCGTTCGGCTTTAACCCCATTTGAGCACTACGCCGAGACCTAAAGCACGATCAATGTAGAATCCAACAGCTTAGATACGGCGCTTCTTCCTCTGCTTGTAAACAAATTGCTTCTGGGTCATGTGTCCAAACGCTGGATCTGCGTAATATTCTCGCGCATGCGTCGTGGAGGCACACACGGAAGACAAGAACAAATTGGATAAAGGCATTATTTAGATTTTTTTTGCGCACAAAATCTATTGTCATCGCATCGTAAAATTATTGTAGAGTCACTGTGGTGAGATGGACTTTGTAACAACGTTTTAAGTGCCTTTTATGGGTCTTGTGAGTGTAAATGTACTGAATGCCAATGGAGGCCTATCTGAAGCCTTTCTCAGCCATCAGCTTTCAACAAAAATATCTTCATTTGTGTTCCGAAGATGAAAGGAGGTCTTACGGGTGTCGAACGACATGAGGGTGAGTAATTAATGACAGAATTTTCATTTTTGGGTGAACTAACCCTTTAAGCTGTCCTCCAACAAAAAAAACAGACTCTATTGGTCGTTTTTCAAGCACCTTATTATGACCTTTATCTACGTTTTAAAGTCATGCCCCCTCTAACTGGCGTAAAAATAATGACAGTGTTGTGTTACGTCTGTCTCATAACATATGACTGTCGTTACCAATCAAAATGCGTGTTCATTTAAATGCAATATGTGGACTTTTTATCACATTTCGTCATATTTCCATTTAGAAAAAATTACCAACTATGTGACCTATATAGGCGTATTGGTTGGAGGACATGTTGGGATTAAGGTTAGGTTTAGGGGTAGGTTCAGGCTTAGTACCTAGTTATTACCCAGTTATTATAATTACTACAATAAGTACATAGTATGTACATGGGGAACAGGGCTCTAAAATAAAGTGCTTTTGCACACATTCTTACAAAAGTTTCTTGTCTAGAAAACACACAAACACAAGGAAGGTCAAGCAAGAAAGGAAACTTGACAGCAGCACCTGAACTGTTGTTGACATATTGCGTGTCTGGGAGTGAAGGAGCGTTTGTGCATGTAGGACAGGCTCAGGTGCACTAGTATTTTAAGTGTGAGGTTCATGCAAAGTTCAGATCCATTAGATTAAGTGTGGTGTCTGTGACACTGAGTTCTCCTCTACACTACAGTGTGCATGTTTGCCAGTCGGTCTCTTGCATGCATGTGTTGGGTGCTGGTTTGTTGGAAGTAGAGACTGTGTTCCCTTCAGATCAAGTTGTGTAAGCATTTACAGCACAGCGAGAGTTCAGATGTAGTTCAACACTTACTCCACACACAGACACGTACACCAAACCAATGTGTTACAGATCTCAAATACGTTTTGCAATGGATACATTCAGTGCATATCGATTGAATGCATTTGGCAAAAAGAGCCCATATAGAAAGTAATAATTTTAGGTTAATATTCCATATCATATCTCATCCAAATGACTTATGCTCCATTCACACTGATTTTATCGATGGAGGTCACCAGGTCCCTAGTAGCCATTCCTCTATGCTGTATAGATATTGCAGCAGTGCATTATATTTTGATGAATGTCTATCAATACGTGAATCAAACATGCTTAGAACAGCAACCATTTCTGGCACAGTTAACATTGCGTTGCTGCTCATTTCAACGTTTTTAAACTGTTGCATCACAGGACACGCCCACATTGCATCACAAATTGTCACTGTCTCTTATGTCACCGGAAATTGAATAAAAATGAATGATTTACGGTCCATGCAAATGGACGTAAACTTTCACAGCTGCCCATTTCCTCTTATCTCTCTCCCTCTTCTTCTCCAATTTGCCTTCCTCATCAGGATCCGTCAATGTCTGCTATCTTTCTCTCGCCCTGTGCCAATATCTCCCAGCGTATCTGATTTCCGATCCATCTCTTTTCCTCTCACTTATTACAACTCAATTCGCCTTCGCTCCCTTTCGTCCTTACTCACAAGAAGATTAAGAGGCAAGAGGAAGAAAGCTGCTGAACTTTTAAATGTTTTAATTGGTATGTTGAAAGGCTTTCTGAAAGAGAAATCGGGTCTAATATCTTGTCTGGAAGCTAGGCCAGAATAAATGTTCTTGAACATGAAGACAGAGTTAAGAAACAAATAAAAATTGGCTTTAGTAGAGCATCATACACACACACAAGCTTGTGCTCATTACTTCTGTGAACCCGCCACAAGCTGATGTGAGGACAAGGATGTGAGGAATAATGAATAAGTGAATGAATAAGTGTTCAGGAGATGAAAATTGTGCTAGCTACACAGATGCTTCCTGCGGGGTTTTGGGCTTTGACATTTGGAACAATATAATGTTTGTTAGCTAAACAGATGTTTAAATTGTTGCCTTCATAAACTCAAAAGCACATTGGTCCCCTTTACACCTAGCATTTCGATGCTTTTCAATTATTGTACCACTTACAAATGACATCAGATGTTGAGTCATCCGTAACATTATAATCAGAATATTTCAAAATGTATTTCCCAGGGAATGCATGAACTGTTAAAATGTATATACAAAGCTAAGTTGCTTTGGATAAAGGTGAATGCCAAATGGGTAATGTAAAATGCTTTCTGTCATTTGAGAGACAAAAAATATCTGGAGTCTGGTCTACTGTGTTTCCCTACTTTAGAAACATTCAGTAAAGGATGCTAATAGGTATTAGAAATGAAGACAATGGTGAAAAATAAAGTTTTAATGCTCTACAAATATTTTACAGATGATAAATATAGAGCAAAGCAGAAAATTTCAGCTGTTAATGCCAGGTGTAAAAGGTGGTTAAAGAGAAGTGCAGTGATGACTTATTTTTGTAGGCCAAACTTGGCATGGCATCACTGGCAGCACCGTGGTTCCCTCGGCAAAAACCCAACAGGATAATCTGTGATTAGTGATAACCTTTCACAAATGAACACAACTTTTATACATTTTTAAGTGTAAAACAATCAGCAGAAGTCAAATGCTAAACGTAGGCTATAAAAGTACTACACCACCGTCACCATCACTAAGCATTAACACTTTACAATAAGGTAGTATTAGTTAACGTTAGTTAATGCATTAGTTAACATGAACTAACCATGACCAACACCTCTGTTCAGCATTAGTTCATCTGTGTTAACATTAGTTCATAAAAATACATCTGTTCATAGTTTGTTCATATTAGTTCACAGTGCATTAACTAATGTTAACAAGATTTTAATAATGTATTAGTAAATGTTGAAATAACATTTATGTTGATACATATTTGTTGTGTCGATAATTGATGCTGTGTGAACGCCTATGTGTAATTGCATCTTGAAGCACGTATGAAATCCGTCCAATGGTGTGACGGAATATTATAGGTGGGTGATGTCAAGACCAGAAGGCTGTAAAGTGCACCCAGACCAAACCATGTCAGCTTCTGATGCATGGAAGGGTGACGCAGCGTCTCGTTCCCTTTTCAGGGAACCAAGGTTACAGTCTGCCCCTGAGAGGACTTACAGCTGCAAGTGCCGCCTCGACTCCCAGTCTCTATGAGGGGGGCTTGAGTAGTGACATTTAGCTTTTAAATAGACATCTTCCTCAGAACTAAATGCAGCCAAAGATCAACCAGACAAGTAAATACGGCCTGGATGAAAGGCTGAATATAGTATATTAATACAGACATCTAACTTCTCAAATCCAGACAAACATTTCATTTAATTTCTCAAAATTAAATGCAGCCAAGAAACAACCAGACAAACATACACGGTTTGAATGACAGGCTGAATATTCATATTAGAATAGTTTCAATATACAAAAAGAATCATAAAATCATAGCTTGCAAACACACATAACTAGTTTGCATGTGAACAAGAGAGAAAGGGAATCTCCCGTGTGCTCAGCTATATATATTGCGGACCCAAGCCACTAGATTCTTTATTGACTTTTTTCCCTCGAGAAGAACGCCAATAGGAGCGGAGCTAAAACTCCCGATAGTGCATGCAACACATAAATCACGTGTATCCCCACTCATAATGATTCAAATTGCTCCTTGCTCATCATTATACTCCTGTCTTATTACATAAATATATTCTTGAGACAAATAAATAGACAGAGACCATTTTTTCACACAGAACGCTTGCTGAAGGCACAGAAGCTGACATTGAATCCACCCCCCAAGATTATTGTTATATACACGAGTCTTGTCTGAAAGGCAAAGGATTGAGGTGTTGCTGTAATTTATTGTAATATCTTCATTATTACTGAAAAGTCTAGTTACAAATATAATTCCTTTGAAGTGCTTAATCTCTCACTCTATCTAGTGTAAATGATAAATCCCGTTTGACATTTGTGCTGGCTACTGTATCCAGGCCACCAGGGCACCATACAGACTTTATCTTGCTTTATATTTTCTATCAGAGTTAGTACTGGCTACAGATAAAGTCCTAATTGTTGGTGATTTTAATATCCATGTAGATAATGAAAAAGACGCATTGGAAGAAAACAAAATTAAAGGTTTTTCGCATTTCGTGGAAAGAGAGCACGATTGCATACAGAAAGGCCTTAAAAACTTAAAAGCTTATTTTTTAACTTTCTTAGAAGAAAACAAACACAACCCTATGTATTTATTTTATATAGTGACTAAATTAACAAGAAATAAAGCTTCAACTTCTGACGTTTCCAAACAGCACAACAGTAATGACTTTATGAACTTTGTTACTTGTTTTATAATATTAGGGAGGAAATTATAACTATGCAACCATCTACTACAGTACTGCATCAGAAAGTGCATTGTGACATCCCTGAGGAAAAATTCCATTCATTTGTTGCTATAGGAGAGGAAGAATTGTATAAATTCGTTAAATCATCTTTATCAACAACATGTATGCTCGACCCTACACCGACTAAGCTACAGAAGGAGATGCTTCCAGAGGTCATAGATCCTCTTCTTAAAATCATTAATTCATCTTTGTCATTAGGATTTGTACCGAAAACTTTTAAGCTGGCTATTACTATTAAACCTCTTATTTAAAAAAAAATACTAGAAAAGACAGTGTCCTCGCAATTATGTTCCTTTTTTAGAAAGAAATGGTATCTGCAAGGATGTCCAGTCAGGATTTAGACCGTATCATAGTACTGAGACTACTCTCATCAGAGTTACAAATGATTTGCTCTTATCATCCGACTGTGGTTGAATCTCTCCATTAGTGTTACTGGATCTTAGTGCTGCATTTGATACCATCAACCACAACATTCTTTTGAATAGACTCGAAAAGTATGTTGGCGTTCCGCGCAGAAACTGTTCTCATGCATGCTGTTTGAATTCTTCGCTGAAATGTGATCTCATGTGAGATACAGTGCAGTGATTGGGTTAAAAGAGTTCATTCTCAGATTTGTGAAAGCACACTTTTACGTTGTGTTGCTTTTCTTTGCTTTTCAACCCGGAAGAAAGAAATTGTTCAGAAAAACACAAAAATAACCAATTTTTGGTAAAAATGTATGAGTGACTGTGCAGTCTGTACATATCTGTTCACATCTCAAAAAATGTGTTTTGGGGTTTCATGACCCTTTTATTTTTTTTCCAAAGATGTTTTTAGTCATTTTATGTAGTACTTATCACGCTGACGTATGTTCAAGTATTTCGTTTTAATTAGTTATTTGATGCTATAAAAAGGGGGTGTTTGCGGTTGAGTCTGCAGGAGCAGGAGTGTGGGTGGGACCTTGATGCCACAGCTCTAAACAGCAAATAATAGACTAGATACAGAAAACGTCTCGGTTACGTATGTAACCCTCGTTCCCTGAAGGAGGGAACGGAGACGTACGTCGGAACTGACCGACGAATTGGGATCTGATCTCAGAGACCAATCTACTTCGAGTGTATTAAAAACGAGCCAATGGAGATTGGCATGCGATCCACGCATTCCACGCACCGCCCCGCAGCGCGGGTATAAATAAGGAAGTGGAATGCTTGATCATTGCCTTTTTCTGCTGAGGAGCCGAACTAGTGACTCGGCCCCCTAGCGGAAGCACAGCACCTGGCGACGGGACGTACGTCTCCGTTCCCTCCTTCAGGGAACGAGGGTTACATACGTAACCGAGACGTTCCCTTTCAGTCGGTCACGTTCGACGTACGTCGGAACTGACCGACGAATTGGGATCCCTACCAAAACGCCAGGGCGCTGGCCCTTCCAGCGTCCTGCTTGAGCGCACTGGACCGTCTTAGATGGTACGGAAGTCAGGGCTCCAAGCAGGGAGGTCAGTCACTGCTGTTTCTGCAAGACCCACTCAGTGTGACTATTGGATAACGCTGGGAAGCGTGCCCGTCTCGGGAGATGGTACGCTGCGGAGCCACGTCCTTCGTAGAAGGCTAGGTGGCAGAATACACATAAGGACTAACCTGGCAGGGTAGTGCAACATATGGCAGTCTCTGGGGTGGTTCCAGCCTGGTCCCAGGGGGGAAAGAACACGCCCAGAGACGACAGAGCGGGCTCTGTCAAGGGAAAGACACGGGGCTAGCCGAGTAGGGCAGCTGGTACCGTGGAAGAATACACATATGGGGTAGCCGTGAGGGGACCGCTACATATGGAACCCAGCCTACACACACGTTTCACAAGCATACGGGTGCAGGCCTGGCGTCAGACGGCCGCAACGTCTGGCACCGCAGGGGTGACGGAGGAGCTCGACAGGGTTAGCCGTTTCCGGGGAACACAACTGGAGAAAATAGACGCACGTATCCGGCCCAGAGGGCGGGAGTGGCGTTGCAAGCCGACACTTAGAACGGGCACTTAGCGCTACTGGCCACTGGGGGCGAGGATGCGGGAAGATACCGGCTCTACACGGAGGCTATAGAATCTAGCGAACGTGTTAGGTGTCGCCCAGCCCGCAGCTCTACATATATCTGTCAGCGAGGCGCCTTGAGCCAGCGCCCAGGAAGAAGCAACACTCCTTGTTGAGTGTGCTCGCAACCCGAACGGGCAAGGCACGTCTTGGGACTGGTAAGCCAAGACGATAGCATCCACTATCCAGTGGGCTAACCTCTGCTTGGAGACAGCCTTTCCCTTCTGCTGGCCTCCGTAACAGACAAAGAGTTGCTCTGAGGTCCGAAGGCTTTGAGTCCGGTCGACGTAAGCGCGAAGAGCGCGGACGGGACATAACAAAGCCTGGGCTGGGTCTGCCTCCTCCGAGGGCAGCGCTTGCAGGTTCACTACCTGGTCCCGGAAGGGAGTGGTAGGAACCTTGGGCACGTATCCAGGCCGGGGTCTCAGGACAACGTGAGAGTTGGCCGGCCCGAATTCTAGGCACGATTCGTTGACCGAAAGTGCATGCAGGTCCCCTACCCTCTTGATGGAGGCCAATGCCGTCAGAAGCACTGTCTTCATTGACAGGATTTTAAGCTCCACAGACTGCAAAGGCTCAAAGGGAGGGCTCTGAAGTGCTCTGAGCACTAGAGCTAAGTCCCAAGAGGGTAACGAGTTTGGACGAGGAGGATTTAGCCTCCTCGCACCTCTGAGGAACCTGACGATTAAGTCGTGCTTTCCTATGTACTTACCTTCGACTGCGTCGTGATACGCCGCTATTGCCGCGACGTACACTTTGAGGGTGGAGGGAGACAGCCTTCGCTCCAGCCCATCTTGCAGGAAAGAAAGCACGACACTAACCGAACACCTTCGGGGGTCTTCCTGGTGGGAAGAGCACCATTCAACGAACAGGTTCCACTTCAAAGCGTAGAGGCGCCTCGTAGAGGGGGCTCTAGCAGAAGAGATGGTGTCCACCACTGCCTGTGGTAGACCACCTAGAACCTCCGCGTCCCGTCCAGGGACCAGACATGGAGTTTCCAGAGGTCTGGACGCGGGTGCCATAGAGTGCCCCGTCCCTGAGAAAGAAGGTCCCTCCTCAGGGGGATCGGCCAAGGAGGGGCTGTCGCGAGGAGAGTTAGTTCTGGGAACCAGGTCCGGTTGGGCCAGTAGGGCGCAACTAACAAGACCTGCTCCTCGTCCTCCCTGACCTTGCACAGGGTCTGTGCAAGAAGGCTCACTGGGGGAAACGCATATTTGCGCAGGTCCCGGGGCCAGCTGTGCGCCAGTGCATCCGTGCCGAGGGTGCCCCCGGTCAGGGAATAGTACCACTGGCAATGGGTCGAGTCCGGAGAGGCAAACAGGTCTACCTGTGCGGCTCCGAAGAGGTCCCATATCAGCTGGACCGCCTGGGGATGGAGTCGCCACTCCCCCGGAGGTGTCGACTGGCGAGAGAGCTCGTCGGCTGTCTGGTTCAGCGCACCTGGGATGTGAATGGCACGAAGCGACCTCAGATGCTTCTGACTCCAAAGGAGGAGGTGGCGGGCGAGTTGGAACATGCAACGGGAGCGTAGACCACCCTGACGGTTGATGTACGCAACGGCCGCAGTGCTGTCCGTACGGACCAGTACATGCTTGCCACGTAGCGGCCCCTTGAGGCGGCGCAGTGCCAAGTGTACCGCTAACAACTCGAGGCAATTGATATGCCAATGCAATTGAGGTCCCGTCCACAGACCTGAAACTGCATGCCCGTTGTACGTGGCCCCCTAGCCCATGGAGGAGGCATCCGTGAAGAGCACAGCATGCCTGGACACTTGTTCTAAGGGCACCCCGGCCCGGAGAAACGAAGCGTCGGACCATGGGCTGAAAGTTTGGCGGCAGTAAGGAGTCACGGGGACCCGGTACTGGCCGCTCTGCCACGCCCACCTCGGGACTCGGCCATGGAGCCAGTGTTGAAGCGGTCTCATATGAAGCAATCCGAGCGGCGTAACCGCGGCTGCAGATGCCATATGCCCCAGGAGCCTCTGAAAAAATTTCAGTGGGACCGCTGTCCTGTTCTTGAACGAATTCAAGCAGTTCAACACCGACCGGACCCGCTCTTCCGTGAGGCGCGCAGTCTGGCTGACCGAATCCAGCTCCATACCGAGATAAGAGATCCTCTGCGTGGGACAGAGTTTGCTCTTCTCTCGGTTGACCCGAAGGCCCAACAGGCTGAGGTGACTGAGCACCATGTCCCTGTGTTCGCACAACTGCTCCCGAGACTGGGCGAGTATGAGCCAGTCGTCGAGATAGTTGAGGATACGAACGCCGCGTTCTCTGAGCGGAACAATGGCTGCCTCTGCGACTTTCGTGAAGACGCGAGGCGACAGGGACAGCCCAAAGGGCAGGACTTTGTACTGATATGCCTTCCCCTCGAACGCAAAACGTAGGAACGTCTGTGTCGAGGAAGGATAGAGACATGAAAGTACGCATCCTTCAGGTCGATCGCTGCGAACCAATCTTGGGGACGGATGCATTCGAAGATACGTTTCTGCGTTAGCATCCGGAACGGGAGCTTGTGCAGGGCCCGATTCAGGATACGCAGGTCCAAGATTGGCCGTAACCCACCCCCTTTCTTGGGTACAATGAAGTAGGGGCTGTAGAACCCCGCCTTCATATCGGCTGGAGGAACCGGCTCGACCGCGTCCTTCGCCAGTAGGACATCGATCTCTGACCGCAAGACCTGAGCATCGCTGCTTCGCACGGAGGTGAAGAGGATGCCCTTGTACTTGGGAGGCCGGTGAGCGAACTGAATCGCGTAGCCGAGTCTGTTGGTACGGATGAGCCAGCGAGACGGCCTGGGGGCCGAAGCCCAGAGACCGCACAAGCGGGACCAACGGCACCACAGACGTACCAGGGGTGGGGCAGCGAGGCGGAATAGACAGACCCGACTCGGGAGGCCCGGAGGCGGCCCGGAGTGTTGTCTGAGTATTCCAGGGTGGGGCAGAGTGTGGGTGAGAAGGCCCGGGGGCGTTCTCGGTGCCCACACTGCCGCCCCCTGGCGAAGGGAGGGGAGGAAAGAAGTGACAAGGCCCGGGGGCGTCGCACACTGCCAACCTGGCCCTCTTGGGGCCCAGGGAGAGAGGAAACTGCTCTGAAATGTGGGTACCGCTGGACTCCGGAGAGCCAGCGGCAGAGTATTGACACCAGTCAGGGCCCCCGGTCCTCCTCCGGGGGGGTGAGGGAGGGGTGCGGACACCAACTCCCTCGGAGCAGCTCCTGTTCTCCCTGGGCTGCCCATCTCAGGGCCGCTTGCCCTTACGCTTGCTTGTAGACTAGCAAGCCCTGAGTGGGTTGGGCGCCTCCCTTACGTCCGACACCCTGCCTCCCAGATGGAGGCTGCTGCCTGGGTTTCGCAGGGGCAGAGGTGGACGCAGGGGGGGCGCCCTCGGCGACAAGCAGGCAGAGGTGCTGCGAATTAGGATTTTTTTTTTTTTTTTTAAACCACCTCTGTCTGCTTCTAGGCCATCAAGAACTGCTGGGCAAAGTACTCGACGGCGTCGCCGAAGAGGCCAGCCTGACAGACAGGGGCGTTAAGGAACCGAACTTAGTCGGACTCACGCATATCTGCCAGGTTTAGCCCCAGGTTCCTGGACCACTAGTGTGGACATCGCCTGACCCAGGGAGCGTGCAGTGACTTCCGTCGCCCAGAGAGCGAGGTCCACCACCGCATGCAGTTCCTGCATAACCCCTGGGTCGGGACTACCCTCGTACATGCAGGACAGAGGGTAGTGAGAGAGGGAAAAATTTATACAGATTTTGGCCCTTTTGGTGTTCCATATTTTGACACCAAATAGTTCCATACTGCTCATTTTTCCAATGCCCATCCGGGAAAAAAGGCACGGGGGTAGGCAAGGCGATTTAAGCGTTGCACTACGCCTCAGCCACCCGGGAAAGCATGGCTGCCAACTCTGAATCTGATTCAGCAAAAGCACACACCATTATAGTGGGAAACTCAGCATCATCATTTCCAGTGCATAACAGCCCTCTCTCCGATGCAGCAATTGACATCTGTCCTCTGCCAGAGCCACAAATGAAACATTAGGTCTCCTTGTTTTAAAAGGACCAGCAATCCCATCTGTAAGCTACCAGCAGGCATGTGAAACAGTGAACGTGGCCGTCAAACTCGACGGCACACGGTGCGCTGAACGCTCAAGCCCTATGAAAAGGCAAGACGAACACCGCACCGACGTGGTCATGTTCTCATGAGAGAACATGAACCACCCACGAACAAAGTCTCGGCATGCTCATGATGCGATAGAGGAGTGGGGGCCCGAAGAGATGTACCCGGCGGGGATGCCCCACTGTAATCCTCAGGTCCACCAAAGCTTATTAACTAAAGTAGTCCTTTTCTGATGCACCAGAAAAGAAACTAGATCAGGGAATAAGGAAAGGGACTCAACCCCATTTGAGGTTTCATAGTCTGGACCGCGCATCTAGAGAGTGCCGAGTGACGCGCTGGGTTGCCGTGGCAACCCCCGCTGTCAGCCGGCGCTCGACGGCACACGGCGCGCTGAACGCTCGAGCCCTTACGAGAAAGGTGAGACGAACAACGCGCCGACGTGACCATGCTCTCCTGAGAGAGCATGGATCACCCACGAACGCAATCACACATGTTTATATGTGAGAGAGATCGTGGCCGTCAAATGAGGACAGGAAACAACCGCATCCAGAAACACACGGTTTGAATGACATCTTGAAAAAGACGCAGGGTCAAACCGTGTTGCTCTTTTAGAAAAGGAAAACCGCTCTTTCAGTGCTGAAGCACTCAGGGAGAGGACCGCGGCTCACGCAGTTCAGATAGTGCAAGCCTGCGTGAGCACTCAGAAATGGAAACGCCCAGCCAACCAACAAAACCAGCTCTTTATCTCCTCTGAAGCGGCCACCCGCTGAAAAGCGCCGTCACACCCGCACTGGAACAGCAATCCTTCTCACGAGACTCGAATAACACTCTTCGTAGACACAGCAATGACGCTGTTCGGCTCCGAAAAAAAAAGGCAATGATCAAGCATTCCACTTCCTTATTTATACCCGCGCTGCGGGGCGGTGCGTGGAATGCGTGGATCGCATGCCAATCTCCATTGGCTCGTTTTTAATACACTCGAAGTAGATTGGTCTCTGAGATCAGATCCCAATTCGTCGGTCAGTTCCGACGTACGTCGAACGTGACCGACTGAAAGGGAAGACACTCTTCTCCACTCCTCAAAAGCATAAAACATTAACCTTTACAAACATTTTCTGCGTCCCAATTCGCCTACTTATACTATGCCCTAAAAGTATGTACTCTTTTTGTGAAGAAAAAGTACATACTTTTGAGTGTGTAGCAAAAGAGTAGACAAGCTTTGGGACATACATTTTGGACATACATTTAAACTTGTCTGTCAATCATCTTGTCACAGTTAAAATACTCCAAATTTAATTTAATTTCCTACCATATTGGAATTTCTCAAAATTAAATGCAGCCAAGAAACAACCAGACAAGTATACACGGTTTGAATGACAGGCTAAATTTTCATATTAGAATAGTTTCAATATACAAAAAGAATCATAAAATCATAGCTTGCAAACGTTGTTCTGCAGTCTTGGAACTTTTATGCAGAGACTCCAACGCTATCTCATGACCGATTTGTACGTATTTTACGAGGTGGCTAATTTGTATGAATTTGTACGATTTGTCTAATCTCCAGTGATGGGTAGATTTAGGGGCAGGGCTAAGGGGTAGGTCATTCGTACAAATTTATACGAATTGGGCAACTCGTAAAATATGTAGAATTTTGCAAAAATTGTACGAATTCATACGAGTGAGGTCGTATAAATTCATATGAATTAGCCACTTCATAAAATACGTACAAATTGCCGTGAGATCGGGTTGGAGACTCTCCTCATATAATGCAAAATGATGCAATTAAAGGTTAATGGCAAGTTAATTTGTAAAAAGTCCCCATTGTTATTACAGATGAAATATAACAGATAACATAAAATAAATATTTTTTATCAGGTTAAGCTGATTAGTAGTCACTCAAATCTTTATCTAAGGCTGCATCCAAAATTGCATACTTCCCTTCTAAATAGTAGGTGACAAACAGAATGTGACAAAAGAAGTGTGCCAGTAGGCAAAAAGGAGGAACTGTAAATGGGGGCTGCTGTGGCTGTCTACAACTCTGCATAGCCTCATGAAACGTGCTGATGACGTGTGAGGTCTGCGTGAGCAGGGTGCCAGGAGGTATGGAAATACATATGTTGACAGGCAGGTAGGAAATCTTCGGTCCGAATGCAATGATTGGGTGAATTTTTTTATTTTTTATATTTAGACCACTTCTATTATTGATGGCTATTATAGGATAACAAAAAGTGTTTATAAAACAAATTGCCTACCCTGCCTCACTGGCCATTGGAAGGTGTGGCAAAAAGTTTTAGGGCCTGTGTACAGAATTTCATTCATGATTGAAGCAGGTGGAGCTACTGTATGAGGTTTTGCAGACAGCACTGGAGTTACGAGGTTTAGTCACAAGCTCTTTTTAGTATTCTATTCAAGCTCTTGTATAACACGAGATGGACAAGATGGCGCGCAAATAGATGCAGCATTCAGTGCTCTCCCTTTCTGTGCTCTGTTTTGTTGTTTGTGTGTATGTTATCTGTTCTATTACAGGTTGCATTGAACAACATTATGCATTCTGCTCTTCACTGAGACCTGGATTCATTCATCTATTCCAGATACAGCTACCGAGCTAGCAGGCCACACAAAACACCGCCATGGCAAGGCAAGGCAAGGCAAGGCAATTTATTTATAAAGCACATTTAAAACAGCTACAGCTGACCAAAGTGCTGTACAATCTATCACTAAGTACAAAGAAGTACAAAAACTTACAAAATAGAATATATTACAATATATAGCAAGCGAACGGCTTTTGAAGCAGGTAAGTTTGTGAGTTTGTAAGTTTGAACATATTCTTTAGTCCTGTTGCACGACTCAAAGTAGTAGCTGGATTCTCCTACTAATATTATATTTCGTTCTGTGTGGTTTTTAGCATTTTTATTACTGCCATAGCAAATTGCAAAATTGCATTTGAATAAGATTTGACTCTGTTATTACCGAGAGAGCTTTGCACTTAAGTTGCCTATATCCAGGCATAAATTGGTATTGATTTAAAGCCATTCACGGCCTATCATCTGCGCATTGAAGTGTAATTATCAGAGCCAGCTGGGTGAACGAAATAGTGTATATATACAGTAGTCAGCTGTCTTGTCATTCGGGCAAGCGAACGGCTTTTGAAGCAGGTCGGCAGGTCGGCTGAGCGCGCATGTAAGTTTGAACATATTCTTTAGTCCTGTTGCACGACTCAAAGTAGTAGCTGGATTCTCCTACTAATATTATATTTCGTTCTGTGTGGTTTTTAGCATTTTTATTACTGCCATAGCAAATTGCAAAATTGCATTTGAATAAGATTTGACTCTGTTATTACCGAGAGAGCTTTGCACTTAAGTTGCCTACATCCAGGCATAAATTGGTATTGATTTAAAGCCATTCACGGCCTATCATCTGCGCGTTGAAGTGTAATTATCAGAGCCAGCTGGGCTCACTCAGCAACGAATAGGTTCTATTCGTCGAGCGTTCCATAGCTGGTGCGGAAGCGTCAGCGGGAGCGTTCAGCCCGCGTTTCAGCCTCCGTGTGTGAAGACCGACGCGGGTAAAGACATCTGTTTTCGACTCTTCCTCTGCGCGACTCCTCCGAGGCAACGACTCCGATAAGGCACCTAGTTATCTCCATTCTTCTCCTTTCATCTTCCTTTCCTCTCTCCAACCATGTGCGTCCACTCCATCCCCGTTATCTTGCAACCACGCCCCACTATTACACGTAGACGTAGACGGCACCGCAATACTGCTAATCTACGTCCTGTTCCCTCCTCCTCTAATGCCCCTCCGTCTCTTTCTTTTTCTGTGGGGTTATGGAATTGTCAGTCAGCTGTCAATAAAGCTGACTTCGTTCCTGCCTTTGCCACTCAATCCGCTCTCAAAATCCTGGCCTTGACTGAGACCTGGATCCGTCCAGAAGACTCAGCAACACCTGCTGCTCTCTCTAATAATTTCTCTTTCTCCCACACCCCTCGCCAGACTGGGAGGGGTGGGGGCACGGGTCTTCTCATTTGTAACAATTGGAAATACTCATCTCACACAGCTCTTTGCAATAACAACACATTTGAATATCATGCTATAACGCTTACAACTCCCACTAAAATACATATTGTAGTCATTTACCGCCCCCCAGGTCCACTGACCACCTTTGTCCATGAACTAGATGTTCTGCTGTCCTCATTTCTAGAGGATGGCTGCCCACTCATACTCGGCGACTTCAACATTCACCTGGACAAATCCTATGCTTCAGATTTCCACACCCTCCTAGCTTCATTCGATCTCAAACGCCTCATCACTTCACATACCCACAAATCTGGTAACCATCTGGACCTCATTTACACACGCAGCTGCTCTACTGACAGCATTTTGGTCAAACCTCTACACATCTCAGATCACTTTTTCATCACATTTAATCTTCAACTTACTACTCACACACCACCAGTTCCTCCACCAGTTACTTTCAGGCGAAATCTGCGCTCACTCTCTCCTTTTCATCTCTCCTCTGCTCTGTCATCCTCCCTTCCCTCATCCACACAATTCTCTTCTATGGACGTTAACACTGCAACTGACACTTTATGCTCCACTTTAACTTCATGTCTAGACAATATCTGCTCCCTTTCTTTTAGGCCAGCACGAGCTACTCCCTCTAACCCTTGGTTATCTGATGTTATTCGTGAACACCGGACGATACTCAGGGCAGCAGAGAGGAAATGGCATAAATCAAATCACCCATCTGATCTAGCTAAGTATCAATCTTTGCTCTCATTCTTCTCAGATGAAGTACATTCAGCTAAATCTTCTTATTTCCAAAACAAAATCAGCAGCACCTCAAACTCACGCACATTATTCAGAACATTCAACTCTCTGCTCTGTCCTCCTCCACCACCTCCCACCACCTCCCTATCTCCAGACGACTTTGCACAATTCTTCAAAAACAAAACTACAACTATCAGCAATCAGTTCTCACCCCCGCGCACTGTCGATTTTAGATCAGCCACTTCCACGACCGAACATACTCTCTCCTCATTTAGAAGTATCTAAACTTCTCCTCTCCAGCCATCCTACCACCTGTCCTCTCGATCCCATTCCCTCACACCTCCTTCAAGCCATCTCTCCTACACTCCTACCAGCACTCACACACATCATCAACACATCGCTCTGCACTGGCACTTTCCCTACCACTTTCAAACAGGCTCGGGTAACTCCACTGCTTAAGAAACCCACTTTAAACGCATCACTCATAGATAACTACAGACCTGTCTCTCTCCTGCCATTCATAGCAAAAACTCTTGAACGAGTTGTTTTCAACCAGGTTTCATCCTTCCTCTCACATAATAATCAGCTGGACACTAACCAATCCGGTTTCAAAAGGGGCCACTCCACAGAGACTGCATTACTGTCGGTCACCGAAGCCCTGCGGATAGCTAAAGCTGAGTCCAAATCATCAGTCCTCGTCCTCCTTGATCTATCTGCTGCCTTTGACACGGTCAATCATCAGATTCTTCTGTCCACCCTCTCATCACTGGGCATCACAGGGACTCCGCTCCATTGGTTTGAATCTTATCTCACAGGTAGGTCCTTCAAGGTTGCCTGGAGAGGAGAGGAATCCCAAGCGCATCAACTGACCACGGGGGTTCCTCAGGGCTCAGTGCTTGGACCTCTCCTTTTCTCCATTTACACTACTTCATTAGGTCCCATCATACAGGCACATGGCTTCTCATATCACTGCTATGCTGATGACACTCAGCTCTACCTTTCATTCCAACCAGACGACCCCACAGTAGCTGCACGAATCTCCAGCTGTCTGGCTGACATCTCTGCATGGATGAGTAAAAATCACCTACAGCTCAACCTGGCAAAGACTGAGTTCCTCATCTTTCCTGCCAGTCCCACTATGCAACATGACTTCACCATCCAGCTAGGTACATCCCTGATCTCCCCTTCAAAATCAGTCAGAAATCTTGGAGTTACATTTGATGACCAGTTGTCCTTCAGAGAACACATTGCTAAGACAGCTCGCTCATGCAGGTTTGCGCTCTACAACATCAGGAAGATCTGACCATTCCTAACAGAACACGCAACACAGCTTCTTGTCCAGGCCCTGGTTATTTCTAGACTTGACTACTGCAATGCGCTTCTGGCTGGACTCCCCTCTTGTGCGATCCAAACACTTCGAATGATCCAGAATGCAGCGGCACGTCTGGTCTTCAATGAGCCCAAAAGGACCCACGTCACACCACTCTTCATCTCTCTGCACTGGCTACCACTCGCTGCTCGCATCAAGTTTAAGGCGCTGACGCTTGCCTACAGATCCACCACGCGCTCAGCTCCTGCATACTTTGACTCGATTCTACAAATCCACACCCCCACCAGAAGCCTTCGTTCAGCTAAGGAGCGAAGGCTTGTGGTACCATCACAGAGAGGCAAAAAATCCCTTTCCAGAACATTTTCATTCAACGTTCCCAGCTGGTGGAACGATCTGCCCACCGCCATCCGAAATGCTGATACGTTGACAACATTCAAAAGTCAACTAAAAACTTATCTCTTCCATGAGCACTTAACCTAAAAAAAAAAAAAATTCTTTCCTTTCCTCTTTCTCCTCCTCTTTCCCTCCCTACTCTAGCCTGTGCTACACTGAGAAATGTACACGGACTAAGTATTTCAGGCACTTGTTGCGCTCACTCGACTCTTCACGCCCATTCGCTTATTGTTCCCCCAAGTTGTAAGTCGCTTTGGATAAAAGCGTCTGCTAAATGCATAAATGTAAACGTAAATGTAAATAACTGAAAAAAAAAAAAATTACATTGATTCAAAAGCAAGTCTTTAGTGCAGATTTAAAACGTTCAACATCGGAGGAAAGCATAATGTGGGCCGGCAGATCATTCCACAGCCGTGGGGCCGCAACAGAAAAAGCACGATCACCTTTTAATTTCAAACGTGACCGCGGCACGGTCAATATCAGCCTGTAAAAAGACCTTAAGGGCCTTTAGAGCCTTAAGAGCATTTCCGGACTAAGAGCAAATCTGTGATATACTGTGGAGCCTGGCCGTTTAATCCCTTATATACATATAATAAAACCTTAAAAATAATACGGTATTCAACCGGCAGCCAGTGAAGTGAAGCTAAAACAGGCGAAATGTGTTCCCTCTTCCGTGTCCCAGTAAGAAGTCTGGCAGCAGCATTTTGTACCAATTGCAGCTGTGATAACGAAGACTTTGCCACACCAAGGTATAATGAGTTACAGTAATCAAGCCTGGAGGAAATAAAAGCATGAATCACTGTCTCCAAATCTTTTGGTGATAAAAACGCTTTCAATTTTGCAGTTGATCTCAGTTGATAAAAGCTACTCTTCACTACTGAATTGATTTGCTTATCGAACTTAAGGTTGTTATCGAAAATCACTCCCAAATTTTTTGCATGACCATGAGAGTTTACAGATAAAGGACCCAAATGGTCATCTATCTGTAAAATAGAATCTAGTGGTCCGAAAACTACAATTTCAGTTTTGGAGTCATTCAATGTTAGAAAATGAGCTGCCAGCCAGCATCTTACCTCAGCAAGACAGTTCAACAGAGCGTGTGTATCAAAGCTATCCTCATGTTTCAAAGGGAAGTACACCTGGGTATCATCTGCGTACAAATGTTAAGGAATGTTATGCTTTCTAAAAATCGAGCCTAAAGGGAGCAAGTACAGTGAAAACAATAGCGGGCCCAAAATAGATCCCTGTGGTACACCACAAGTTAATGGTACTGAAGAGGAGGAAAAGTTTGCAACCTCCACAGAAAATGTTCTATCAGAGAGATAGGATAGGATGGCTGGACCAGGGACTCTGGTAAGTTCAGAGGAGGGGGGGGGGGGGGTTATGTATTTATGTAAACAACAACTGGTGCACTAACACCAAGACTATAAGCAGCCAATGCTCCCAGGACCTGGAGTACATAACTGTTAAATGCAGACCCATACATCTTCCTCGTGAGTTCACTGTTGTCTTGATAACTGCTGTATATATATCACCGGATGCTAATGCTAGCTTGGCTCTTGGACACTTCCATTACATTATTAGCAGTCAGCAGAGTATGTATCCTGAGGCTGTTCACATTGTTGTAGGGGGCTTTAATTATGCAGATTTAAAGGTAGTGCTCCCTAAATCCCATCAGCATATTAAGTGTGCTACTAGAGGAGCAAATCCATTGAACAAAGCCTATTCTAACATCAAGCAGGACTTCAGGGCCTAGCCACTACCACACCTGGGCCAGTCAGGCCATGTCACACATGGCTCTCAATCGAAGGATATACACACCTAAGGAAGAGTGTTCCTACCACATTCAGAACAGTTAAAACATGGCCTGAAGGTGCCTCTCTTCAGCTGCAGGATTGCTTTGAGTCAACAAATTGGGATGTTTTTGAACATCAGGATTTGGAGCAGTACACAACAGCTGTCCTAGCCTATATTTAGGTACTGTATGGATTCTGTTATGTTGGATAAATGCACCCGGGCTTATCCAAACAAGAAGCCTTGGATGACTAAAGAAGTGCAGTGCCTGCACAGGGAGAGGAACGCTGCGGTCAGGGCTAGTGATGGGCAGCTGTATAGTGCTGCCAGAGCCAACCTGAAGTGAGGAATTAAAGTAGCCAAGGCTGCATACAGGAGGAAAATTGAGGACTGCTTCCAGAACAACAACCATAGGTGTGGCAGGGGGTCTAGCACATTATTAACTATAGACCCAGCAATCTCTTGGCTGTTGATGGTGATGCGTCGTGGGCAGGGGAGCTGAACCACTTCTTTGCTCGCTTCAAGGTGGTGTCACCGGAGGAAGCCACACTACATCCACTAGTCCACAGTAGTGCAGGAGCACGAATTTAGGTGCACGCTTAAGGCAGTGAACTAGAGGAAAGCTGTGAGACCCGATGGCATCCCTGGACGTGTGCTGAGGGAATCCGTGGATCAGCTGGCTGGGGTCTTCACTTGTCCAGTCCCTGTCCCAGGCTGCCGTACCACCCTGCCCTAAAGTCTTCTACAACAGTCCCACTTGCGAAGAAGACCATCATCAGCAGCCGTAACGATAACTGTCCTGTAGCACTGACACCTGTTATTATGAAGTGCTTAGAGAGGCTGGTTCGGACTCATATCATCTCAAATCTCCCACCCAGGTTGGACCCATACCAGTTTGCTTACAGAGCCAATACTTCCACAGAGGACCCCATAGGAACAACTGTCCATATTGCTCTGTCCCATCTAGAGCTGCAGGGGAGCTACGCTCATTTGTTATTTGTAAACTTTAGCTCTGCGTTTAACACTATCCTCCCCAAAAGACTAGTGTCCAAACTGGGAATATATCACTCCATCTGCCTTTGTATTAAGGATTTCCTTAGTGATCACTCCCAGAGGGTAGAAGTAGGCTCCCACATTACCTCAGCCCTCAACCTCAGTATTGGCTCTCCTCAGGGCTGTGCTGAGCACCTATTCCAGGGATGGGAAACTTCAGTCCTGGAGGGCCACTGTCCTACAACTAACCCCAATCAAATCCACTGTCCAACCCAAAACAAACCCACCTAAACCAGCTACTCAAGGTCTTCAGAGTAACTAGAAAGCTACAGGCAGGTGAGTTTTTATCAGGGTTGGAGCTAAACTCTGCAGGACAGTGGCCCTCCAGGACCGAAGTTGCCCATCCCTGCTCTATACACATGACTGCATGTCCACTCCAGCAATAGTAAACGAGTCTGCCTACAGGGATGAGGTGGAGCAGCTGTCTGTTTGATGCACAACAATTTGATCTTGAACACCACCAAGACCATGGAGCTGATCATAGACTTTAGATCATTCAGCCTCTGTTCATCAGTGGTGACTGTGTGGAGAGGGTATCAGACTTCCTGTTTCTGGGCATCCATATAGAGGACATTTTGACCTGAAGCGTCAAGACCACTACTATCATAAAGAAGGCACAGAAATGACTGCACTTTTCTGAGAATACTCAGGAAAACTCACACAAAAAAAAACGGTTGGTGTCCTTTTACCACTGTTCAATAGAGAGCATATTGACATACTGCATCTGTGTGTGGTTTTTCAGCTGCACAGATGCGGACTGCACTCCAGAGGGTCATCACCATAGCACAGAAGGTTATAGGTTGTCCCCTCCCCTCTTTGGACTCATCTCATCCAGGTCATTTTCTTTTTGAATTGTTATCTTCAGGCAGACGGTACAGGATACTCAAAACTCAAACGAACAGACAAAAAATAGTTTCTATGCCAAAGCCATATTTGTTTTAAACTGCACTACCCTGGAGGAATTCACCCTCATTGAATTCAGGTGTTCCAATCACTTCCATGGCCTAGGCATGCAGACGCTTCTACAAACATTAGTGAAAGAACGGGTCGCTCTCTCAGGAGCTCAGTGAACTCAAGCGTGGTACCATGATAGGTTGCCACCTGTGCATTAAGTCCATTCGTGAAATTTCCTCACTACTATATTCTACCGTCAACTGTTCGTGGTGTTATAACAAAGTGGAAGCAATTGGGAACAACAGCAACTCAGCCACGAAATTCTCTGTCTGGCAATCCAATGAATGAGTCTGGGTTTGGCGGTTGCCAGGAGAATGGGACTTGCCTGACTGCATTGTGCCAAGTGTAAATTTAGGTGGAGTGGGGATTATGGTGAGGGGTTGTTTTTCAGGGGTTGGGCTTGGCCCCTTCATACCAGTGAAAGGAACACTTAATGCTTCAGCATACCAAGACATTTTGGACAATTTCATGCTCTCAACTTTGTGGGAATAGTTTGGGGATGGCCCCTTCCTGTTCCAACATGAACAGTAGTACTGGTCTTGTGTGGAGGAACGTGACTGGCCTGCACAGAGTCCTGACCTCAACCCGACAGAACACCTTTGGGATGAATTTTGAGCGGAGACTGAGAGTCAGGCCTTCTCGTCCAACATCAGTGCCTGACCTCACAAATGCGCTTCTAAAAGAATGGTCAAAAATTCCCATAAACACACTCCTAAACCTTGTGGAAAGCCTTCCCAGAAGAGTTGAAGCTGTTATAGGTGCAAAGGGTGGGCCAAATCCATATTATTTGGGCGGCAGTGGCTCAGTGGTTCATGTAGGTTGTCTACAAACTGGAAGGTTGGTGGTTCGATCCCCAGTTCCACCTGACTAAGTGCCGAGGTGTCCATGAGCAAGACACCATAACCCCAGCTGCTCCTGAAGAGCTGGATGGCGCCTTGCATGGCTGACATCGCCGTCGGTGAGTGAATGAGTGTATGAATGGGTGAATGTGAGGCAAATGTAAAGCGATTTGGATGGCCGTAGGTCTGTTAAAAGCGCTATATAAATGCAGTCCATTTAACATTTACCATATTAAACCGTAGGGATTAAGAATGAGATTTCATTAGAGTTCATGTGCATGTAAATGCAGGCGTCCCAAAACTTTTGGCAATATAGTGTATGTGTCTGGTTTCACAGACAAAGCTTAAGCTAGTCCCAGACTTTTAAAATGCATGTTTGAGCTGTCTTAAATGAAAACGACATGCACTGATATCTTAAAATATGTCAAGGCAAGGCAAGTTTATTTCTATAGTACATTTCATACAGAGTGGCATTTCAAAGTGCTTTACACAGAAATAGAATAAAAATATTTGTCACATGTCAGAGCCATTGTTTTGTCTCAAGATCCAGGCATGTTTAAAAAAGATACTTAAATGTCATCATTTAACTAAGGCTCAATCCTGGCTTAATCTAAGCCCTGTCTCTGAAGGTGCCATGGTCTTTGACTCGGACTTGAGACCCGACTTGAGAACAACAACACTGATGTGAATTCTAGAAACCCGAATACCCATTATCACGGTCTTCCCCCATCAATTCATCAATGCTTCAATTGTTTGTCCAAGGAACCAATGAGATTAAATGTACAGCAAAAGGAGTTTCTTGGATCTTCTCTCACGTCTCCAATAGAGTTTCAAATGTCTCAAAATGTGATCACAGGGTACAGTAACAGCCAATTTCATTTTGCATCATGCAGAAAATTCTGAGAGGAAGTGGATATTTAAATGAGATGTACCTGAGAACACCATTAGGTGTTTTGAGCCACCGCTGAGCATCAAAAGTTTCCTCCGGGTCTCTCTCACACACATTAACATACACAAAGCCTTTAATTAACAACAGCAGCATAACAGAGAATGCTCTCACACACACACAAACACACACACACAACAATTAATGATGGCAACGGAGGGTAGTGCTTAGTCAACATGAATGTTAATTAAATCTCTAATGACCCCAAACTAACGAGGACTTCACCAACACAATCTCTATTTTATAGTGTAAAAACACACATGATGGGTTCTACCATCTCTTTTGCCTACCTAACTGGGTGTGTATGTATTGAAGATAAATTAACGTAGGTGTAAAGTGCTTCAATTGTGGCAGCTCCGCAGGCAATGTCCTCAGGGACTTTGTAATCTCACTTGGCACCAATAACCCTGTATCTGAGGAAATTTTAGTGTGTGTGAAAGTGGGTGTGTGTAGAAAGGAGTGGCTTTATAGGATGATTAAACAGCCTTGTATTAAATGGCCACACACACACACACACACACACACACACGTGCATGTAGAAAACGCTACATTTTTCTTTGTCAGCTACAGATCATGTTTCACTGCACGCCGCTGACGTGGCCGGTCTCCATTGACACTGATGCTGTTTTTGACTGACCTCTGCAGCCTTTGTTCCATAACTTTTACACCTCGACCTTTTCAAATGCACCAATCGCTTTTACAGCTCTTAAACTCTGACCTCTCACACTTTTTGTAAAGACATGACAATGAGGCACATCTCACTGCAGTTTTCACAATAATAAGCCAGTGTGCACAGCAAAAAGTGACAAGAGGTTACCCGTTAAGCTGAGAACAGAATAGTCTTAATGGTTGCTGCAAAGACTTGCAGAGTGATTTTTCTCAGAATGTCACATTTATATTCAGTGTTGTGTTGTACATTCACTGTATGAAAATAGCGTCTTTTGTGTTCCACAGAAAGAAAGAACAAATCCTTTAATGCTTCACTCCTCTAAGTTCAATGCATCAGGAAACATTGTCTTAAATCGTGTTAAGAGGTCTTTACTGCACTGTAGAGATATGACCCTCACATTTACGAGAAATAATATCTTAAAAATCCTTTTCGCTCTCTAGGGAATTAATTACACAGGTGCAAGGAATGATGGAGCGCTGCTGGACAGAAGTATGGGCGTGATGCTGTCATCTCATTTGCATACAGTTTCCCTAGGCACAATTCATTTTCTCCATAGGGAGATTGATTTTGAACAGTAATTTATAACCCTTTAAAGACAGACCTGCTGTGAGGTCCTAGGTTGCTAATCAATGGTATTTGATTCTGCCCCAGCCGCCAGCATTTTTTTCAGAATATGTTTTTCAATAATCGTGTTTAAACGTGCAGTATGTAATATTGACAGCTAGTGGTTGAAATGGGTACTGCAGTCCGAATTCAAAATATTGGAGAGCGTTGTTTCCCCCTCTTCGTCAGACTCGACGCTCACGCGGGTTGTCAGATTGAGGACATGCATCTGGAGTGAGCGCAAATGACAATGGAAGGCAAGGAGACTTACACACTGTAAGTTGATGAGTTGATTTATCAGGGTTTTAATATGCTCCCGTTCAGAGATTTCACAGGATGATGAGGTTTTTTAGGTTGGGTAGCATCTGCAATCTTTGAACCAGTTTGTTCGTTTGGCTTTCATGGCTACTATACACTGTTTTTTTTTTGTTAAATGGTCAATTGGCAGTAGGCAGAATCACACAGTCCAAAACAGACATTCAGACACGGAAAGCACATTTCAGAATAGAAAAACTGGCTGTAGCATTGCTTTTTTAGACAAACGAGTATGTGAACTTAGCATTTTTCCTAAATATCTGCAAAAATATTAGGCCTATGTCATTTTTATGCTATGTCATTTGTAAAAAAAAGTACATGCAAGCACTGCAAATTTCAAGCTTTCGAAATACTTATATATGTGTGTGTATATATGTGTGTGTGTGTATATATATATATATAAAACACATTATTTCTGTCATCCTTGGACTAGTGTTGCATTATATGATCACTAGTTAGTTCATTAACGTCTTGAAATAACTTAAAGAGCTGTGAGAGAATGAGATGAGAGACAAATGTCAGATCTGTGTCATGTGCGGCAGCGGCAGATCTTAAAGTGACAGCAACCTAATAAACCAGTTTCTGTGATGTCTGTCAACTATAGCTTTAATAAGGATTAATCTACATTTAACTTAACATCTATGCAGTCCAGACTGTTATATATTTCCTACCTGTTAGACAGAAAGGCCACAGGTAAATATCATGGGTTTATGTGAGGATTGTGTTAAGTTCACTTAAATTAGAAGCTATTTTTTTAAAGCCTAATAAATATTGAGATTGATATAGATTTCAATTATACGGTAATGTTGAATGGTCATCATTAATGTCAATTTTGATTCATAGAGACATAAGTATCTGTATTAGTATCAGTGATGCTGGCCTCATAAAAAGATGCCATCACAACAAATATTTTCAATATAAAGTCTAGTTAAAGTTTAGTTGTTTCTAAATTAATTTGAAGAGTACTGTGAAATGATTACAATATAAAAATATTAAAAACTCTGTTTTTAAACGTGATTAATCATTATTAATTACAGAAAAAATGTGTGATTAATTCAATTTTCGATTGACATCACTAATGTATAAATGAAGAGTTCAGATTCAAAAGCCGCTAAATGCCACCTCCGTCAAAAATGAGATAATCAAATTGAACGAATGCTCTCCACACATAGTATACCTTCATCCAATGCTTTCACATCAAATCTGCTAAATCCCCGCGTCAGCCCATTTAGAAAATACGGAGTGTCTATTTACACCAAGTGCAAATAGCGTGCCTCGTTAGCTCCGCCTAACAATGCCTGGTTGGGCCAAACAAGACGCAAAACGTAACATCTTCAACGTCTTCAGTGGCGCAGTCAGCAAAGTGTAAGGGTCAAGAATCTAGTTTTGGACGTGATCGACCCAGGTTCGAATCCGCCTTTTGCCAAGCTCACTTTTCTCCTTTTTCCCATCCCATATCACATCGGAAAGGCATTTACTTTCAATAAAAATGAAGGAAATGTTCTAAAAGTGGAAATAAAGTGCCTAGCTAAATGTTGCATGTAATTACTATTGTAAATAAAGTATATCACTATTTTCACTTAGTATGCTATTTCATTTAGTAAATTGCATCTACAGCTATTTGCACAGTTATTAATTATAATCTATCACTAAGAACATTTTATTTTCACTTAGTGTAAATAGCATCTATCACTATTTGCACTTAGTGTAAATAGCAATTATCACTAAATATTTTCACTGAGTATAAATATAATCTACTTGCTATTTACAATTGGTGCAAATAGCCGCTGCCTTAGAAATACCAGTTCGTTGGCAGACACCGCTAAACACCAGTTCCCTTTGTCAGCAAAATCCTATAAGTCCACAGAAACCAATCAGAAGACGCGATTGAATCATTTGATTTCAAGATGAATGACGGTGTGGTATGAGCTGGTTTTTCGTTTTTATCGTGTTTTGTACATCATTACAGTTTCAATGACAGGATTTCAGCAAGTAAACACAACTGTATTCCTTGTGCTTCTGTAAAACTCTTGACAGAAACGTATGTGGCTGTCACTTGCATCACAGTTCCCCCTACTGTGTGGATCAGTTTCTTCATTGTTACATTTTGAATTCATCATTTGCAATGTTTCTAGTTGCATCTTTAGTGATTTTGCAACTGTTTACTATGTCTTGTTGTCCAAAGAGGTTTTTGCAAAAAAAAAGCACACAAGGACTTTTAGACTGTTAAATTTGTTAAAAATCAAAATCAAAAAGTGACATTTTTGAAAATATGGCATTTCAATAACTGACTAATAACCTTTTCATTGCCATTAAAGTGAAATTACTGAACCTAGGAGCCTCATAAAAAAAATGCTAATTTAAGAGAAAACATGCCAGACAGACTTTTTTGTCAGGTTTTTGCATCTGAACTCTCTCTCTCTCTCTCTCTCTCTCTCTCTATATATATATATATATATATATATATATATATATATATATATTAGTGCTGTCAAACGATTAAAATATTTAATCGCGATTAATCGCATTAATGTCATAGTTAACTCACAATTAATCGCACATTTTTATTTATTCTAAATGTCCCTTGATTTCTTTTTATCCCATTATTTTTTCTTATTGAAAAAATAATGGCTGCTCTTATCAACATAGAAAAGTGGATCGGCTTGCTTTGTGCAAATGTTTGTTTTATTGAAAACAACATTGGCATACTGTAGTGTTCGATTTCACACCAACATTCTCACTTGCAGCAGTCATTCACACTTGGAGCAAATAATCGCTCACACAATGTAACACTGTCCATCAATAAAAGGGTGAAAAAAATACTTTGTCGCACAAACAGCCCCTTCAACAGCCCTTTCTAAGGGATCAAAACAGGGCGATACAAAATAAAATTACAAAGTGCACATGCAAGGTAAACTAGGACTCAGCCTATAGTGCAGTTAAACCATGGCTTAATACGTTTCTCAAGTTTGCTTTGAACATAGCAGTCAGTCCCAGCCTCTTATTTCAGAAAGAATGAACAGTAACCGTTACCGATAAAAGGTAAGCATACTACTACTTTGCTTTGAGCCAGTTACTCAAACAGACAAGTAATGGTGGCTCTCGAAGGCAATTCGTAGGTCCCGTCGTTGGCTGCGATGCGAATAATATTAGCTAGACCCTCGTCCTCCACAACATTAACAGGCCTACATGCAGTAGCCACCCATTTAGCTATGGCTGCAGTAAGTTTATTCTTAGTTGTGGTATCCATGTGTTTCTGTCTGAAGTCATCCATTGTTGCCTGGCTTTGACGAGGGGGCGGAGAATTCGAATCAGCTGAGTTTTTGGCCATTAAGTGGTATTTCAGACTGCTCGTGCTGCGATGATAGCTCAGTTCACAACGACAAAACACACAGACCACTTTGGTCTCATCAATGGAACCATTTGGCAACTTTTTAAAAGAAAACTTTCCATTCAGAATACTATTGGCGTCTCACGCTTGCCATCCACATCTACTCTTTTAATGGCCCAAACAAGTGTGGGCAGCCGCAGCGTGCCTGATGTTTTGTTTCCGGTCTAGCTACATCCGGAGTGGTGTTGTAGTTTTTCTAACGTTACTAGTTGTTGCAACAGCATGTGAAAAAACTACAAAGTTTGTTAGACCAAAAAGAACGTTAATCTCGCAATAAAAAAATTGACGCCGTTAAAATAGGTTTGCGTTAACTTCGTTAATAACGCATTTAACTGACAGCACTAATATATATATAAAAATTTATTACTTGCAACTTGCAATAACCTATTTCTCTGTGCATGTGACGGTGATTCATGCATACATGTCAGTCAGCGCAGCATTGCACGTCAGGCTCGTAGAGCTTTATCACAGTCCATTCAAATTCTGATTTTGGCCGCCTCTGAAATGGGTAAAACCATAGATATTACATAAGAAGTTCAAGTAAATACGCAAGAAATGCGCGCTCATTCAAGGATGTGCATTTATTGCATGGACGGAGAACGCACGGATGCCTGCATTTCATCTGACGGTACGCATAAAAGGTTTTTTTAAAGTTAAATAAGCGTAGCCTAACTATTACACACCTTTCGGAGCATCAGTGAGAGCAATGGCACCGCAGAACGAGTAAAGCCTACTCTATCTCTAGACGTTTTAAACGTTTTTAAATCAGAAAACTGCAAAAAGCAACGAAATTGTCAGACATCCATTTAGCGCAAGTTCAAAGAGGAAATACTGAAAAACAGAGCTGGTCCTCTCAATACTGTCTGTTTATTTTACTGAGAAATGGCTTCAGATGATTCAGTGAGAGAGCAGTCCAAACTCATTCAAGTGGATTCAGGCCGTTTTGCAAATGCGTTTGACCCATTCATAATTTAGAACATAATTTTAGCGTCAAAATATGCGCACTGCGCAGTTCAGTTACACAGTGTAACATCTTGAACCTAATGCTGTTAAACTGAATATACGATTTTTTTTCTTAAATATCCACATAAACAACAAATTGTTCATCACTATAGCAACAGGACCCCGTTAATAGGCTATACCCCCGGACCTCGCACATCACGTTCGCACAGGGCCTCGCACCACCCTTGCGACTGGCCTGTATATATATATATATATATATGTGTATATGTCTGCATATTTTGCAATAAACATACATTATGTGGCCCGTGCTGTCGTCGGAATGCACACAGTATAATTTCGAGCTACAGGCAAAACAAGTGAAAAATTTCGATTTTAGTCAATTTTGAGGTTTTCACAAAAATGTGTTCATTAAGCTCTCATCTAGTGATCCCAATGCTCCAAATAACAATCAAACATCTAAAAGTATCATCATTTGAACGTTTTCTGGGAGGAGTACCTTTCATTTGTCCATGAAAATGATCTCGCTCGCACTGACTGACAGGTCAGACGTGTGCGCACAGAGACGCTTCCGATATACATACACAGAATTACAGTATTTCAAAATATCTGTCTTGCCGAGTATTCATGCAAACATTACCTGTTATGTCTTATGTGAACGTTTGGTTAACTGTTGGGGAAAAACATCTGATGTGTATCATTATATTAGATCCTTGCGGTTACTCTTAATATATAGACTGTCTGTCTCTATGTTAATCAAACAATTGTGGCATCATGGGAAACAATTTTTTATATATATTTGTCCTGTAGATATTTGGTTTTGACTTAGTGTGTGTTTTAAGGTATGGTTGCTATGTGATTTTGTTTGGAACATTCAGAAAACTTAAAGGCGGCATGAAATCAAATTTTACAATTCGTATTTTTATATTAATGTTGTAGTGTTTACTATAACTGATTTATCTGTGCACTTCATTATTTTTTTTAAATTAATTTACCCTTATAATCTTTAATCAAATATGTTAACTTTCCCTCCCCCATCGAAACGACCTCTCTTCTCTCCCGGTCATGTGCTATGGGCGAGGGCGGGGTTATCACCCCGTCTCGTTTCTGCACCTCCTCTCAGAAACATGTCACTGATCGTGGTTTGGTGCATTTTTCTCGGTATACACAATACCTTCTTCAAGAAGGACTTGAGGCAAAAAGAGAGAAATATATGAGAAATAAAAGCTTTTTTTTATGTAAAATTTACTCAATATAGTCGGACGAACAGCTTATCGTGATGACTCGCACTGAGAAATGCAGCATGTGAACGCGCTTACGGCGCTCCCCCTTATAAGGGAGAGCTGAGAAAAAAGCTTTACAGAAATAAAGCCATAAAAGGCTTAAAATAAGTAAAATCTGTAGCATAAACCAGCGAAAAGTGAGGAAATATGCTCAGTAACATTATGTAGAAAAGATTTAGAGAGAAAATACATTTATTTAAGAAATAGATCGAGTTTTTCTCCACAACTGAGTGCAAACTTCAAATCTGCCTCCATTTTGTTAGCAACGCCCAACGCCCAACTTCCAACGATCCAATCAATTCCCGAAGGACGAAATCAAGCCTCGCCCTACATTTTTTCTAATTTCAGAAGCCGTTTCACTCGGATATACGTCACAATAAGGAGAAAAAGACGATCTCAACTTCCGTTTCATGCCGACTTTAAACTCGATTTTTCTCAAAATGGACTTTGCTGACTCTATCGACTTCAAACAGGTGTAGCTCAGTTACTTTTTGTCCGATTCAAACAAATCATACATCACTTTGAAGGTCTTTTTAATAGAGGGGTGCGAAAATAATAACTCATTTTTGATGATTGCGACTCATTTTGCCAGCACAGGTCACCTCACCATCAAAAACGTTTTGCTTCAAATCATAGTTTGTAGTGTTGTTTTGATTCACCTCGTAGCTGATTGGCTTGGTTCATGGCCTTAACCAAGAGTTAAATGGGAAAAATGAATGGGAAAAAATACTACCGGAACAAGGGCACTAATGCACTCTATAGGATTTCATTCTGACCAGCACGGCACAGACAAAAGGAACCTTTAGGAAAACTAAACGCATCTGATGTATTAATCAATACTACCTGCTCCAGCGGTTCACCCGGACACAGCACAACGTCGGGCATGTAAAATAAAAAAATGCAATCATGCCATCATTTGAGCACTCCAATACTTGTGCTACCCTAATGCAAATGAATCATCACAGGTCAAAGTGAAGGATGCAGTCAAGGATGACAGACACACACAACATTTATCGCATGTCCTTTGAGTATCTATATAGAGCACCAGCAAACTCATCACTCTATGCTAATGAGACACTGAATGTCACCTTGTGGTTCTCACAAACACACCCTACCAAACACAAGCAAAAGCCCAGAACATGAGGTCAAAGACCAAATCTAATGAAAGGACTGGACTGAAAGCATTATAGAGATGAAGAAAGGGAGTGTTTAGGGGGGGGAATGACGGGAACATTTCTGTCATTTCGGTCTCTCTTCATCCCTTTGTAGACAACAAGGTGTTATTTGAGAGCTGGAGTGCAGGGATGTGCTGGTAAATCGGCACATTGCTGTGTTTACCGAGACTTTGTTAAGACAGTGATGGGATGATGCCACCTGCACATTTCAAGATAAGAAAGTATCAAAAATCTCCAAAGACACAATGACATGCATAGCAAAGCTCTCTCTCTCTCTCTCTTCCCATGCGTCTGTTCTCACTCTCACACACTCCATATTACTGACGACTATTACAGAACTCATCCGACGTATCAAACTCTGACCTAATAACACAGCGCTGTCGAATGTTTTGACAGGCTGCCTGTTTGGAGATATTGCGGTTCACATCTGTGTTTACCTACTCTCGCTTTCTCTCTCTCTTTTTCTGTTCCCATTGACAGTTTTTCACGTGCTCTAGAGATCAATGAAAAGCTGAAATCTAAAAAAAAATGATGCATTTTAAAACCCACCCTTCAGAAATCACTGAAGACAAGAACTCTGAGGTCAGATAATGCAAATTATAAAGAGAACAACATATAATACTTCAAAACAATTTGACAATTCTCTGACAATTTCATTGTCCTTTGCTGATCCCTCCACTGACCCCTTTTTTAAATTCTAGATTTTCTTTTGGAGAATGAACATGCTTTCTAAAGTTTAGTTTGACTGTTTTGTCTCTAACATTTCACCATATAAAGACATAAGCTGCGTCCGAAATCGAATACTTCTCTACTATATAGTGTGCGAAAAACAGTACGCCAACAGAGCAGTATGCCTGAATTCATAGTATTCGAGAAACAGTAGGCGAAAAGTACCCGGTTGACCTACTACTTCTGGCGAGATTTTGAAGTGCGCATACGATGGACACTTTACTATCCCATGAGGCCACGGCAGACGATTTATGAATGGAGGTGATGGGACGCAACTGACGCTGGTAGGTCACATGATCATGACAACATGGCGGATATAGTACATCCGGATTACATTCATTCTACATTCATTCATACTATATAGAACATACTTTTTTAACGATCGCGAAGTTCGTTCAAATTCAAATGTAGTACATACTCACATAGTACGCATTTCGGACGCAGTCATAGACTTGATCGGCATTACTGGGAACACCCACAAAACGTCATATCCGCTTATGCCGTGGGGGAAAACAAGCCATTAGAATGAATGCACGTAGACCTTGTTAGACGCTTTATCTTTACTCTTTGTAATGATTACGATTCATTTTTGCTTGGTGCAGTCCCGAAAAGTTGCCATGTGGCGTTCTGCACCTCTAGTAAGTTAAAAAACCCTGATCTGAAGTTTTATACTGCAGATGGAGCCGTTCGTCATTTCCGAAAGCTTGGGCAATACGTCCATTACAATTAAACATTTGCACTACATAGCTAATGACATCAACTGGACATTTCGTGACTTTTGTTTCCTAGTATGTGATTAGTTGAAGCCTTTTCTGACGCTTCAAGTGTTAAAAAATAAACATAGTTTTTTCGCCACAGCACATTCTCGTTCGGTGTGGAAGCTCTCATTACACAAACAGCTGATCAAAAAATAAAACCATTGCGCAAATTATTCATGCGTCATATTCGCGTCCAGTGTGAAAGGACCTTAATGCGTGAAATTATTAATGTGCAAAACATTCAAAAGTCTTCTTTATTTCATGATGGGAAGGGCTGGGCTCATTGTGCGCCAAGCTGTTGGTCACATTATATGTACGGCACTTGTACATTTTCTCGTCAAAATGCTGCTCCCACAAATATTACACAACATAATAGCTCAGCTACTTCATAAATCACCCGGTGTTTTGATGAAGACGGATGCTATAAAAACTGAAAAAAAAAAAATTCACTATTGTCGGTAATTCTAATAATATTGTGACACTGACATGTCAATTTCATAGCACAAGACACATTTTATGCTCATTTTAAAACGTTAAATATATGTAATACATACTTTTAATCCATTAAATTCAGGAACACTGAATTAACGTCTTCATGGAAAGACTGGGTGAGTCATGAAGTTGGCATGTCATACCTATATGGGGGTCGGCGGAGCAGCATGAATTTTGATGAGAAAATGACACTCTGGCCATTGATTCGGTTGGGTCGTTTATAGAGGTCGACCGATTCATCGGTTTTGCCAATTAATCGGCACCGATAGCTGATTGGTGGAACAATCGGTTATCGGCAAAAATCCACACCGATGGTTTTTCCGTGTTGCGTCCGTTGCTGGAGCAGCTGAGACGGGTGCGCTGTCATCACACAGTACAGGAGCTCTGAGAAGGGTCAGCTGGTATTATAGCACGAGAGCGGCTTCTAGAGGCGAAATAAAAACTCACTGATGCCTTGTGTTTACATTCACACACGCGCGGAGAGAGAGTGCTGACACATCAGATGCGCGTTTAAAACACGACAGCGAAAAGGTACGAATACAGATCACTACATTACTTGTTTCCAAATCATTATAAAGTAATTAATTTGTTGTCTAGATGCTGCATTAACAGGTAAATAACAGCAGTGTGTATGTTTGTCAACGAGGCTAAGAGGACGCTAACATTAGCAGTACCTAAAGCAGGTAAAACAATGTGATAAAAAAACACGCAAGTCAGACCTAAATGTTGCATATCTAAAATTAGTGATGTGAGAACACAAACTGTATCGTCATGACGCCGACAGAAACATAAACAAAGCAGAAACGTGATCGTTTTTTATTAGATAATCTCTTTCTAAAAAAGCAGACTGTTTAGATTTATATGAAATGGTAACACTACAATAAGATTTAATTTGTAACATTGACTAAGGTTAATAAATGCTGTGAGAGTATTGTTCATTGTCAGTATGTTCATTTCAACATTAAATTGAGTTTGAATTTTTGTTTTTATCTGTTAACCTTGGTTAATGCACTATGAACTAACATGAATGATCAAGGTACAATTGTATTGTTCATATTAAATGCTGTAAAAATGTATGCATAATGCTTATAGTTCATGTAAGCTAATGCATCCTATTTGCATAGGGACTTGTACGTGCATGAAATGTACATGCATGTTTCTAGGTTATAGGGAAAGAAACAAATTTGACCTGTAATATTTTATGTTTAAATTATGTTCTGAAGAATTTGTTCTGTTAGAACTTCTCATTTTAATATTCATATACGTTTTTAATTTAGCACATTTTCATGGATCAGTACTGTTTTATTTTATTTCTTGTTATAAAGTTCAACACTGTTTTACTTAGGGTTTTTTTATCCAGTATCCATTGTAAAAACTATCGGCCGATTAATCGGTTATCGGCAAGTGCGGTCCAACCTAGTTATCGGTATCGGTGAAATCCACCATCGGTCGACCTCTAGTCGTTTATCAGTCACAGATACTGTACGGACAATCTGACCCAATATGGCTCAGTTTTTCTAGATATCTTGCTCTGTCGAGCGGCAGAAGTGATTCTACACCGGCTAAACTGGGTTAACCCCATCCATTTACATTGTGGGGAATGGACTGTTTCCCCCCACGCCGACTCCGCCCCCACGCCACGCCCCCAGCTATGACTATTGTGATAATGAAAAAAATGCAAATGACAATCCATAATTTAAAACCATATGGTCCTTCATATTAATGAATGGGGGACTCCAATAAAATGCTTTTTCTGAGTGGAACGAACTGGAATTGCTTTGCATTCTCTCACACTCACTCACAGCAGTAAGCCCATAAGTAAATAGATGTTGACGGTAAATTGAATCTGGGCTATTGCTGTTTCAGACATGCAATTCACACCGGTACTCATTCTCAGATACGTGTGTGTAAATTGTATTTCACACCAAATGCGTTTAGATTTTCTTGATGTCCAAACATGCGTTCATCATCTTCACGAGCATATACACCACCACCTCAAACATCCGTTAAAGTATCACTGTCAGACAGCCTTGAGTGCACAGTGTTATTCTCAGGCTCCGACCGTCTTTGATATCTGTGAGTTATGTAACGTCAAACCTCTCATGTCCATGAAACATATTGTTCTTCTTGACTAAAAATGAATCAGTGGGCAAACAGGAACACAAATGAGCAGGTTATTCCATTCATAGAAATGACATTTTAAACTAAAATATCAAATTGAGTTTGTGTACGTTTGAAAATAATTATCATTTTTAGAAAATATTTTAAATAGACTCAAGTATTTAAATAGCATAGAGTCCGTTTTATAGCTGTATGTATGGTGAAAATCCCCCAAATTCTCCACATTTTTTTTTCTTTTTTTTTGAATGAGACAGTCATTCATGCTCAGGCCGTGTGTGCAGTGCACGTGAATGGTTGGTCTCCCAGTGAATGAAGCACCGGGTATATTCTTGAATTAGTGGCAAGGCAGCTGTTCACAGTATTAATGAGCCTCATTTGAAACTGCAAATGAGTCATGCGAGTATTATCCTAATAACTCCTTGAGCCAGCGAATGATTCTCATCCACTTTTAGGGGCCGTTCACGAAAGACGCGGGTTTTTTTTTTTTTTTTTTTTTACTTTTCTTGCTTTATAGCCTATTTTAACTTTCAAAAATGCGTCCTGTGTTAACATCATCTCATCTTTCAGTTCAATAATGTGGACTAAAACGCGCGCACTCACCCGCGTTTCTCAGTTTTCTATTTCTGAGCACCGAGATGATCACCAGCACGTTACCGAGCACATCCACCACACTCGTGAAGATCAGCACACCGGCCAGCACCATGACGACCCATGCTGGCCGCGCGCCTGCTCCGCTACCCCAAGCGCGACCCTGCCCGACATCCGTCCGGTTCCTGACGAGGGAGACATTCTCGGGCATGTCGAATAAAGTTCCCCCCTCTCGCAAAAAAAAAAAAAAAAAAAACACGCGCTCGGTATCTTTCTCACGAAGCTTCTGTCATCTTCCCCTTCGTCAACAATAGCACATTTCCATATTCTCACCAATCCTTGGGAAGCTCGTGGACGGGGTTTGTTTTCTCATTAATGTGCCACAATTGTCTTGACTGACGAAAACGTTCAACTTCACGGTGCTCGTTCGCCCACCTCGCCGCGCGCCTTTTAAAACTCACTCACGGTGAGAGCGCGGCGGCGCACGAGACGGTCTCCGAGCTTCTCGCTCTGGTCGCGTGCGCTCCGCCGGTATTTCCCATTGATAACGGAAGGATCACGTTGGCGTGGGTTCACTCCTTTCCCACTTCTTCCCGTTCAGCATGTTTACATTGACGCTTGAGCCGAGTTCAACTGAGACGCCTCCAAAAGCTGTCAAACGTGGGACGCGTCAGCTCGCCTTGTATGTCCAGTCAGTCAGACTTTATTTATTTATTAATTCACTCGGTGGCGACGGAATCCGATGCTTGAGATCGGGTGATGGGGTTGAATTCCCGCCTCAGGAGTGTGAAACCTTTAAGTGCAGCATGACTGGTTTGGACACCAGTGCGTGTCGTTAAAAACGGTTATCTTCATCTGAGGTGGTGTTCACGTTTGAGGAGCTAGACTGCCGTTAAACGAATCCAACTTAGAAAATGAGCATTTCTTAACAGTAATTCCGTGTTTCCCCCGCCTCAAAGGGACTCCCCCAGCGACTGGGTGCACGCGAGCAGAGTTCCCGGTCCAGTTCTCGGAGAAGTCTAGTTAAACGGCAGATGGAGAGACGTCGCCTTCGACCCGCTCTGCACGGCCGGTCTCTTTCGGTCTCCTCATTGAGGACCAAAATCCGTGAGCGCGCGCCACCGCTGTTTACAGCTGCCCCGTTCGCATCACGCGCTGGGAGCCTCCGCGTGCGTCTAAACTTGTCCTGAGAGCGCGCAGGTGCACGTGAGGGCGTCCTGTCACAAATAACGGAGTTGAATTAAAAGGCCTCGCAGCGTTTTTCTACCGAGCGATACTTTAAAATCCCCAACGCTTACCAATCACTAATCATTTATTCATTTTTTTTAATATAAAATAAATCAAACTCTATTAAAATTAATAGCAAATATATAAATATAATTCATTTTTTAAGCTATCTTCAATTTAAAAAAAACGTAAAGGGCAGTGAATTCAAGATCTAAAATAAATAAATACAATAAAATCACACCTTATTTATGACAAATTATCACTCATAATTGGTGCTGGGTCCACCAAGCTCAAAATGTATAAACAGCCTAGATGTACACATCGAGAGAACAACATAATACAACATATACTGTACACTCTAACTAAACTATTAGGGAAATAAACGAAGAACTGTTGTTTCAATATTCTAGCCAAACATCAGTGCATGCTGGGAGCTAAAATCCCTGCCCCTAGTGCTTCAGGCATCGCAATACATACAGCTTATTATTTTACGATACCTCTGACTGACATGATCTGTCAAAGTTTGTCGATGTGCCATTTAGGCTCCCCTAAAATAAATTCTACCTTAAAGGGTTAGTTCACCCAAAAATTAAAATTCTGTCATTAATTATTCACCCTCATGTCGTTCGACACCTGTAAGACCTCCGTTCATATTCGGAACACAAATGAAGATATTTTTGTTGAAAGCTGATGGCTGAGAAAGGCTTCATATAGGCCTCCATTGGCATTCAGTACATTTACACTCCCAAGACCCATAAAAGGCACTTAAAACGTCGTTACAAAGTCCATCTCACCACAGTGACTCTACAATAATTTTACGATGCGACAACAATAGTTTTTGTGCGCAAAAAACAAACAAAATAACACCTTTATCCAACTTGTTCTTGTCTTCCGTGTGTGCCTCCACGACTCATGCGCTAGAATATGACGCAGATCCGGCGTTCGGACACATGACCCAGAAGTGATTTGTATACAAGCAGAGGAAGACGCGCGTATCTAAGCTGTTGAATTCTACATTGATCGTGCTTTAGGTCTCGGCGTAGTGCTCAAAATGGGGTTAGAGTGTGCATTTCATGGATTCCCGAACGCCGGCGCTACGTCATATTCTCGCGCATGCGTCGTGGAGGCACACACGGAAGACAAGAAGAGGTTGAATAAAGTCGTTATTTTGATTTTTTTTGCGCACAAAACTATTGTTGTCGCATCGTAAAATTATTGTAGAGCCACTGTGGTGAGATGGACTTTGTAACAGCGTTTTAAGTGCCTTTTATGGGTCTTGGGAGAGTAAATGAATGCCAATGGAGGCCTATCTGAAGCCTTTCTCAGCCATCAGCTTTCAACAAAAATATCTTCATTTGAGTTCCGAATATGAACGGAGGTCTTACGGGTGTCGAACGACATGAGGGTGAGTAATTAATGACAGAATTTTCATTTTTGGGTGAACTAACCCTTTAATAATTGAAACCAGCTGAAAATGTTTCAGGCAAAATTTCACATACACAACTCAAACAAAGTACAATGTTCACAGAATAGGCTATATTCTGTTCAGGGTGTTCTCAAACAAAACTGAATATCTTTAAAGGTCCCATGGCATGAAATTTTCATTTTATGAGGTATTTCAACATTAATATGAGTTCCCCTAGCCTGAATATTGTCCCCAAGTGGATAGAAATGTTGATCGGTGTAAAACCGAGTTCTGGCTGTCTTTCTCTGCCTTTGAGAAAGTGACAGGCCAGACGAGCCAATCCTGAAGTCTCCTGGTTTGACGTCCAAGCAGGAACGGTTTCCTCCCTTTCCTCCGCTCAGAGAATCTGGCACGCCCATGCAAACGCTCGAGAGATCATGGGTTGTGAACGAGTGAACGCTGGCAGTTTCTCAGTGTTTGGATGTACAAATGAAAACAGAAGTCTTTTTTCAGTTCCTTCTGATCTGTGATCAGTGATTTCTTATGTGTAGCTAATTATTTATTATTCGTGCACACACTGCGGCTTCTCTCTCTCCCGACAGAACGGTGTTTTCGTGTTTTCTATCTTGTGAGTCAGTGTTTTTGTACGTCCTCGTCGCGTCTATCTGTTCTTAAATGTGCATACAGTCTTTTCTGTTTAACATCAGCAGTCACATCTTTAGAGATAAACTTCACACACGCCGAAGCTCGGCCTCCAACATCCCCGACCCCCAGTACTGCATCTGGCCCACAGCGGAGGCACCAAACGCGGCGTGAGATTAAGCAGAAGGAGGGTAAGCGTGAGCATATCTGGGCTAGGCTAGCCAGCTTTCCCCACAATAAACTGGATTACATTCGATTACAGCTGTTGTGTCTTTGTTTGCGCTGTGTAACGTTACTCAATGCGCGTCACTGACGCTATTCATATGATTGGAACATATCTAGAAATAATGCTATACTCAACACTTACTAACTCGTTCATCTCGCTGTAATGGTACATTGCATGTGTTACAAAGTTGGTAATAATGATGAAGACGGACTCGGTGTGACTGGGACTCGTGTTTATTCAGAACTCTCAGATACAAACACAAACTCGCGCTGACAGACAGCGCTCTCACAACTCAGTAGTTACTATAAATAACTTTGTTAGCAATCGCTCCGTCTCCGTGATGTCCGGTTCGCGAACGAATCATTCTTTTGAATCGGTTCTTTTTAGTGAACCGAACCAGTTCACCAAATCGGACTGAATCGTTCTAAACGGTTCGCATCTCGAGTCAGCGCTGATCCATCATTTACTAAAGTTACTAACTTTCTGACATGAGTGACAGCCCCTCCGACTAGAAATAAACTAATAACCTGAAGTATATTCTAGTAACTACAACAGTTCACCCTGAACTGAGACATGCTGAGAGAACTGATGAGAAGTGAACTCAGGTCCATCCGTCTCTCTGGCAGACTCGTGCCTGCTCGTGCCTCGTTAAACCACGCCCCCTCCGCTCATTTCAAATGCAAAGATGTCAGCCAATCACAACAGTGGGCGTTTTTACTGAAGTCTCACAGCAGACACGCCTCTTGAAACAGGGCAGTCAGCCACAGGGCAAACAGCAGTATAGACAAAATGCCTTTTATTTCTAAATTATGACATTTTATGATGAAAAAATCATACTAACAATATAAGTACACCTCAGGAAACACTATAAAATAATAGAAAAATGCCATGCCATGGGACCTTTAAAAGATGTGATGGCACCAACCTGGCTTTGCCAAAACATGACTTTGTTTTCATGCAAACTAAAAATGAAAAATAATGTGCTCTTGCAGAAGTCAATCAGATTAGAGATTACTTGGTCAAGAAAGTGCCATCCAGTTTTATTCACAATATGCATCAGACAGACTGTGGGCTGTCCGTGGGCATGAAGCCTGAAACCAGCTCAACATTGTTTAAAACTGAGACTACTACTTTTTAAACAACATTGGAAATAATTGTTTTATGGAACAACCTAATTAACAGCTTGCAACCCTGGCAACCATCTCACCAGTCACTGCTCCAAACTTTCTGACTAACAACTTGACTTGGCTAAAACTACGTTTGTTACTTATGGTTTAAAAGGAGACGCATCCTTCCCCATGTTCAAATGAAACCTATGCCACTGGGTTTGATTAACTTCGAGCAGTTAAAAAGACGTTTTTTTTCCCATTTAGCTTATCCTATTTCTATGGTGCAGACGGATAGCAGCTGAAATGAGAGAGGGCAAAGAAGTATAGCACAGAGAGTTACCCACTAGGTCACAATTCATTTAAGGGCACAACCGGTGCAGAGAGTACATGTCCCTCAGCTATGTGATGGGGCGGGTTCCCGTGCCACCCCACAGAACACACACACACACACACTCACACACACACACATGTTTGTTTTTGTGAAATGTGAGGACATTCCATAGGCGTAATGGTTTTTATACTGTACAAACCGTATTTTCTATCCCCTTACACTGCCCCTGCCCCTAAACCTAACCCTCACAGGAGACTGTGCAGTTCACTTTCTGTGAAAAAAACCTTGTTCTGTGTGATTTATAAGCATTTTGAAAAGTGAGGACATGGGGAACGTCCTCATATTTCACCCTCTTTTTGTAATACCTATGTCATACCCATGTCATTATACACATGCCCACACACACACACACACACACACACACACACACACACACACACACACACACACACACACACACACACACACACACACACACACACACACACACACACACACACACACACACACACACACACACACACACACACACACACACACACACACACACACACACTGTCTGGTTTACTATCTCCACAGGAGTAATGATTTTTATACTGTACAAACTGCATATTCTCTCCCCTTACACTAATCCTATCACACAAAACTTTCAGCATTTAAACATTTTCCAAAAAACTAATTCTGTATGGTTTATAAGCTTGTTTCCTCACGGGGACCTCAATTTAGGTCCCCACGGTGACACGAGTGCCTATGAGTCAGTGTGCATTCAGATTGAAGTCTCTAACGGGATAGAAAAACGTGTACACACACACACACACACACACACACACACACAGTCAGAAAGGAATGTTATCCACACTTAACACAGACATGCTTCACCTTGTGAATTTCCTTGCAGCTTGGGAAAAAGGGTTCCAGCATATCATTAGCTATTACTCAATTAAAGCATATCATGGATACACGAAAATAAATTTGGTTTGAATTAATCTGTCCACAGCGTTAGGAATAAATCAAACATTTGCACTCAGGATGAAAGACCAATGTATATGGATTCTCGTACGTATTTGATATATGTGCAAATATGTATTTGGATGTGTTTTAAAAGGTAATCGACATATACATGAAGGGATAGATAGATAGATAGATAGATAGATAGATAGATAGATAGACAGACAGACAGACAGACAGACAGACAGACAGACAGACAGACAGACAGACAGACAGACAGACAGACAGACAGACAGACAGACAGACAGACAGACACAGACACACACACACACACACACACACACACACACACACACACAGACAGTTAAGTCCATTTTCATGGAGACAGAAGCCTACTTTGTAATTTATCACAGTGATACAAATATGTAAAACTCCAAAAAGAGTCTCTGCCTGCACTTTTTGAATTGTTTTTTTGTTTTTGGATGTCAGAATGAGAACAACAACTGAGCAGTATTTACAGAAAGGTACACATTGCACATCTATTTTTTCCTGTTTACAAATACAGATACGGCACAGAAATGTAGAGATGTTTGCTGGCGCGTGTGCGCCTTTATCTCCACGAGCCAGCGATGCCATCCAGCGTGTGCGCTAAATCAGCAACCCCCCCCCCCCCCCCCACCACCACCACCACCACCACCACCACCTTTTTTTTTGGGGGGGGGGACCAACACATCCACACGGTTCAATAACAACAGATAACAGCCCTGCCTACTCAAATCAGTCCAATGCGAGGTGTTGGAATGATTATTTTTTTTACACCCACAACACCACCGCTGGGAATAAAGGAGGCGTTTACAGCGTGGAAACCTGGCTGCGACTTTTTGGTCGGGTGTGTGCGTGGGTACACGGGCTGATTGTTTGAGCGCGCGGCTTGTTAGCAGAATCGGGTTATGTAAGCGGGTGTCTGGTTTCTCCGGGATAGAGAGAGAGGCCTTGCCTTTCTTTGATGTCAAACTGCAGGAAACCCTCTCGAGACTGGCGGTGCTTGTCACTGTCTGTGTTTTGGTTTAATTTGTATGGCATGTGAAAGAATTCACATGCGTGTCTGTGCGAGAGTGAATGTGTGTGGGTGAGTTTAAGGGTTTGTGAAGTTCTGAGACTGGTTAATGAGTAAAATGATTGGTTAGACCCTGTCTTCCCTTCCTCACATTTGAACAACAAACTACAGTGACCTCAAAAGTCACACAAATGTAAAGTATATTATCGTACAGCACAGCTCTCTATAAAGTTGGATATACATTATATTCAACATATAGTAACTCATGGAAAGCAAATCTGATTTTGTCGCAAATATCGCCCAGCTCTTTATATAAAGTTGGATATATACACCGATCAGGCATAACATTATGACAGGTGAAGTGAATAACACTGATTATCTCTTCATCACGGCACCTGTTAGTGGGTGGGATATATTAGGCAGCAAGTGAACATTTTGTCCTCAAAGTTAATGTGTTAGAAGCAGAAAAATAGGCAAGCATAAGGATTTGAGTGAGTTTGACAAGGGCCAAATTGTGATTGGCTAGACGCCTGGGTCAGAGCATCTCCAAAATTACAGCTCTTCCCGGTCTGCAGTGGTCAGTATCTATCAAAAGTGGTCCAAGGAAGGAACAGTGGTGAACTAGCGACAGGGTCATGGGCGGCCCTGTCTTCCTGCATTCAGCAACCTATATACTATAGCAGGGGCGTTTCCTCCAAGAAGGCAAGGGAGGCACTGCCTCCTCAAAAGAACTGGATGAGAAAATGCATTCAAAATATGACATTAAAAAGTGTAAAAGTCACATGTTTTTATAAAGTAACACTGTCCAACAGCGACACCTGCAGGTAAAGTTATAGCGGGAGGCTTACCTCCCCTGAGCCCATTGATTTTAAACAGGTCCCCCTAAAGTGTGCGGCGAGTTTGTTGGGGGGAAAGTCAGGTAAGAGGAGGCAATACCTCCATCAAGCCATGATTGGGTATGATTAGTTTATGCGATAAATCCCGCCTCTTGTTTTTGTGCGCATTCTGGAATTCTGCCTGAATGAAGACAATGATGTGATTAATGGGAAGACTAATTAAAAAGAAAAGTAAACAACTCAGCCACTTAGATATCACTGCTTTATGTCACATCAAAATCAAACTTGAAATGGCCTGAAAACATGAGGACTGTGGGGTTTTACTGAGCGATCAGGTCTCTGGTTCGGGCTGTCTCTTAATCAACCTGCTCCATACTCCGGTGAGCCTAATTCATGCCATTCCTTTCTGTCACAATGTTCTCTGACTTTTTCACTCCAGCCCTCCTGTTTTCCCACGGTGCGATCTAAAGTGGCCTTCACCATCACGCTTCTGATCGGACAAGCGAGAGAATGGGGAACGGCCATGTGGGACAATGTACATGAATGTTGCAGCACATTTAAGGAGTTTTTGGAGGAGCTCTGCAAGGTTTTCGACCGCTCTGTGCTCGGGACGGAGGCGGCGCGGGCGTTATAATTGCTGCAACAGGGAGGTTGGTCCGTGTACAACTATTTCATCAAGTTCCGCATGCTCGCCACGTCATGCGGATGGAATGCCAAGGTGCAGTGGGATAACTTTTTTTCAAGGGCTGGCAGAGCATCAAGGATGAGATATATTCTCACGAACTACTGCCAAGCCTCGACAGATTAGTCGACCTCGCCATCCGTGTTGACAACAGGATAGCTCTCCATTCCCGGCATCGGAGGGGAGTGGCCTCTCACAAGCTCTTCTCCAACCTGGTATCTGGAGTGGCGGGTGACGCGACTTCTCAGGGTCTCGTCCTGCCTGAGGAGGAGCCAGTGCAGATCGGGAGAGCTCGGCTGACGATCACCAAGCATCATCATCTTACTCACTATCTGTATCTATACTGTGGGGAGGCGGGGCATGTGGCGGCCTCGTGTCCAGTGAAGAGGCAACGTTTACCGCTCAGGGAAGGGCTTACGTTGAGCATCACTAATATATTGCTGCCGTCTGGTGGTCGTACCGTCCTCCAGGCTTTATTACAATTTAATAGGGCTGTTCATCAGGTGTCAGCTTTGATTGATTCTGGAGCGGAGGGTGATTTTATGGACACTGAGCTGGCCAATGTACCGGAGGCTTAACATGACTTGAGAGCAGTTTTTAGTAAGTCCCGAGCTTCATTTCTTCCTCCGCACTGCCCGTATGGCTGTGCGATAGATCTGTTGCCTGGCACTTCTCCACTCCTTAACTCTCTTTCTGGGCCTGAGAGGGAGACCATAGCGAAGTACATCAATGATTCTCAGGTAGCTGGCATCATCAGGCCCTCTTCCTCTCCAGCTGGGGCAGGGTTCTACTTCGTAGGTATGAAAGATGGATCGCTCCGTCCCTGTATAGATTATCGGGGCTTGAATGACATCACAGTAAAGAATCGTTATTATTTGCCGTTGATGTCATCGGCCTTCGAGGGGCGACCATCTTTACAAAGTTGGGCCTCCTCAATGCTTATCACCTAGTTCAGCTTAGGGAGGGGGACGAATGGAAGACCACCTTCAACATTTTGTGTATTTGGTCATGCCTTTTGGACTTTCTAACTCCCCGTGCGGTCTTCCAGGCACTTGTCAATGACATGCTCAGAGACATGGTCGACCGGTTTGATTTTGTTTACCTCAACGACATCCTGATCTTCTCCCAGAACGAGCGCGACCATGTCCAACACGTCAGCCGAGTGCTCCAGTGGCTGCTTGAGAATCGTTTATTCGCCAAGGTGGAGAAGTGCGAGTTTCACGCACGGTCGGTTCCGTTCCTGGGATTTATTCTTTCACCCGAAGGTCTCCGAATGGATCCCGCCAAGGTAAAAGCGTTTGCTGATTGGCCTACCCCAGATTGTCGTAGAGCGGTCCAGTGATTTCTGGGGTTTGTTAATTTTTACAAGAGGTTCATTCGGAATTTCAGCCAGGTTGCCCTTCCTCTGGCGTATCTCACCTACACTCGTAAACGATTCTGTTGTTTGCTGCAGACCCAGGCTGCATTTTCAAACTTAAAGAGTCGCTTTGTTTCGGCCACCATCCTTGCTACTCCTGATCCGTTTTGTTTGTTCGTTGTGGAGGTGGATGCGTCAGAGGTGGGAGCGCGGGCAATTTTGTCTCAGGGGTCACCTGATGACAGTACATCCCTGCGCATTTTTTTCTCATCGTTTAACCCCCTCTGAACGGAATTACGACATCAGGAATAGGGAGTTACTAGCTGTTAAGTTGGTACTGGAGGAGTGGCAGCACTGGTTAGAGGGTGCAAAGGTTCCTTTCATAATTTGGACCAATCATAAGAACTTAGAGTACATCTGCACTGCTAAACGGCTTAATTCTCGTCAGGCCTGCTTGGCACTTTTTCATTTGGTTCAATTTCAACATCTCCAACCATCCGGGGTCCAAGAATGGTAAGCCTGATGGGCTTTCGCAGATCTTTTAGGCTGAACCAATATTCAAACTCCCTGTGACCATTCTGGTGACCATTGATCATTCATCGGGTGGTAGCGATTGTCACCTGGGCGGTGGAATCCAGAGTCTGCACTGCTCTGCACAACGTCACAGTTCCCGCGGGGTGTCCCCGGGGTGTGCCTGTTGTTTAAGCCCGAATCAGTCCGAACAAGTGTACTACAGTTGGTCCACTCATCCGTACTAGCTTGCCACCCAGGAGCGACTTGTACCTGCTGTTTAATCAAGCAGCGGTTCTGGTGGCCTTCCATGGTGCGGGATGCTCGTCAGTTCGTGTCAGTATGTCCGGTTTTGTGCTGCGGGGATGGGCTCCAATTGACCCCCAGCAGGGCTACTCCAGCCACTACCTATTCCTTCGAGACCCTGGTCAGACATAGCAATGGACTTCGTCACAGGCCTACCTCTGTCTAGCGGCAACACGGTAGTCCTCACTGTGGTGGACAGGTTCTCGAAGGTGGCCCATTTTATTCCCCTTTCCCAATTTGCCTTCAGCGAGGAAGACAGCGACTATTGTCCTGGATCACGTTTTCTGTATTCATGGCCTCCTGGTGAACGTGGTCTCTGACAAGGGTCCCCAATTTGTCTCTATGTTTTGGGCAGAGTTCTGAGGAGTTCTTCAGAGATGCCTCCGTATGCGGAGGATCGTCAGAGAAGCCCTCACTCAGACTGGTGACAGGAACAAGGCATCAGCGGATTGTCACCATGCTAAGCCCCCACTTTACGTGGTCAGAAGGTCTCAAACATTCCTCTCAAACCCCCTCACGTAAACTGGGACCCAAATTTATAGGACCGTCTTCCATCACTACGGTGCTTAGTCCGGTGTATGGTGAGTCCACTGGGGGAAGGGGGGGGGGGGTGTTCTTCATCTTGTGTCCTGGGCTGATTTTACAGTGCGGTTGTGCGTGCAGATCCTGAGCTGATTGCCCTCACCTGTCGCTTGTTCCATTCCCCCTTATATTCTCTGCTCTGTCTCTTGTTGTCAGTAGATTCAATGCTGTTGTTTCATGTACGGTTGTACCTGTGCTGTGTGTCCTTGTGTCTTACCTTCATCTGCTGCTGTGCCCAGGACACCTAGATGAGGTGTCATACAGCTGGCCGTGCACTCGTTGTCCTCAGTCTCGTTCCCCGTCCTGTTGGGCATTGCACCTGAGGTGGTCTCCACGGCCTGTGTCCGCAGGTGTCTGTACGGACGGCTCTGGAGTTGTCACACCTCCTTTCTGTTTGTGTGTGTGTGTCACTATACACGTTGGATGTTTATTAGGTTTTCTGAAGTGCCTAATAAACTGTTGCACAAATTAGTACTATCTTCACGTGCTTGACAATTACAATATCACATTAACAAACAATGGAAAGTGCTATACAAATACATTTAAAAAATATCTGTGTCATCAAAATTAATTAATGTGCTGCTTATTTTAAAGCAATATACGAGATTCAATAGCTATGCGGTTCAGAATCACACCTGGGGACACACCTTGACGTCATACATCCAATAAAAATGAATGTCCAAAATTGCATATTACAATAGTATATGCTACTTCTGGTTTGAAACTTCATGACCATTAAAAAGTGCATTCTTTATAGTATGAATGCGGGTAGTATGAATGAAATTCGATGTACTACATCTGCCATGTTGTCACTGTCATGCATCGCTTCACTCTCATTCACAAATCCTCTCCCGTGGCCTCATGGGATAGTAAAGTGTCCATCAAACGAGCAATTCTGCTATTAATATGAATTTGGACATAATAACTATATAGTATGGAAGTAGGCATATTTGCATGCAGCAACTGACATACCAGTTACTGACCCAGGAGAAGTGAGTTCATCATTTGTTATCTGCTGATATTGATATTTCGTATTTTATATAATAACATTAAGACATTTTAAGTGCAACTTTATTGTCCAAATTATTTTGAGGTCACTGATCTAGAGGCTTCACCCCGATCATGTCTTCACGCATCACTGATGTGTCATCAGTTTGCTTTGCTCCCGGCTGACATGTCGTCTCCATTATCAGGTTTAACTATCTTACATCAATTTTTTATGTTACATCAATCTCTCTGTGACGCTCCACTGATTCTGATGCTGCCATCGCACAAGGGTACGTACTATCTGTGTCCCAAGATGAATTCATCCACAGAATTATGTAAGAAAACTTTGCAAAGCCATTTAGGACAGTTCAGTCATGTCTAAATGACAAATGTCTGTCTTCATATGATATAGTGTTTTTTCTTCTTTTGTTTAACTCTATTTATCAGCAGTCCAAGCATCTGTGTACTCAATAAAGCTGAACTGGAGCTGAAGTCAGTTCATGCTTTAGTACTCCCCCTGCCTGGTTAATCAGTGGATGAGATAGAATGAGAGGGAAAGAGAAAGGAAGACAGAAAGAACAAAAACAAATATTACACAGAAGAGTTGAAAAGAAAAGAGAGAAAGACAGAGTGAAAATTGTGCAGGGGAGAAAACAAGCAAGGCAGAGTAATGGACTTTCGACTGTGATCTATTGCTTCATTCACAATTTACAAAGAGCTATTGAGAGAACATGCACACACAACTTGACATAACCAGGGCAGCATACAGCCTTTCTGTACATTCAGACACACATACATACATTGATAAAAAAAACAAAAAAACATCCGGGTGCCAATTCAGTCAATGAGAACATGAGGATCTAAACTGATGAATCACAGGTCTGTTCTGAGTCACTGACAGCAGGGGAAAACAATGGTAATAATTAGTTTCATGTTCTTATACAATCATGCACAGTTAGGGAAGTAAAATAAATATTCTTAACCCTTAATGGTCCTTAGGGACAAATGTGGGCAAAATATTTTTTCCTTTTTTTTAAATAGTTTCCTTAATCTGAGCAGTACATCTAGATTTCCTAAGTTTGCCACCTGAACACACACACAAAATTGGACTTGATTCAACAATGTTAAGTGGTTGAAAAAAACCCCTCCATAATTGGTCCTTCATGGACGAAAGTGGGCACCCATAGGAAATGAATGGGAGACTATAATTCACAGCATTTTTTTTTTGTCCAATAAAAATCAATAAATCCAACACAATGCAGATCATACACATAAATGAAGGGGTGACCCTATACAACATTCTCAATATGGCAAAAACTCACACACACACTCACACACACACACAAAGCATTGAATGAGCGCTATACCAGAGCGCTAAAAAATAAATAATAAAAGTCAAATAAAAACAGTCACTCACACACGCACACACACACACACACATGTAGTGTTTTCATCTTTTATGGGGACTTTCCATAGGCGTAATGGTTTTTATACCGTACATACCGTATATTCTATCCCCCTACACTGCCCCTAAACCTAACCCTCACAGGAGACATTCTGCAATTTTACATTTTCAAAAAAAATCACTTAGTCTGATTTATAAGATGTTTTCCTCATGGGGACCTAAAAATGTCCCCACAAGGATGAGGATTTCGGATATTGCTATCTTTGTGGGGACATTTTGTCCCCATAACGTGATGATTACCAGTCCACACACACACACACACACACACACACACCAACACAGTGTTCACTATCTCCATAGACATAATGGTTTTTATACAGTACAAACTGTATATTCTCTCCCCTTACACTAACCCTACCCATCACACAAAACTTTCTGCATTTTTACATTTTCAAAAAACTCATTCTGTATGATTTATAAGCTTGTTTCCTCATGAGGACCTCAATTTAGGTCCCCACGGTGACATGAGTGCCTATGAGTCAGTGTGCATTCATAGGGATAGAACAAAAAATGTACACACACACACACACACACACACACACACACACACACACACACACACACACACACACACACACACACACACACACACACACACACACACACACACACACACACACACACACACACACACACACACACACACACACACACACACACACACTTCAAAATCCGATCAAAGTCCTACTGCAAGGTTTGTTGATGCTTCCAAACAACATAAACATACAACATGTTGTACGTTGTTTATTCATATACCTGTTTTTTACCATTTACTTCTTGAAGTTATTGAAATGTGATGTTTTTTGTTAGAAATAAAGGATTACCCCGTCTCCTACTTTGTCTTTTCCTTATAGCATGGTCAGATTTGCAAATGTCGGCATCTTTGTATAGTCTCACCCAACACAAATGTTCTTTTAAAAAATTCTACAAATTTAACTTGTGATTCAAATCTAAAACTTGAGAAGTTGAGTTTGTTACAACATTGGTTTACAGATTTCAGCCTATATGAAGCCAGTGAAAACTACAGCCATTTAGTGGCTCTTGATTCTATCCCTGCATCCAAATGGGCATACTATCCACCCTATCTGCCCTAAATAGTATTGAATATTAGTAGGGATGGCCCGATACCGATACTGGCATCGGGTATCGGGTCGATACTGTCCTCATATACTCGTACTCATAAAATGAGCCGATACCACGCACCGATACCACGCGCGTTTTGTGAAACGAAACTGGCCACCACGAGCCGCCGCTTTGTCTAGGACTAGGTGAACGCCATATGAACGTAAAATGTCGGCGGTTTGGGCTCATTTCAAGATAAGGGATAATGACAGCGGCAAGGCAGACTGTAAGTTGTGTTCAGCTAAGGTGGCAAGATGAGGAAAAGAAAGTACATTGTTTAACACCAGCAATCTAATTAAACATCTGAAAACGCATCATAGTGCTGAATACACACAGTTTAGGCAAGCTAAACAAGCAACTCAGCAGCCAACATTAACACCGGTTTTACAGAAGCGCGAGAAGATGTCCAGAGATAATCCACGGGCACTAAAAATAACAGAGGGAATTGCATACTTTATTGTACTTGATGACCAGCCATTGTCGGCTGTTGAAAATATAGGATTTCGACATCTTCTTGGCATACTGGAGCCGCGATACGAAATTCCGAGTCGCCATCACATTACAACCGCTATGCTACCGAAAGTGTTTCATGACGTGAAAAAGCACGTCAGTGGCCTGTTGCAAGTGACTGAGCTGAGGAGATTAACCGCTGTCCTTTGACGCGACGCGTGCAGTGAACACACATCGCTAGTTCTGTTCAACGGCTGTTCACAAAGAATGCGTTCGTGGCAGTGAAATGGGAAATGACACAAGGTAATGAGACGCACGTTGAACTTAAGCTCACTGCTTTTAGAACGCCGTTTCATACGCGAGAGACGCAGATGCAACAACAGGAACTATAGTAGCTACTATGTGTTTGAGATTTCATGTTCACATAATATTGACAGGCTCAAAGGTGTTATCATTGTTTTTACAAATCATTTACTACTAATAATATTATCATCCGTGTGAAGACATTTCCCCACAAAGTAGGGAATACCAGGACACACACACACATGCAGACAGCATACACTTCATTATTTAATCACACTGTCTTCACAACAGTTTGTGTTGGCTGTAGTCAGATGACTTTAGCTGTGGTCAAACTGCTAGCCTACATTGTACTACTGAAGAAATAATCTTTAAATAAATAAGCTTTTAATTGTTTAACAATATTTCATCTTTAATATGAATGAGTTTGTCTGGAATTTATCATTTTTACTTTCATATTTTTACGTTGCAGTAGTGTTGACAGTGAAAGGCTGTTCAGCTCAGTGTCACATATTGTGAATGCCGACAGAAACAGAATCACAGCTGATCATGCATAGATGATTTTGTTCATCAAAAAGAACCTGCCTCTCATTCTCCCAAAAAGTACCTTAGAAGTTAGTTCAGATCACATTGCTGACTGAAATGTTTGTTTAATTGAAACAAGGGAGCTGTCACTGTGCCATAGTTTAATTGTTGTTTAATTGAAATATGCAGTAGTTTAATTGAGACTTGCAATAGTTACATTGATGTTTTGTTTAATTGAAATATGTAAGTGTTTCATTGAGACTACACAACAGTTACATTGAAATTGAGTTAAATTGAAAGCTGCAGACGTTGTCAAACATTTCATTGATATATTGTTGAGTTGACGGTGTTGACTGTACAATACGTTTTATTTATATTTTGTCAGTTGTGAAGACAGTGCCAGTATTGAGGCTTTTTGTTTACACAGAAATATATATAATTTATTTTTTATTTGAAATTGCCTACATTTATTATTTTACTCATTATTTATTTTAGACTTGTTAAAACAAGCAGAGAAAATAAAAACAGTCTTCTAACCTGTGTTCCGTGTTCTGTCTTCTGTCTTCTTTTCTGGTAGCCTGTAATTACTTTCGCGGTAGAAATATCGGTATCGGTACTCGGTATCGGCAAGTACACAAATGTAAATACTCGTACTCGTATCGGTTTGGAAAAAAATGGTATCGGGCCATCCCTAAATATTAGTGTCACATACTACTTAGGATGGATAGTATGCACATTGAGATGCAGGCTATGTAATTGCTATTTTTATATCAACATATGTCACCGAAGCATGCCAAATTTTGAGGTTTTGGCTGTTTCAACTTACTGGAATGAATATTTTTACTGAAGTAAAAAATGAATTAGCTCGCATGATGTGACCAAAGTGTGAGAGCCTCTGCTTAGTAATTTTACCCACCAACGATATCTTTGTTTAAACACGTTCTAAGATTGTCTTGTTTGTAACCTTTGATGCATGGCACTCGCAGCATACGCCTCCAGCACCATAGTTCGAAGGCATCAATTTACCTCTATCCCCCTTCTTAAGTATCCAGCTTTGATTATTCGGGTCTTTGTTGTAATGGTATATTGACTTTTCCTTGCATCACATTTTAGTGCAATTCCTCTGTTGATGTCCAGTCTTGAACCGTTGCTACGGACAATTTTGGATCCAAGGAAGAGGAAATCTTGTACTGATTCAGTTTCTTCTTTGTCAATTGTTACATGGACTGTGCCGTTGCCTGCTGTTAAGGTGTAGCCCCATGCACTCACTTTCATCCTTGACTCTTTGGACCAGATATTCCAGGTCCTGATCACTTTACGCAAGCAGGGTATCGCAGGTTATTGATGTTTCTCCCACCAATTTTCACACCAATTGATGATTCGTCCAGATTACATTGCCTCAGGATAGACTCTGCTTACAAATTGAACAGGGCCAGTGATAAGATCACCAGTCAGTATTGTCAAATGCTGTCCTGACTGTAGCTTCCTGATTCTCATAGAGTGCTCATATTAATTCCTTTAGATGCCCTGGGATACCCATTTGCATCAGGCAATTCCACAGCTTATCATGATCAACACAGTCGAATGCTTTACTGTGTTCTATGAAGCAAATACAACTGGTATTCGTGGGTATTCTCCATGATCCACCACAGGTTAACAATATATAGGCCAATATACAGTACATATATATATATACACCTCTGATTTTTCTGACTGTAGGATAAAAAAAGCTGGAAGAATTACAGTAAAATCTTGCGCTTTTGACAAAGACAAAGAGGCTCAGGTGTGCATGCTAAAACTGACCTGTCATCTGCCAGAAAGAAAGGAAGAACCAGGACGCTTTGGGACGCCCATCCACCCATGGAAATGCAGCTATTGACCTGTTTCAGAGCTCAGGGCTGGATTTATCCCCTTAATAAAACAGCCCTTCGCACGACACATCGGTTCTTTGTTTTTCTCCTAAATACCCCTCTCACCTTCCTCTTCAGCAGTCTTTTGTTTGATTTCTCTCTGTTTTTCTGCCAAAAGCCAAAAACATTTGCCGAGAAGCTTAAAGACTCTCTTAAAGAAGATGAGAGAGAGAGAGAGAGAGAGAGAGAGAGAGAGAGAGAGAGACAGAATGAAAACAATCCACCACAAACACATTTCAAAAGGAACTTTTAAATATATAGAGGCACACAAACAAACAGACAAAAAGTCAAACAGAAGCACATCTGCAGTCGCACACAAACCCGCACTGACCTGCATCTCTTCATCTCTCACTTAATCTCCATCATTCTTCCTAATAACAACACTACGTGTGCGGTGTTTGCAAGGTCAAATCAATGTGTGTGATTACTTTCTTCAGCTATCTTATGCTTCAAAGGAATTCTGGGACATGGCTGGCCGCTCAACCAAGTGGCCTCTATCAAATAAAAAATTAATAACATCACTCTGAGATAATCACATTCTTCTTTCACAAGATGCAATTTCAAGTAAGCACATTTATTTAGTATTATATTTGATTTTTAAAAAGGAAATATTAGACCTGGTTTTGGAGTTCTCGCAGCTTGTTCTCGACACATCATCTGAGCAGAACTTTCTTCTTGTGGGTGTCCGAGAACTATCGTGTGATTGGTCAGAAATTTAAAGTGGAGGGGGTTAATGCAGAGAATCGGAAATGTCCGGCACCTGCTTTTCTCGTGAGGTATGGAATGTCAAGGCCAGAACGAAGTTTGTTCTTGTTCTTGCCACCTCAAGAAAACCAACAAATTTCTTTGTTCTTGCGGAGTATGTACCAAGCTTTACGCAGCATGTTTGAGCTTCCTCAACAACCAATGAGGTTCATTCTTGTGAGTTACACAGCACGTTTCAGGTTCTGCAAGAACCAATGAGGTTCATTCTTGTGAGTTACACAGCACGTTTCAGGTTCTGCAAGAACCAATGAGGTTCATTCTTGTGAGTTACGCAGCACGTTTCAGGTTCTGCAAGAACCAATGAGGTTCATTCTCATGTTTTATGCAGCAAGTTTGAGCTTCTGCAAGAACCAATGAGGTTCATTCTGGTGTTACGCAGAACATTTGAGCTTCAGCAAGAACCAATGAGGTTCATTCTGGTGTTACGCAGAACATTTGAGCTTCAGCAAGAACCAATGAGGTTCATTCTGGTGTTACGCAGCACTTTTGAGCTTCAGCAAGAACCAATGAGGTTAATTCTGGTGTTACGAAGAACATTTGAGCTTCAGCAAGAACCAATGAGGTTCATTCTTGTGTTACGCAGCACATTTGAGCTTCAGCAAGAACCAATGAGGTTTATTCTTGTGTTACGCAGCACATTTGAGCTTCAGCAAGAACCAATGAGGTTCATTCTGGTGTTACGCAGCACGTTTGAGCTTCAGCAAGAACCAATGAGGTTCATTCTGGTGTTACGCAGCACGTTTGAGCTTCAGTGAGAACCAATGAGGTTCATTCTTGTGTTACGCAGCACGTTTGAGCTTCAGCAAGAACCAATGAGGTTCATTCTCGTGTTAAGCAGCACGTTTGAGCTTCAGCAAGAACCAATGAGGTTCATTCTCGTGTTACGCAGCACGTTTGAGCTTCAGCAAGAACCAATGAGGTTCATTCTCGTGTTACGCAGCACGTTTGAGCTTCGGCAAGAACCAATGAGGTTCATTCTCGTGTTACGCAGCACGTTTGAGCTTCGGCAAGAACCAATGAGGTTCATTCTCGTGTTACGCAGCACGTTTGAGCTTCGGCAAGAACCAATGAGGTTCATTCTCGTGTTACGCAGCACGTTTGAGCTTTGGCAAGAACCAATGAGGTTCATTCTTGTGTTACACAGCACGTTTGAGCTTCAGCAAGAACCAATGAGGTTCATTCTTGTGTTACGCAGCACGTTTGAGCTTCAGCAAGAACCAATGAGGTTCATTCTCGTGTTACGCAGCACATTTGAGCTTCAGCAAGAGCCAATGAGGTTCATTCTCGTGTTACGCAGCACGTTTGAGCTTCAGCAAGAGCCAATGAGGTTCATTCTCGTGTTACGCAGCACGTTTGAGCTTCAGCAAGAACCAATGAGGTTATATTATTTTAAAGAGTCTATACTGTGAACTTCACACACTTCGCACTTTTGAAAATCCAGTATTTAGTTGATTCTGATAAACACTCATTGTCACAGTTGTAAACACGACAACTTTCAGCCAACGATCGGTGGGCGTGACGTCTGAGGCTGAGACTAAACTGAACCCAGCTAGCAGACCAGAAATCTGCAGCCAGTTGCAAAAAGCCTTAGTTAGTGATTATAATGACTTTAGTGATCACAACAATAATTATTATAAAGTTTGTTGCACCTGAGCCTTCAGAGTTTAACGAGCTGCTTCATAAACCCCTGCAACAAAACTGCAGTAAGTTCTTTGACAGCCAGTGACATAAATGACAAAAACACATCAGCAATTACTGAAGCATACAGAGGAGATAAAGATAAATTAGATGGAGAAGACCACCTGCACACGATACACTCTGATACTCTGACACAGTGTCACACCACAACACATTTCAACACACATTAGCAAACATGTCCTCATCTGCCTCATGTGCGCGATTAGATCCGACTCATGAATATCTCAGCAGAGGTAATGAATAATACTGTTGAGTGCCGAAACTACAACTACGCTCGTTGCATTTTTAAATACAGTCGAGAGATAAAAAAATTATCAAAGTGGACAGCATGGTGGAAAATGCAGATAGAAGCTATTTTCATTTTTTGAAAAGCAATTATGCATTACATGTAACAGAACACTGAACATGTAAATAGGCAGTGAAATTACAATCACTAGTTGTTCCCCAAGGGCCTTGCATCCACATTTCTAGGTGTTCATGATAATTCAAGGAAAATATATTCCCAGGCAAATGCACAAGGATTGGATCAGCCCTGAATGAACAACTTTTTAGTTTGCCCATCTGCAAAACTTCCCTGTTGGATGTGAGAACAACTTTCAGCAGCTGTTTTTGTGGCATTCGTGATTTAAAATGTTTGTGAATTGGCTCTTGAGATGCTTATTAGATTTTTGCATGCAAATATGCACTACTTTCCAGATGTTGTGCTCATGGCTATCTGTAGGTGCGTACCGGGAGGCAATAATTAAATTTAAAGGGTTAAAAGAAATCATTTACCCTCACCCTCATGCAATTCCAAACTTGTACAACTTTCTTCTGTGGAGTACAAAAGAAAGATTTTGAAGAATTGTGTTGCTATAGTACTGTTGCTATTGTTCAAGAGGTGTTATTTAGTATGATTTATTTACTAATATGGTATTTATTAAGTATTTTTTATATTTACACTTTTCAATATAATTATAATCAGCTTGATATGTGCTTAAAGGTATGTTTACATGACCATGATGTACTAAAAACAGGAAAAAAAATATCTTTTTCACCACCTTTGTTGAACCTGGAACAACATTCCTGTAAGTTACGAGGTGGGGCCTCCATGACTCCGACTTGTTTGTTCAGCACATCCCACAGATGCTCAATTGGATTGAGATCTGGGGAATTTGGAGGCAAAGTCAACACCTCAAACTCGTTGTTGTGCTCCTCAAACACTTCCTGAACCATTTTAGCTTTGTGGCAGGCTGCTTAAGGAGCCACAGCCACCAGGGAATACCGTTTCCATGAAATGGTGTTCATGGTCATAAACAATTCTTAGGTAGGTGGTACGTGTCAAAGTAACATCCACATGAATGGCAAGACCCCAGGTTTCCCAGCAGAACATTGTGCTTGCCTTCTTATCCTGGTGCCATGTGTTCCCCAGGTAAGCGACGCATACACACCTGGCCATCCACGTGATGTAAAAGAAAACGTGATTCATCAGACCAGGCCACCTTCTTTCATTGCTCCGTGGTCCAGTTCTGATGCTCATGTGCCACTGTTGGCGCTTTCGGTGGTGGACAGGGGTCAGCATGGGCACCCTGACTGGTCTGCGGCTATGCAGCCCCATACCCAACAAACTGTGATGCACTGTGAATTCTGACACCTTTCTTTCAGAACCAGCATTAACTTCTTGAGCAGTTTGAGCTACAGTAGCTCGTCTGTTTGATCGGACCACACGGGCCAGCCTTCGCTCCCCACGTGCATCAATGAGCCTTGGCCGCCACGACCCTGTCGCCGGTTCATTCCTTGGACCACTTTTGACAGATATTGACCACTGCAGACCGGGAACACCCCACAAGAGCTGCAGTTTTGGAGATGCTCTGACCCAGTCGTCTAGCCATCACTTTTTGGCCCTTGTCAAACATGCTCAAATCCTTATGCTTGCGCATTTTTCCTGCCTCTAACACATAAACTCTGAGGACAAAATGTGCACTTGCTGCCTAATATATCCCACCCACTAACAGGTGCCGTGATGAAGAGATAATCAGTCATAATGTTATGCCTGATCTATGTATTTCAATTTACTTTTGTGTGAAGAACAAGCATAAAATCATTCAGACAGATTTATGAAGAGGTTTGCCCGATTCTTTTAAAAGAACGGATTCAATCAGTAAAGGTGCAATAGGTGATTCTCTACAGAAACAATTTTTGTTATGCTGGTTGAAAGTCTCCTCATATCCTGATAAAATAGCAATTACTATTTTAAGGGATGTTTGTACAACCATTGCATACACTCCGAATGAAATGAAAGCATGCATTCCCTATCAGTCAACGTGTGTTTGCATTCCACTGCGCAGCCTGTTCACGCAGACATCATACGCCAGTGTTCACGTACGCTAAGCAGAGCAAGAATGGCAGGCAAATAGATGTTTACGTTTGTTATTGTAGAACTGTTACTCACTGTACTATAACATTTTCTCACCTGTGAAAGACACATGATGTAATCCAATACATTATATATCTGGTCGTCTCGTGGAGGAGACGTGGCTTTGGATGGCGATTTGCAGGGAGGATGGGATCGTATACTTTCAATGCTAGCAGGATAAAGTTAGCATTTCCAAGATCACCTATTGCACCTTTAATAATAACTATTTCTTTTGAGTCAATTTTATTATACAGAAAAGCGATATCCATTGAATTATGTTAACTGGAAAAAACTCTAATCAAAATCACTTTCTAAAATCACTATTATAACATTTCCAAGACTTTCCCAAACTCTTGTTTACTTCATGACTCAAAAATAAGAACAGAATCTCTTTTCTCTCAACTCCTTGTTTTGGAACAGAACCAAACCTCGTGTCATCAAACTAGCGCAGTTATCCTGATGTTTTGCACCGTCCACCATCCACCTGGTTTAATCGGTTTAATTTTCTCATTAGAAGCCCATCAAGAGGTGAGAGCCACAGTGTAAAAGAGCACCAATTTTTCTGGTCTCCAAGAGGACATGTACATCAGTTCAGCTGAAAAGGCCCTTAAAGTTAGAGGCAAAAAAAAAATGATTGAGGACAAGAAATCGAAGCACCCTGTCCACTTGAAAAGCCACAGCAGTGGAGAAGATAATGAGCCTGAGAAGCTCTCAAAGTGAGAGTCTGATTACACTCTAACTACACACACACACCATACAGACCTGATTAAATACCAAGCCGTGTACGTTCTCCTCGCTTCCAGAAAGACTCCTGACGAGTTACTATCGATCTCTTATTATACACACACTGATTGTAAACATCTGAAGTGTTATTGAGTTGTTGCTAGGTAAGTGCAAAACCTCAAAACATAAAAATATGGGGGTGCTCAATAGCCCCTTTCACACGGTCTTCACTGGCAAATTACCGGTATGAGATCATGTGAACAGGACCTTTTAAATCAGTTACGGCAATTTACCATTAAGGTAAGTTGTAACATTACCTGTACATTTCGGGTAATGTGGTCTGTGTGAACGCAGAATGAAGAGCATGTACGAAGCATAGGCCGTAAAAAAAAATTGGACGACTCATTCTCTTCCGCTGAAGAAAAGTGAAGCCGCCGGAAGTCAGAATATGGCGCTGATTTCATGTGTATCTGAATGCATATGTAACGGAGGCCAGCTAGTAGTCGCTGTGTGAGTAAACCTCACTCCTCTGATCTCAAGAGATGCTCTAGCGACTGACACTAGGGGTTGCAGTCTTTAGCCTCCTTGTTAGAGCGTCCGACTCTCATGCCGAAGGACCCGAGTTCGAGTCCCGCTTGGAGCGGGCAGTTCGAACAGGAGGGGCTACGTTGGTGCCGTGACCCGGATAGGAGTGAGGTTTAGGGGGGTGAGTGTAACGGAGGCCAGCTAGTAGTCGCTGTGCGAGTAAACCTCACTCCTCTGATCTCAAGACACGCTCTGGCAACTGACGCTAGGGGTCGCAGTCTTTAGCATCCTTGTTAGAACATTTTTATAACATCAAATAACTAACTAAAACTAAACTTATTTAAAGAACAAACCCTTGAAATAACATCAGCGTGATAAAAACTGCCTAAAATGACAGAAACCAACTTTGGGGAAAAATTTTATGAAGTGTAATTTAATTGTTTATTTTGTCTCGGGTCCATTAGAATACACGGAGGGGCGGGGGTTAGGAGCTATACTGGACCTGGGGGTGATCGAGACTTTCGAACAGGGGCGGACTTAACCATTAGGCAAAGGTAGGCAACCGCCTGGGGCCCCTTGAAAGCCAAGGGCCCCCTAAAATGCTTTTTACATACGAGATGCGAGTTCAGCGCGGACGCACAAGTGGTTGCTGTGGTATTCATTACCACGACAACCGCCTGCGCATCGGCGTTGAACGTGCTTCTTGTAGAAAGTGTAGCGCCCAAATGATTTCCGCGATTCAGAAGACGCGTACAGGATCATAACATCCTGTCACGGAGTAATCCCGTGATCATGAATGGACTGCTTGCATGTACCCCATATCTAACACATACATTGATACATCCTCTGACTTGTGCAATGTTTTTGAATGTTTGAATGCATTGTGTTTCATGTGTTTAAGATATGTGGGGATACAATGTGCATTTGTTTGTAATCTGTAGTGGATACATGTGCAATGCAATGCACAATGCTAACATTGTTCATTTATTGTTATTATAAATAACCACGATACACATTTGCCTAATTTCAAATCTTTATTTAATAGGGGTTACACAGTATAACAAATATAACTTACCGGCTTTAAAACACCAGTGACCAAACCTGTAGTGTTTTAAAAGTGAAGTATTTAAACATGGTGGACATGCTGTCTGAATGGGAGAAACCATGTTGGGTGATGTCATGGGGGGTTTTTCCAGTATTCCTGTAAAACAAGGTTTATCTTTGTTGAATCATTTGTTGTATTGTTATATTGTGTTATAGTGTAACTTGATCATGGATAGATAGTTTTTATATGTTTAAGGGGATAAGTAGTGCATATGTGAGGAGGTAAAACTTACCTGTAGAATGGTACACTCCCGGGTGTGGCCTAGGCTATAAATGGCTGCTGGAGTTAGTACATGGTGGGTAGAGTGAAGTCAAGTCTATAGATGGTCAGGTTGGTTTTGTGAAGTGGAAGCACAGTAATAGAATATTCTGTTTAAGAACAGCTTGCTGTTGCTAACAAAAATAACTTAACATAATTATATATATTTATTTTATTTTATTTTTATTTAATTATTTTTTGTACATAGTTCTTTGTTTTGACTTCGCTGTGGGATTTGCACTGTGTGCCCAATAAATTCACCTCAACTCGGATTCCTGTCACCTTGGTCTTATTATGCCTCAGATCGCGAGTGCAATCGCTAACAGATGGTGTCAGAAGAGGGATTAAGAGGCCAAAATAGACCGAAATGCCGCCCAAAACAAGAGGACAGCAGATGGTGAACATGGATATTGAGGATGGACAGCAAGCAGCAAGTGGACCTACAGAGGGAGAGGGAAGTGTGCAGCAGGCTTCGGAACCTCCAGCAACCACAGAAGGGCCAGCCCTCACCGCATTAGCGGGTATGTTTCAAACTTTCTTGGAGTATCAGAAGGAGAGAGATGTGAGACAAGAAAGAGACATGGCTCGACGAGAACAACAATTTAAAGTACTTACCCATCAGGTCACACAAATGCAGATGGACGTGGAGCGAACAAGACACGCTGCCACTGCAGACCGATCAGCATCACGGGGATTGGCTCCGGTGCCACAGTTGCCGAAGCTGCAAGAGGAAGATGATATAGAGCAGTACTTAACCACTTTTGAGAGAATGGCAGAAGTATATTTGTGGCCAAAGGAGGATTGGGCCATTCATTTGATTCCTCTACTCATAGGGAAAGCGAGGAGTGCATTTGTTGCAATGTCACCGGTATTATCCTTGGACTATGATAGAGTCAAAGAAGTGATTCTCAAGAAATATGAAATAAGCGCTGAGACATATCGACAGAGATTTCGTTCTATGGATACACCGGTTGACGAATCCCCAATGGAATTATACGTTCGGCTGAAGGATTTATTTTCCAAATGGGTGCGACTAGAAACAAGTAGCAAAACGGACCTGTTGGAGACGCTGGTACTAGAGCAGTACATGTGGGTGTTGTTCCCAGAAGTAAGAACTTGGGTAAAGGAGCGAAATCCAGCAACAGCAGGAGAGGCAGCTAGCTTTGTTGAGGCCTACATCACAGCGAGGAAGGTTTCCTCTGGGACGTTTTCGTATACTGGAATCCTACCATCCAATAGAGGTAAGTCTGTGGGGTCCGGGGGTAGTTCATACTCTCAATTACAAACCCAGGTTATAAACCCACCCACCCTAGAAATAAATCACCCGTAACAATACACCAAGCATCAGACAAAAAGGATGTGGTTTGTTATAATTGTGCAGAACCAGGGCATACTAGTCCACATTGTCCTTTGAAGAAGCCTAAATCAGCTCGACTATGCTATATACCAACTGCTACATTACCACCTGAAATAGACAAAGAACCTACCGTTTCTGTGTTACTAAATGGTAGGCCAGTAACCACTTTGGTAGACACCGGTTGTGTAAGAACTTTGGTGCAGGCGCAATACGTTCCAAGAGATTTCTGGACTGAGGGTACCGTTACAATATGTTGTGTACATGGGGACAAAACAGAATTGCCTACTGCTGAGGTATACATTGAGATTCATGGGCAGCCTTACCTGATGAAAGTAGGAATTACTACAACCTTACCTTATCCCGTTGTGTTAGGTACAGACATGCCTATAATAGCAGATTTGGTGCAGGAAACCGCGTGGTGTGGCGTCGTTACTAGAGCACAGGCTCAAAACTTGACTCAGTTGTCACAGCCCCAAGATTTTGCACAGAACACCCTTCAGGAAATGCCATTTTTTTACTGACAAGATAGTAGGTGAAACTAAGACAAGTAAGGAAGAAAGGTTAGAAAAGAGGAGAAAATGGGTGGCCAATGTAATTAATACCTCAGAGCAGTTGGATGTTGAATTGGAAGAACCAGAAGTTGATGAATTGGATGTGAGCATATCTAATGATATAGCTAAACTACAGACAGAAGATGCAACACTGGCAGATTGCTTTCACAAAATTAGCAAAGAGACTGCTATGAATTTGTTGACTGCTGAAATGTTTGTGATTAAGCAAGGTCTCCTTTACCGACAGTCTAAGGAAGATGGTACACAGTTGGTGGTACCAAAACTTTATCGCAAGGAAGTGATAGAACTTGTCATTCTATTCCTTGATCTGGTCATTTGGGGTTTATGAAGACCTTAATGAGAATAGCTAAAAGGTTCTATTGGCCTGGCATGTACCTCGAGGTAAAAGATTTCTGTAAAGCGTGTCCTGAATGTCAGCTGGCAGCGGGCAGAAAACCCAGTGTAGCGCCACTTGTACCCATCCCTGCAGTCAGTGTTCCATTTGAGAGAATAGGTGTGGATGTTGTGGGACCTGTGGAAAAAAGTCATAAGGGGAACAGATTTATTCTTGTGATTTGTGATTATGCAACCAGATACCCTGAGGCTTATCCTATGAGGGAAGTCACTGCTAATCAGGTGGCAACCGCACTTCTGCATTTCTTCTCACATGTAGGGATACCTAAAGAAATACTGACTGATCAGGGCACCAATTTCATGAGTCATACTTTGCATCAGGTTTCTCAATTGCTGGGTATTAAAAGAGTGCGTACTACCCCTTACCACCCCCAGACGGATGGTCTGGTTGAGAGATTTAACCAGACACTGAAAAGCATGTTGAACAAGTTTGTGTCCGAGACTGGCAAAGACTGGGATAAATGGTTGCCCTATCTCTTATTTGCCTATCGAGAAGTGCCTCAGGCAACTACTGGATTTTCGCCTTTCGAACTGCTGTTCACTCATCAAGTCAGAGGGCCACTGGATGTGTTGAGAGACAGTTGGGAAGGCAACCACAAGTTGCGTAGACAGAACCTACTCTCATATGTGCTTAAAATGAGAGAGAAGTTACAGCAAACTACCACCATAGCCCAGGAGAATCTGCTACATGCACAGCTTAAACAGAAAGCTTGGTGTGACAAGAAGTCCAGAGCAAGAACATTTCAACCGGGAGAGCAAGTATTGTTGTTACTTCCAACATCGGACAACAAGCTTCTAGCGAAATGGCAAGGTCCATACCAGGTAAAAAGGAAAGTTGGTTCCGTGACGTATGAGATTGAAATTCCATCGAGACATCAACCTTTGCAGATCTTCCACATTAACATGCTGAAAAAGTGGCATGAACAAGTTTCCCAGCCAGAGACGACAGCAAATGCTGTAACGGAGCTACTGGTGAGGGTGGTTCAGGAGGAGGATGAAGTGGAGGAGCAGTACTTACCTGTTCAGCAGGACGACTGTTTCCTGGATTTGCAACATTTGAATACGGAGCAGAGGGGACAACTGCTGGAGAGCATCCCTCACCAACTATTCCTGAAAACACCAGGTAAAACAGACCTTGTCCAACATCACATTTACCTAAAAGACCGTAAACCAATACATCAATGTGTTTACAGAGTTCCAGAGAAATTAGTACTTACCATGAAGCAGGAGATTGAGGCAATGCTGAAAATGGAAATCATAGAACCATCTTCCAGCGAATGGAATAATCCCATCGTACTAGTTCCGAAGAAGGATGGAACACTGAGATTCTGCTTTGGACTTCAGAAAACTCAATGCAGTGAGTAAATTTGACCCATACCCCATGCCCAGAGTTGATGTCTTAATTGAAAAACTGGGTTGTGCGAAGTTTCTCACAACACTGGACTTATGCAAAGGCTATTGGCAGATACCATTGAGCTCAAACAGCAGGGAGTTGACAGCCTTTAAAACACCTTTTGGACACTACCATTTCCGGGTCTTACCCTTCGGACTTCACGGGGCACCTGCTACATTCCAGAGAATGATTGATCAGATTCTCCGGGGAACTGAGAAGTTTGCAGCCGCATACCTGGATGACATTGTCATTTACAGTGAATCATGGGAGGATCATCTGCAGCATCTGACAGAGGTACTGGGGAGAATAAAATCAGCAGGACTTACCATTCGTCCGGACAAGTGTGCTATTGCCAAACAGGAAACTATGTACCTGGGATATAAACTAGGACATGGAGTTATTCGTCCTCAAGTCGGGAAGATTGAAGCCATCAAGCATGCCGAGCAACCCTCTTCAAAGAAGCAGGTGCGGTCTTTCCTGGGCCTAGTTGGATGGTACAGACGTTTCATCCCTCACTTCTCTGCAAGAGCTGTAGCGCTTACTAACCTTACAAAGAAGGATAAACCCAATAAGATTGTTTGGACTGCAGAATGTGAAAGTGCTTTCAAGGATTTGAAAGATGCGTTGTGCAAAGAACCTGTTTTACAGAGCCCAAACTTTGATCAAGCATTTACAGTACAGACTGATGCTTCAGAGTTCGGTCTGGGAGCTGTACTTCTGCAAGGACAACCTGGTGAGTTGCAACCCATTGCCTACATTAGCAGGAAACTTCTTCCAAGAGAATCAAGATACTCAACGGTAGAAAAATAATGTTTAGCTGTGAAATGGGCTTTGGATTCCTTTAGATACTACCTATTGGGTAGCAAGTTCACCCTAGAGACTGATCATCTGGCTTTAACTTGGTTGGGCCGTATGAAGGACACTAATGCCCGTATTACACGCTGGTTTTTAGCTATACAACCCTTTGACTTTGAGGTGTTATATCGGACTGGTCCTGAGAACTGTGCGGCTGATTTTCTCTCTAGAACACCACAGGGAGTGTCAAGAGAAGGGGGAGGAAATGTCACGGAGTAATCCCGTGATCATGAATGGACTGCTTGCACGTACCCCATATCTAACACATACATTGGCCTATATTGTTGCAGCATTAACACAGTCTGGTTATGGATACTGATATCATACATCCTCTGACTTGTGCAATGTTTTTGAATGTTTGAATGCATTGTGTTTCATGTGTTTAAGATATGTGGGGATACAATGTGCATTTGTTTGTAATGTGTAGTGGATACATGTGCAATGTGTTTGGGTAAAATTAGCCGCTAACATTGTTCATTTATTGTTATTATAAATAACCACGATACACATTTGCCTAATTTCAAGTCTTTATTTAATATGGGTTACACAGTATAACAAATATAACTTACCGGCTTTAAAACACCAGTGACCAAACCTGTAGTGTTTTAAAAGTGAAGTATTTAAACATGGTGGACATGCTGTCTGAATGGGAGAAACCATGTTGGGTGATGTCATGTTTTTTTTTTCCAGTATTCCTGTAAAACAAGGTTTATCTTTGTTAAATCATTTGTTGTATTGTTATATTGTGTTATAGTGTAACTTGATCATGGATAGATAGTTTTTATATGTTTAAGGGGATAAGTAGTGCATATGTGAGGAGGTAAAACTTACCTATAGAATGGTACACTCCCGGGTGTGGCCTAGGCTATAAATGGCTGCTGGAGTTAGTACATGGTGGGTAGAGTGAAGTCAAGTCTATAGATGGTCAGGTTGGTTTTGTGAAGTGGAAGCACAGTAATAGAATATTCTGTTTAAGAACAGCTTGCTGTTGCTAACAAAAATAACTTAACGTAATTATATATATATTTTTTTTCCAACATTTATTTTATTTTTATTTAATTATTTTTTGTACATAGTTCTTTGTTTTGACTTCGCTGTGGGATTTGCACTGTGTGCCCAATAAATTCACCTCAACTCAGATTCCTGTCACCTTGGTCTTATTATGCCTCAGATCGCGAGTGCAATCGCTAACACATCCATTCAGAAAAAAAGCATGCGCAACGCTCAATTCATTCACACAGAGACACAAAACATGCAGGATTTATATTTAAATATTATTTTTGCCCTTTAATATTCACATACACTAGTCCATATCGCGATCTTTTTGAAGTGTAGGCTACTGACTTGCATTGGATTTATTCATCCAAAATTTGACAAATTCCATGACATTCCGCGTTTAACATTAAATTAAATTTTTATGACTGGATTCCGCTATTCCGTTCGCATTTTCTGCATCGCAGAAATCATAGGCCACGAGCATTGAACCGTTTCATTTGAGAGAAACTATCATCATAACATACACAGAAAAAGTTCTAAGGCAACCTGTCAAAATAAAAGTTTCGACAGTATAATGTATTTCTTAAAGTATTTCGAAAGGCGAAGCTTGAATTTACGGGTATGTCCCTCTTTGGCTAATGTACTTTCAAGATGGAGGGGCAACATGGCGACCGGCATTCGAACCCCTCACCCGTATGTATTTTCAATGGCATGTTATAAACTTACGAGAATACTTTATTATTCGAAAGAAGTAAATATACATAAATGATCACATATATTTTTGAAAGAACTAAGTATTTTTAGCTAAGAATAAACTAAAAAAGTTACACAGTGTAGCTTTAATGTAACAATTTTAACAGTAGGCCTAAACTTCTGTTGTGTAGTTTGAATGTACAAAAATGAAAGGGGTTGTTTAATTTTCATTGGAATAAAATATAAATGTTGTATGCCTTCATTTGATAACCAGAAAAATGTAAATAGCTACATAAAACAAATAAATATATATATTTAGTTAAACTTTTAATAAATTGCTGTTAAATTATTCAAGTTTCAATTAATTAGACATGCTTTTTGGTTAATAGAATTGTATATAACCATCCAGAAAAAATTAAAACAGAAAAAAAGGAATCTGGAATTTTTTTAAATGGAATTTGAAAACAAAAAAACAAAACAGATTTCATAGGGCCCTACAAATGAAAATATAATGCATCTTAAGTTATAATTAAATACGGAATAAATAACAGTGCGTATAATATATTTATCGTTTTAAATGGCGTTCACTCAAGGACCTGAGTAGATGACACATGCACAGTTACTTTCCACACAGGTACACACATTTTTGGTTGAAAATTCTCATGCGTGTAATAATTTCTTTCATTTTGATAATATAAAAAAATATTTTAAAGTTTAGAATTAGACAGCCTTGTGTTGTGTAAACAATTGTGCAGTGAAAATTACCACAAATGACCACCTAGTGTCCAACCTACTCTAATACTGTTATAACCCGTTTACACGTGAACAAGGGATCTACTACAACATGACGAAAGCAATTATTTATAACATGTACAATGTTATAAAATAAAATAAAAATTGTCCACAACTATGGTCAGCAATCATCACAACATAGGGCCCCATTCCTGTATTTTGCTTGGGGCCCCCAAATCACTAAATCCGCCCCTGCTTTCGAGAGTGCGGCAGGTTTGGTACGAAGTCGGAATGAGTGGAAGTCTGCTTTGGGCATATCATAAAGTTATTATGGAGATTACGTGATTACTCCGTGTGGTTTACAGTAAGCTTTTTAATAGTTTTTGTATTTAAATATGCGCTAAATGATCATCTTTGACCATTTGCGCCACATCTCGCAGCTTTTTCAACGTGTCACGTTCGAGACGCTGCCTTCTTTTCCATTCATCAGTGCTCTGCAGTTGGATACTATTACGTGAGTGTGGTGTTTTTAAGAGCAAAAACAGGTTCTGTTTGATCATCCCCTTATGTCTTTCACTCAGAAAGACATAAGGGGATGTCAAAATATGTTGTCAAATTGAACAGATAGTGAAACTAAAGTGCTTCTTCTCATACGGGCGAATGAAGACAACAATGCAACATTTGAAGGTGACTGACCAAGTACAGTCTGTCCAAATACAATTTCCTTGTCTACTTGATGAAGTTGAACGCCTTTCAAAATGGCGGTGGGGGTTCCACAAAGGGGAAAGAGTTTTTGTAGAGTATGCAAAAAAGAGTTTTTGCCTACTCATAAAAGAGTAGGCAAAAAGTACCCAGATGACTTGGTACTTCTGGCAAGATTCTGAAGTGCGCACATGATGGACACTTTACTATCCCATGAGGCTACGGGAGAGGATTTGTGAATGAAAGTGAAGTAAATGACGCTGTAGGTCACATGACAATGACAGCATGGCAGATGCATCTGAATTCCATTCATACTACACTCACTTATACTATAAAAAAACATACTTTTTCAACGCTGTGAGATGTCTTCGTAGGCAGGTGTGCAGAGGCATGTAAATACATATGTTGACAGGCAGCTAGGACATTCGGACATTTTTTGGTCCTGAGACTTCCACAGAAGAAATACAGTATGTACATGTATTAATATTCAGACCACTTCTATTATTGATTTCTATCAGGGTGTGAAGAGAGTTTCAACCAGTATAACATGCATTGTAATATTGGTAACACTTTATTTTAATGTGTCCTTGTTACACGTTACATGTATTTACTGTAGAAATAACTATAAATTAGGCATAATTATATGCAACTAACCCTAAAACAAACCATAATTCGACCCTAACCCTAGTCAGTACTTGTACTTTATCCCTAATCCTTCCCTCGGGTCATTTTGACCCGAAACTATTTTTCTATTTTTTATTAAGTGTTCATCGGAGTTTTGTCGTGGATTTCGAGGAGTTTTGTGGTTGAAATTTAAAAAAGTAACAAATCCATCACTAGTCAATTGGTCAAATAAATGGAATGCGAGGAATTCTTCAGTACACATAGAAAAAACTAAAATGCTCAAAGTTCACACTAAAAATGCAAAAACTTTACCAAAGATTTTATAATGTCTACATGTGTATCTGAATGCATATGTAACGGAGGCCAGCTAGTAGTCGCTGTGCGAGTAAACCTCACTCCTCTGATCTCAAGAGACGCTCGAGCGACTGACACTCGGGGTTGCAGTCTTTAGCCTCATTGTTAGAGCGTCCGACTCTCATGCCGGCGGACCCGGGTTCGAGTCCCGCTTGGAGCGGGCAGTTCGAACAGGAGGGGTTACACATACTGAAGGGAAAAACTGACTTTAGGACCCGGCAGAGCAGCTCATGGAGCTATCTAGTGGCAAGAGTCATGAAATATTATGTTATATTATATTTTTTCCCACAAGAGGTCAGCAATGTAAGCTATTTTGAGCTTAATTAAAATGGTTATGCATGACATTGAGTTATTTATAAGTTGAAAGAATATCAAGAATGTGCTTAAATTATTATTTATTATTCATTCATTGATAAAATCTAGTAATTTAAAAGTAAATAATAAAAAAAAAAATAGAAAGAATAAAAAAAATATTTTTAGGGCTTTGGATCATTTTGACCCACGAGGGAAGGATTTTTTTTACAAAGTGCGAGAGAGGGATGGTGATTAATTAATATTACTCAGGCTTTAAGTAAAGTGTTACCAACATTTTTTTTTAAAGAATGTGAACCGAAAAGATCATGAACAGTAAGATGAGACATTTAATAAGAAGAAAGTAAATATAGGGTTAATATTTTTATGTTGTATTTAACAAAATCACCCATAAACTTCAAAGCGATATTCAGTTTGATCAATATTCTTTTTTTTATTTTAGCATCGATAAAAATAAAAAAAAACACAAAACAAAAACTAAAAAAAAAGTCCAGGAGTGAAGAAAAGCATTTTACACTTATAACAGGCGTGATTTAATACTGTTTTGCACAGTCAACAGAACAACATGAATCAAATATGAAATTAAAACGAAACCAACAAACAAATGAATAAAACCCCCTGCACAAAGATGGCAGAAGCAGAGTAATTCCCTTTTCTATAATATAAACTCAATACAAAAAAAGATGGGCGGAGAAACTGATATTATGAAAAAGTAAAACGCAGTTTTCTACTGTTGAAAAAAAATTAATGCACACAAGCGAAAGCATGTATGCGCACATCTGTTAAAAATGTCAGCAAAAGTATGTGAGTTTGCGTGTTTGTCCTTTTCGTCCGCAACAAACCGTCGCAGGATGCACAAACCCTGCCATGATTGCAGTTCAATATCTACAAAATCTGGATTTGAACAACTTACTTATATACACTGTACAACAATTTGTCAAAATTACAGCTTTTACAAAAAATGATCCGCCCAATGGCATTCAAAATTACAGTGCACACTCTTAAATCAGCTCACGGCAAACATCTCAATCATGTTCCCTTCTGGCTAAAATGCCATTCCAATCCAAAGTTGGTCTGCAGTATCATGCCTCTCTCTCTCTCTCTCGATTTATATTTTATTGATTTACACTTTCTTTACATTTTCTTTCCCTGCATCTTTTATTCAGTATATTCCGTTTCAGGACTTGGCATTTCCCTCTCTCTGACTTTCTGTTATTGCTTTCTCTCTCTCATTCCACTTCTTTCTCTGGTTTGGGTCGGTAAAGAACCGGAGGAGGTTTGGACTGCATGCTACTACAGGCATGTGTCATCCTTGCATTGTAAGTGCCTGTGAACACACAAACATTATTGGACACTGCGACGATATTCTGCTTATGGCTTTCTGATATGCAATCGTGATGTTTTCACAAGACAAAAAGGGGGAGACGTAACTTACAGAAGAGAGTTGCCCACGTGCCATTAAAACACTCACACGCATCGAAATGATCAGCTTGAAAAATAGTGCTATTCAGGATCCGATTAATGCTACCAGTCCAGGGACGCAAATGTGGCATCAGACAGGGCCGCTGTAAATCTGAACATACTGTATCATCCATCAGTTTAGTGCAAAAAAGTCAATGCATTTAAAAAAAAACAAAAAAAGTACATTTTGGGAAGATACAGAAACCGTGTGCTTTTTGTCCGTTTATAGAAAACGGATTCATATTCATGTTCCGTTCCAAAACCTAGTGAGCTGCCTTCCGAACTGAAATGGTCCCTCATAAGTGAGCGATTTGGAACGAAGAAAGCAATTCAACTGAATATTAATTTGCTGAAACAAAGTTGTATGTATCACACATAGATATTACCTAAGAGTCATTAAAAATTGAATGAAATATACGTTTATTTATAGTCAACACTTTGTATGCTCGACTTATCCGCCATCTTGGATTATTATAATATTTTTTGCAATCTATTCTGGGAAGTATATTCGTATAACGAATATAACGAGTTCACTGTTTTGTATTTTAATTTAGGTTGGGTATTACCATCAGTGTTGGGGGTAACGCATTACAAGTAACTTGAGTTGCCTAATCAGATTACTTTTTCAAGTAACTAGTAAAGTAACGCATTACTTTTCAAATTTACAACTAAAAATCCAAGTTACTTTTTCAAAAAAGTAACGCAAGTTACTTTTTCACATTTATTTGACAGCTCTCTTGACCCCATGTTGGGAAAAGTAATGTTGGGAGTAAGTGCAGAGGTGTTTTGTGTAAACATGATGGTTATTGTAGTTCAAGACTAAATGTGAGCATTTATTCATCTCACTAGCACAATAAAGATTCAAAATGAATAAAATCAGTCAAATGCAATATCAGAGTACAATGCAAACCTCAAATATATAAATGTTAAATAAAACAAATATTTGTTATGCATTTAATCTACCTTTATTGACCAATGTCTTTCTGCTGATCTTTGATTCAGTTAAACCACGAGCAAAAATTACTAGATTCTTTGTTTTTATTGGTAGATCTTTTCTTTCCTGCGTCCTATTCTTCCATTATCCAGAATGGCTGCACCGCACAGCAGAGCTGCGCTCTCTTTTGTTCATGCGTGAATGTGCATTTTTCCCTCAGCCTGAGGCTCATTATTAAAATTTTTGTATGAAGAGGTCTTTACATTTGCACATAATACAGCTTTTTTGTAATAAAAAAAACAAAAAAAAAACAAAAAGCAAGCCTAGCCCAGGTGAGAAAAAGTAAAGCAAAAGTAATGTAACGCATTACTTTTCTTAAAAAGTAACTAAGTAACTAAATTAGTTACTTTTTAAGGGAGTAACGCAATATTGTAATGCATTACTTTTCAAAGTAACTTTCCCCAACACTGATTACTATTATATTGTTGATTTTCATTATTTTATGTAATTGTAAGTTTTGTCTTAAAAAAGTGCAATTACAAAGGATTTCATTTTTGTGGAATTCCAAAAGAAGCGAGGTATCTTAAAAGGCAGCATAAAGCTGTCTACACTGCTCACTAGGTTTTGTAGAACAGATCCAGACTTTAAACTCACAAAGGGCAGCGCCAAACAAACAAGGAACTAGAAAGAACAATGAAATGCACCAGGCGATTTCTGACAACACGTCTACAGATCAATGGTCTCCGTTTGCTATTTAGTTTCTTGTTGGTCTCCGCGCATGACATCACTTTCGCCACTTCCTGTGCTTTTATAAGTGGGCTGCTCATGCAGAGGGCAGCGCTGAGTCAGTCTGTCTGTGGCGTCGGCAGTCCTCAGACCGTGTCTGCTGCATCCGTCTCGCTTTATTCTTACCAGCACTGACAGACGCAAGAGTTTAGTGTCTTTTGTGTCTGAAAACACGTCCTGCTAACGTCAGTAACTGCGTCTTTAGTTCCCGGTGGTGTGTCAGACCTCGGTCTGCTGTGTATGCATGTGCGTGTCCTCCAAACTATCCAAGCTACCTCCCGTCTCAGAGTCTTCGAACCCACAGGGCGCAGAGGAAACGTCTGAGGCAGAGGAGGCGTTGACGGACAGGCGCTCCTCCCTGCCTGTAAAAGTGCTAAACTCCTCCCCCGCGGAGCCGAGTGGCAGCTGATGCGGGGGCAGGTATTGGCTGGGGTGGAAGTGCGGGCGGGGCTTGCGGTCCCCGCTCAGCGTGCTCTCTCTGGAGGCGTGTTGATTGGCGGGCGAGGTGTCGTATTCCTCGGTGGGAAGGGGCGGGGGAAGCTGGTCCTGCAACATAAACTCCTCCTCCTGAGGAGGCGGGTAGTCGCTGTCGATATCGAATCCGCCGAGGTAATAGTCCGATTCTAAAGTCACGCCCACTTCACCCGTCTCATAGGTGGGAACTTCCTCAATGTCAGGTAGGCGTGTGTTCGGCAGCCAATCGGAAGTGTCCCAGTGGTATGCTGGAGAAACAGGAAACGGGAAGTTAGTAAACATCGAGTGAACAAACAACTGAAGGGGTCCCTCGGTAGGTACAGAATCGCGTAGGGCTGCATGCTCGACCATTCTGAAGGGAGGTTAACAGGTTAGATCTCGGTCCTGTCCCAAATGAAGCATTTGTCCCATTTGCAACCTACGCTCATTGGAAATACGTGCGTCAATCTACAATTTAGCCAAATTTTAAAAACTTACCTATACATAATATTCACTGCAGTTTCTAGCAGTAATGAACACTATTCCTGTTCACACAAATTATGATAACAGGGGCAGATTATCGATTAATAAAGACTCATTTTTGTGAGTTCCTTGGACAATACACTCTAAGAAAGAAAATGGTTCTATATGGCACCAAAAATGGTTCTTGGCTCGTAATCATAGGGGAACCTTTTTAAAGCAGCACTAGGTAGTTTTTGCTCTCGGGGTCCCCCTACAGTCGGGAAACAGTATTGTCCTCTACTACTGTCGTGAACTGTCATTCTACATCAGGGGATGCATCGCACGTGCATTTATTGACATGACATCTATGATAGCCCTGAACACTGCAGGAGGAGTTCACCTGTCTATGGAGTTCACATGCAGGTGTTCTGCTTGCGTCGCGTGTGAAACGTCTTCATCCCAGGTACAGTGGCATATGTTTCAGCATGTCATATGAATATCATTTCATGGGTTTTATTTTTTTCAAACGCCAAATGATCGCGATGCTCACGTTTATAAGCCAGCGTCATTATAGTGGCCTAGTCTATTGGGTCCCGTTTTACAGAATCTATGATACTTCAATTCAATGTTTGAGTGGTAGGAATCACCATACATTGTCAATATTATAATATCAAGCTACTATAGATGAATCTGCAAATGTGAAAAATCGATTTGCATTATAGCTTGAGGCAAGACAAATAAACCAATATCACAGACATGTTAGGTATCCTAAAATCTGATTTTGTACGTCTTATCATATGTATTTACTTGCAAGAATGTAGCCCCTCCTCCTTCAGCTCACGCCAACGAGCAAACGCTGCCCAATGTTGATCCTCGTCCTGCCTTTAATCCCATCACTTTCTCGTTTCCTCTTTTTGCTTTCCTCCGACAAAACCTTTGCTTTCTTATTTTTCTGTGCTGCTTCGGCCATGACTATAACATTCGGCAAACAAATAATAGTTTGGCTCGCACGTCCGAATTTAAGGAAGTGGGGGTGGTGGTGGAAGTGACGTATATGCTGTAAAGCAGTCGAATTTTGTAGTTCTTTTTTTTCTCGGGTTACTACCCGAAACCCGAAGTTTAAAAGTACGATTAAAAACGATACAGACTCTGTCAGGCTGAGGCAGACGTGTCATTCAACCTATTGTAAGTCGATGTATCATCACAAGAGGTTTGAAAATATATTATAAAGGTTGAAAAGTTACCTAGTGCTGCTTTAAGTGCTGTATAGCACCACTTTTGGTGCTTCAGTGATTCTTCAGTGGTTCTTCACCGGTTCTTTGACTAAGGTGATATAGCACCGCTAACTTACTACACTCTTAAAAAAAAAGATTCTATATGGCACCAAAAATGGTTCTTCGTCGTAATCATAGAGGAACCACTTTTGGTGCTATATAGCACCATATCTTAACATGTTCTGTATATGGTAGCGGTGCTATACACTCTAAAAAAAAGGGTTCTATATGGCACCAAAAATGGTTCTTGGCTCGTAATCATAGGGGAACCTTTTTTAGTGCTATATAGCACCAATTTTGGTGCTTCAGTGGTTCTTCAGAGGTTCTTCACCGGTTCTTTGACTAAGGTGCTATATAGCACCTCCGAAGAACCACTGAAGAACCACTGAAGCACCAAAATTGGTGCTATATAGCAATAACAAAATGTTCCCCTATGATTACGAGCCTTTTTTTTAGAGTGTATATAGCACCTCTGAAGAACCGCTGAAGAACCACTGAAGCACCCAAAATTGGTGCTATATAGCACTTAAAAAGTTTCCCCTATGATTACCAGCCTTTTTTTTAGAGTGTATAGCACCTTAGTTAGCGGTGCTATATAGCACCCTAGTAAAAGAACAGGTGAATAACCTCTGAAGAACCGCTGAAGAACCACTGAAGCAGCAAAATTGGTGCTATACAGCACTTAAAAAGGTTCCCCTATGATTACGAGCCAAGAACTATTTTTGGTGCCATATAGAACCTTTTTTTTTAGAGTGTATCACGTAACTTTTTTTTTAGAGTGTACCGCAAGGGGTATGTTTCTCAAGTAAATGCTACTTCATTCTTTCTAAAATGTCATGTTTAACTCAATGTCACTTGCCGTTTCTTCGTAATTATTTGTGAAATGTCCTAGCCGTTCCTCAAATCTGTGAAAAATTGCCTGGAAATGTCACCACAGGCACGTTTTTCCAGTGAGTCTGGATGCTCATTTGTAATGCGTTTTTGGGTGATTTGGGACAGGAACATTATACTGAACATCTCCACATGCAGGTCTTGCTGGAGTGAGTGGGCATGCCTGCAAGGTGATCGAAGACTCAGCCAGGACAAGAGGTCAAAGGTCAGAGGACGTGTTGTTGACAAGCAAAACGCATTCATCAAAAATACAAACCAAATTAAATGAGGGTGAGGATTGCATGCAGCGATGCATGAAACACAGAAGCGCAGGGACGCACACAAACACACGCGCACACACACACACACACACACACACACACACACACACACACTGTACACGACCTAATCCTCGCTATCAGAAAACATCAATATCAAACAAAAGAAAAACACAAAGTCAGCAATGGAAGCACTGCGGGGGAAGAGACAGACGAAAAAGAGAGGAAAGGGGTGACGGAGGACTGCAGGTACTCTGATGTGTGCGTGTATGTGTGTCGACAAAGAGCATCTCGCTGCTGGATGATGTGACACTTCCCAGAATGCAACAGCTCAGTTTGTCAGCAATACGGAAAGGGAGAGCGAGAGAGGGAGCAATAGACAGAGAACAAAGTCTGAAAAGGAAGGAGGGCAAGAACTCCGGGAGATTTAGCTGAACAAAGCAGGAGGAAAGAGAGAATGTGAATCACCTCTGTTGAAGTTTTGACCTTGATCCATAACGGACACTGGCAGGCAGAAAAGAAGCAGAAAGACAGAGAGAAAGACAAATTTGTGGGTCAGCAACAAACCCATCCTACACCCTGAACTGTGTTTATGTACAAACACCATATTCAAATACATTAACATTGCATTGTAGGTGTGTGTGGTTTGGAAATCATTCCTGACATTTTTGCTTGAGATATATGTGCATGTGTTTCTGTGTGTTTTGTGATATTCTGGTGCATGTGACACTTCATTTGAATTGTAGCGATTCAGATTATGCTTATCGATTCCAATTAGTTTTTTATTACACTGCACTGGTTTATTAATTAAATATAGATGAATCCTTATTAAAGTTACAGAAATTATTCAGACAGGATCAGTGAGTGATTTTCTTTTGATGTTTGATTAACATTAATGACACAGACAGCAGCAGATTTATTAGGCTTCTGTCACTTTAAGAGCTGCACAGATCCAATACACACATGTGTTTTCTTTCTCAACTGAACTCAAAAGAGAACTAAATTCAGACACTACATGAGAGGCTTTTTGACATGTTTACTACATGACATGCTTTTTGTGCGCAGCAAATAAAACTTCTATTTCGCGTTTTCCTGCACTTAAACGCTTTAAAATCACATTAAAATGCGCACACAGGAATAAATACGCTGAATCGAAATGCATGGTTCTTGGAAATTTGGAACCGGTTCTTGACATGGTTTCAGTTTCATTCTACTAAAACTGGGTTAACATCTTTGAAGTAAACAAAACTAGACTATTACCTTTTCTGAAGTAAATATGCATTGCCACAAATGATTCCAAGGTGTTGCTCTGCAGGGTTTTTTTTTTAGCCTGTTACTATGCAGTCACTAGGATGTTCTGGGTGGTTGCTTTTAGCTGAAAAGCTGATCGCTTAATATGAGATTTAAGTAGCACAAACAAGGACCAAAAAAAAAAAAAAAAAATTTTCTGAAGAAAATATGAAATGCCACAAATGATTCCAATGTGTTGCCAGGGTGTTGCTATGCAGTTGCTTTTTAGCCTGTTACTATGCGGTCACTAGGATGTTCTGGGTGGTTGCTTTTAGCTGAAAAGCTGATCGCTTAATATGAGATTTAAGTAGCACAAACAAGGACCAAAAAAAAAAAAAAAAAAATTTCTGAAGAAAATATGAAATGCCACAAATGATTCCAATGTGTTGCCAGGGTGTTGCTATGCAGTTGCTTTTTAGCGTGTTACTATGCGGTTTCTAGGGTGTTCTGGGTGGTTGCTTTTAGCTGAAAAGCTGATAGCTTAAAGGGTTAGTTCACCCAAAAATGAAATTTCTTCCATTAATGACTCACCCCAATGTTGTTCCACACCCGTAAGACCTCCGTTCATCCTCGGAACACAGTTTAAATATTTTAGATTTAGTCCGAGGGCTTTCAGTCCTTTGAATGTAAGTGTATGCACACTTTGCTGTCCACGTCCAGAAAGGTAATGAAAACATCATCAAAATAGTCCATATGTGACATCATTTGGTTAGTTAGACTCTTTTGAAGCGTCGACAATACATTTTGGTCCAAAAATAACAAAAACTAAGACTTTATTGAGCATTGTCTTCTCTTCCGGTTTAGTTTGAATCCGCGCTCACGCGCCACAGTGACGCTGCAGACGTAAGACGCTGTGATGGGTTATCTGGTGCGATAGCAGGGGTGCGATAGCAGATACCAGATAACACGTCACAGCGTCTTACGTCAGCAGCGTCACTGTGGCACTGTGTTTTCATTACCTTTCTGGACGTGGACAGCAAAGTGTGCTTAGACTTACATTCAAAGGACTGAAAGCCCTCGGACTAAATCTAAAATATCTTAAACTGTGTTCCGAGGATGAACGGAGGTCTTACGGGTGTGGAACAACATTGGGGTGAGTCATTAATGGAAGAAATTTCATTTTTGGGTGAACTAACCCTTTAATATAAGACTAAACTAACATAAACAAGGACCAAAAAAAAAATTAATTGCTATTTTTTTCTGAAGTAAATATGCAATGCCACAATTGTTTCTGAGGTGTTGCCAAGGTGTTGCTATGCAGTTGTTTTTTAGCGTGTTACTATGCGGTTACTAGGGTGTTCTGGGTGGTTGCTTTTAGCTGAAAAGCTGATCGCTTAATATAAGACTAAACTAGCATAAACAAGGACTAAAAAAAAAATGTATTAATATTTTTTTCTGAAGAAAATATGCAATGCCACAATTGATTCCGAGGGGTTGCCAAGGTGTTGCTATGCAGTTTTTTTTTTTTTTGCCTGTTACTATGCGGTTACTAGGGTGTTCTGGGTGGTTGCTTTTAGCTGAAAAGCTGATCGCTTAATATGATATTTAAGTAGCACAAACAAGGACCAAAAAAAATTTAATACAATTTTTTTTCTGAAGAAAATATGCAATGCCACAATTGATTCCGAGGTGTTGCCAGGGTGTTGCTATGCAGTTGTTTTTTAGCCTGTTACTATGCAGTTTTATTTTTGGACTGTATTTCATTTAATTATCTTATTTCCATTACATTTATTATCTTATTTCTATATGTGTATGTATGTTTTTTTTCTTCTCTGCGTATTTCTATTTCTTATTTTTCAAACGCCCATTTTTATATTTCTTATTGTTGTTGTGAAATAAACTGAATTATTTAATAGTAACATTAACTAGTAGGCTATATTAGAGAAATTATAATGGCCAAAGAAAACAGAAAGCAATAGAGACTAAAAACAGAGAGAGAATGGTGCAGTAAAAATGTGCGCATTCCTTCCCAGCTTATTAAAGTGCTTATGTTTGATCTTCATCGGTGTGTGTTTGATTGAACGTGATTAAGTTAGGGCTGAAATGTCATTTAAATGTGTAAGTCATTTAAAATTAAGTGCGGGTCTGTAGAAGAGCCGTGCAATATTGACAAAAATAATATCTCGATATTTTCTGGCATTTCGTCGATAATGATGACCAGACAATATTTTGCTGAGTGTGTTATTGTGCTGGTATCTTGGCAGGTTTAGGACTGCCATTGACAGCTGACCCCTAAAGTTTTTGTTATTCTTAAAATTTTATCTGGATTTTTACTAGGGCTGCCAAGCAATTAACATTTTTAATGTTTATCGCAAATTAATCGCACATCAAATTTGGCTGAGAAATTACTCCCAAAAGCTCATTTAAAGTCATTATTGTGTAAAAAAAAAAATCAAATAGTGATTACAAAAAGTAGCTTCAGAAAGATATATTTTTGGGTGAACTATACATTTAATGTGTGTTTTTATTAATATGGAAATATGAAATAATTTTTTATGAAATTATACTCTAAATAAGGAACTAAAACTGCCAGTAGGTGGCGGTAAATGTCTAATGGAGTAAGTCAATGAGTCATTCGTTCATTCGATTCGTTCTTTTAGGAGTGAAGTAAATGGCTCTCTTTATAAAAATGGTAAGCGTAAATGGTTCTCTTTATGCTCCATTGAATCATCGGTTCACCCGATTCGTCCAAAACGCAGATTCAGAAATGAAACGCCACTATGTATTGCTCGGAGTCTGAGACGAACAATTCTGCTTTGTCTTTATAGTCTACTTTAAATGCAAGGGCGTTTTCACACTGGCAGTTTAGTTCGAAACGGCGCACGGTTCGCATGAAAAATTGGTAATGTGAAAGCTGTCATGCGGACCCGGGTGAGCTGAGCTCAGGGGTACCGAATTCGAGACTACCTGAAGGAAGTGGTCTGAGATCGGTTGCGCAACTTGCGCTCGAAATGTGCCGTGATTCACGTGAATGTGAAAGCAACACGGACTCGGGTGCGCAAGAAAAGTAACCTGCGCATGCGTATTATCAGATGACAATGTATTTAGTTCAATAAAACACTGTAAGGGATGATAGTGTTGATGATTTACTTTGGATACGAGCGAGAGTGAGCCTGCATTTTATTCGCGCATAGCACCGACGGGAACAATCGCGCTCTGACCACAACAAATGTGCCCAGTGTAAGAAACTAAAACATTCATTTTAGGGACATTCTAACTGCAACCCATAGGCTCCATCACACAGTGAGTTGTTGCCCCGCATCATATTCTACTCTAATTTTTACAGACAGGGCTTAGATTAAGCCAGGCCTTAGTTAAATTAGGACGTTTAAGTAGCTTATTTAAAGTGCCTTTAAAAACATTACCGATGTGCATCTTGAGACAAAACAATGGCTCTGACATATTTTAAGATGTGCCAGTGCAAGTCGTTTTCAGTTCACAGCTCAAACATGCATTTTAGTCTAGGCTCAAGCCTCGTCTGCATTTTTAGGGCAATGTTTAGGGCATTCCCTAATTAAATGTAGCCTACGCATAATTTATTATGTCAAATTATAACATTATTTATCAGTAAATTAAATTAGAACAAGACACAACAGGGCTGTTACCAATCAAATGAAACCAGTATCGACAAAATCCGTCTTTGCCATGCAGAGGAGACACAGAAGCTGCATCTAAAGTGCATGGCATTTAGATGTATTTACACAGACTGTTTAATGCAGCTCAGAGGGGACATAAATGCAGCATAAATTTAACCTGCAGTTACAAATATGAAATGACTTTAAAAATGAAAAGATACTTTACATACGAAACTAAAACCACCAGTAGGTGGCGGGAAGTCAATGTTAATAAGCAAATCATGGAGTCTTTAATTCAACCGATTCGTTCACACAGGTCATTGAATCACACCAATTCGTTCGGATTCATTCGGTAACGAAACACTGTTGTTCGTAGCCCAGAGACGCAAAGCGGTTCTGCTGTGGCTTTGTTTGGAACTATTTTCGTTGACAATATCGTGTCTAAAATGTAAATCACTTAATTGTTTATTAAACCGTTGTATAAAACCAATATCGCATTTGTGTCTACTCTGCCTCAAGTTGCTCCAAACCTGTACGAGTTTCTTACTTATGCTAAACACAAAAGATGATGTTTTGAAAATGTTGGTAACCAAAGAGTTGATGGGCCTCATTGACTTCCATTATATATTTTTTTCCATACTATGGAAGTCAATGGTGCCCATCAACTGGTTACGCATATTCTTCTTTTGTGTTCAGCAGAAGAAATAAATTCATACAGGTTTGGAACAACTTGAGGGTGAGTAAATGATGACCAATTTTTACATTTTTGGGTGAACTATCCCTTAACTAATACAAAAGACATCACAGACCTCAGACATAAAAAATAAGATAGTTAGCTACTACTAATAAAATAAGTCAATCAGGCCTTGATGGATAATTTGTCATTGTGTGCTGGTTTTAAATGTGCAGTAAGTAGTTTTGTCCACTTTAAAGCAAAGTTGTAATTGTTAACTCAATTTCAAACTATAAAACAGTTTGAAATAAAATATAAATATTAGACAAATAACTGAAATACGTTTAAGTTGAATCACAAAAATGACTAAAACTAAATTATATATATATAATATTAAACATAATATATATATATATATATACATATATATATATATATATATATATATATATATATATATATATATATATATATTAAACATAAGTTAATAAAAAAGCACAAAATTATAAAAACTAGAATGAAAACTGAAAATATAAAGAAAGCCCAATTCAAAATATGAATAAATAGTAAAATAGTATATAAATGATACTAAAAGTACATTACATCTCGTTTGTATCGGCCAATGAAACAAAAGATTTAGACCATGAACCCTTTAAACATCCAGCTGAAGGATTACTCTGACAATATTAAGGAATGCCTTTAAAATATGTAAATATGAACTAGTTTTGAAATGTCCTGGTGTGAACTAGTTTCAAGATTCAGAAGTTTGTTAGATTTACAACCTCAAAATCAAAGGACAAGTGAAAAAACTCGAACAAGCTCATCAGCCTACATTACTTTAGCATGTCTAGCTTTGAAGATACACTTGAAAAGATTTTTTGTTTTTTACAACTTCAAACGTGTGTGTGTGTGTGTGTGTGTGTGTGTGTGTGTGTGAGAGTGTGTGTGTGTTTGCAAGACTTGCACTCTTCCGTTTTGGGTAATGTATGATCTGGGGATGTGTCTGTAGGTTTGTGTTCGTCAGAGATCATATTTGAGCAGGGCCGTGTGTGTGTGTGTGTGTGTATATATGTGTGTGTGTTTGCTGTATCATCTTGATGACTGGGATGACACTTCTCCTCATGAGTAATGCTGTCTCATTCACACACACACTACAATATTAATACAAGTGTAACAAGCTTAACCTGACAAAAACCCTTTGAGGATGTCCTCAACTGAAGAAAAAATGCTTAAATTATATTAAATTATAATGACTAAAAGTAAAAAAAATATATATATATATTTTAAGGGATAAGGTTTGGGTTAGTTTGTAGTCATTATATATTGAAATGAGGGCTGTCAATTAAAAACTAACTGTGGATGATTATAAAAACAATTGTGATAAATCCATTAATTATTTAATTGACTGACAGCCCTAATAAAAGTCTATGGTCCACATGTAGAGTGCTAAGTAAATGTGCATGTGTGTAAACAACAAAAAAAAAGAGAGAAAGAAAGAGTGTGTGTTTGTTTGGAGTGTGAGGACAAGTTTAAAGCTTTGTGCATGTGTCTCCAAGCGCTTTTAAGGAAGATGCTTCAGAATCCAGGGTTGGGAAAGAGTACCTTCATTCTCAATCGTGTCGACTGCATCATTGACCAGCCGAATTACCGTCACTATGGAAGCTTGGAAAGAGAAAGCAATGAAGACCAGTCAGAAACGTTCACACACCCACACGCACACACGCACAGGAGAACCAAACGGACCCACAGACTAATCAAACCGAAGGATCAACTCCACAGTATCTGTAACACTGTTGGTCCACTGCAGAAGCTTCTGTGCCCTGATTGGCTGATGATGAATTTAGCTGTGACCAATGAAAGGCAAGCATGGCATCATTCCAGCGAATCTGAGGAGAGATGGTGGTGAGGTGACCAACACACAAATTCACATCCACACCTGCTGCATTCAAATCAGATCAGAATAATCATATTTACAGGATTAGAGTAAATTAGAGGCACTACAATGTCGAATTTAACCGCGAGAGACTGTAGATTTCTTGATACAATAACTGTGCTGTCAATTAAAGACTCATGCTGGGAAAAGATTGGTAGAGACAGATAAAAAAACAGTCTGAACAATATTTTTGTGGTAAACATAACTTGATGATACTTGAATGTTTCGTTCTACTAGGGCCCTATGATTTCCGCAATGCTGGAAACACGGACGGAATCGCGGAATCCATTCATAAAAATGGAATTTACTGTATAATGCTGTATAATAATATTCACAGAATTTGTCAGATCTTGGATGAATAAATCAAGACTATGTCAGTACATTTAGATCAACTCGTGAAATAGACTATTGTCTGTGAATATTAAACTGCAAAAAGACCATTTTAATATGAATCCGGCATGTTCTGCTTGTCTCTGTGTGAATGATTGGTGCAGACGCGCGGCTTTGTTTCCCACACACACACTGAAGCGTGTGACGCTCGCTGTGTTTTCAGCCTCTGCCGCCACACTATACGAGGACATGAATAGATGAACTTCACCTCCAGAGCCACTTCATCAGCATTTTACCACATCGTCATATCATAAACACATAAACTCAAAGGTTTTCACGGCAACCTGTCAAAATAAAAGTTCAGTTTAACATGAAGAAATTATGACAGAAATATATTACTGTTGTACAGTAGAAATAAGCTATGTCAAAATGTAATAATAATACTAATACTACTACTACTACTACTACTACTACTACTACTACTACTACTACTACTACTACTACTACTACTAATAATAATTATTATTAAAACTTTATTTTTTAAGGAATAATCAAATTTTTTCTTTCATGTTAAAATTTTTTTTGTGCAGCACTTTGCTTGACAAAAGCATTTTTATTTTATATTATTAAAAGATAAATTAAATTAATGTTTTGTGACTTAATTTGATTGCCAGAAAATTTTAAATACACAACACAGGATTTCTGGCAAAATAATTTCATAGAATTGTTTGTTAAATCACTGATTATTCAAATTGTATTAAAACAGAAAACACAGAATTTGGTAAAAAAAAAAAAAAAAAAGGAATTTGAAAGAGAGAGAGAGAAAACATTTTAATAGGGCCAGTAACATGTAATAATAATAATAATAATAAAATATTTTTGATTACTAAAACTTGCATTCTTACTAAATAACTAGGTAAAGAACTAGAGTTTGGGCTGTGAGTGTGTGCAGTTTAAGTATCGTCAAGTTATGTTTACCACAGACCTTATTTTACTCATAACTTGAAAAACCCCAATTATAAAAACCCATAGGAAAGTCTCGAAAGGAAACCAGCAGCGAATTAGTCTTCCGGGTTTTGACATCAAGAAAAAAAATAAAAATAATATAAATATATTATATATATATACTACTTTAAACATACTACTTTTACTGATTTATGAGGCAGCAGGTCTTTGTGACAAAACTATATTTCCCATCATTCTCTGCTGCAGATTTGAGTGTGGGCGAATTACGCGGAGTAAATTCAATACTAAGGTATTAAATGGTAAATAATAGATGAGCAAACAAACAGATGAAGGATCAATTGCAAACCGTACGCATATATTTTGCTCTTCAAAAAACAAAACAAAAAAAAACTTGCAAAAAAAGAGAGTGAAAAATATGAAATTGACTGCCATAACCAAAACAAATTGAAATAGTATCAGGTTGTAATTACGATTTCTGACGTTTCCAGGCTGACTTGAGAGCAGCAACACACACACACACACAGACAGACACACACACACACACACACACACACACACACACACACACACACACACACACACACACACACACACACACACACACACACACACACACACACACACACACACACACACACACACACACACACACACACACACACACACACACACACACACACACACACACACCTCTAACAACCAATCTGACTTAAAATATTTACAGAATGACGGTGAAGATGACTGTACAGTATGAAGAGTCCTGAAGAAAGACGCATGTCTTATCCTTTCATGATGACTAGGAACGACACACACACACACATAACATACCGTTATCATCACAGGAATCCGACTGAAAGGAGCTCAGCGAATGGACCTCGGAGTTGCTGCCCTTGTTACTGCCAGAGAAACATGTGACCTCCTCCAGTAAATCCACTTTACCTAAACACAAAGATCAGGATGTCAACCAATCACAACTTCCGTAACTTTCAATAAACACACACACGCTTTGTCACAGCTGTGGGCGAATCTCCACGCCATTCCAAGTCCCTTCTCTGATGTTTGCCTTTTAATTTCTTTCTTTTCCCGGACATTTCCCCCTTTGATCTTTCCTTTAATGGTGTCATGGAAACGGCTGCTTATAACAGCTGCATATAATTGTCTCACTTTGCATTTCACAGGTGGAGATTTTGAAGACCTAAGAGGGTTTGAATGGAGGACACCACAAACCTCAAGGAAATGAAAAATGAAGTAATTATATGCGGTAAAAAGCCTCGGAGGATTCAGATGGGGGAAGAATTTAATGCCAGAGGGAGAATGGCTTTGCCATCAGCTTCTCCGCTAAATGGACCCCATATACATACATCCATAACTGCTTTCTTTTCAGTATTTATCGACGTGAAGATTTATATCAAGTCTTTTAAGGGAAATCTTTTTTTTTTTTTACTGAGACTTTTCTATGAGGCGTTGAGCCGTTCGCCTGATGAATAATGAACATAAAAACAGCAACAAATGGATAAAAACGCCAGTTACAATCTGATTATTGGTCCTACAGGAAATAAAGTTATGTTTTTTTTTAATGTAATTAATATTTTAATGCAGCAAGGATGCGTTAAATTGATCAAAATTGGAAGTAAAGACATTACAATGTTTCAAATGATTTCTATTTCTAATAAATGCTGTTCTTTGGAACTTTCTATGTATCAAACACACTCAAATCAGACACTGACGACTGGAGTAATGATGCTGAAAATTCAGCTTTGATCACAGGAATAAATTACATTCACAATATATTCAAATAGAAAACAGTTATTGAAATTGTAATTTTTCATAACATCACTGTATTTTTGCAGCCTTGCAAAATAAATGCAGCCTTGGTGAATATAAGAAACTAATTTCAAAAGCATCTTCGAAATAATTGTACAGAGCCCAAACTTTTGAACGGTAGTGTGTGTTTAAGAGTTTAGTTTGAGATGGTTTGGAGTATTATTAATAACGGTTTCAGCTTAGATAAAAGTTGAGTTCATTCCTAATGAAGAAATGGAACAGGAGAGATACACAGTCTCACTCTGGAGAGTAACAAGCTTGATCTCAGAGAAATATTCACCAAACACATCTGTTGTAAGTCACCTTGGATAAGAAAACATAAAAACAAAACAAAAAAGAATATATACACACACACACACATACAATGACCCGTGCTGGACACAGATCCGACGCGCGATCCCGATATACATACACAGAATTACAATATTTCAAAATATCTGTCTTGGCGAGTATTCATGCAAACATTACCTGTTATGTCTTAAATATGTCTTAAATTAACGTTGGGCTAACTGATGATGAAAAAAATATGTGTAACATATTAGATCCGTGCATTGCTGTCTGTCCAAACAATTATGGTATCATGGGAAAAAAGTTATATTTGTCCTGTAGATATTTGGTTTTGACTTGGTGTGTGTCAAATTTGGTGTTATTACCAGGGATTTTTAAGGTATGGTTGCTAGGTGATTCTGTTTTGGAACCTGCAGAAATTTCACAAATTAAAAAAACAAGCAAAACAAAATGCAAATTGAAATGAAAACACGAAAAAACCTACACCCAACAAAACACAAAAGCAAACAATGAGTTTAGGCAGGCCTAGACAAAAAAGAAAAAGGATTTTATAGAGTAGATTTAAATGGGTTATGACAAAATGGGTTAAACAGAGCTGAGAATACAACTTTTATTGGTAGCAGAAAGCATAGAATAATTAGGGTTGGGTCTTGAGAACCGGTTCCAAATTTCCAAGAACCATGGATTCAATAAGACGCTCGTTTGGATGCGTGCCCATTTTAATGTGATTTTAAAGCGTTCAAGCATAGAAAGACGTGAAGAAGAAAACTTCTCCTTCATGTCTTCTTGCACTTGAATGGGCAAATACACACACAATTAAAGCTGCAAGCAGCAATGAAAGAGCCCTCGCACACATGTCACCGGCCCCGGTGGATTAAGGAAAATAGAGCATGGTGGGCAATCTGCATTTAAGTATAAGGAGGACTACGTCAGTCATTTGCATTTGCCACACTTCCTGCTACCAGCTGGTGGCGCTATGACTATAACTACATTTTGGCATGTAGTTGTCTTCAGGCCAGGACTATTATAAAAACATGTGAAGTTTGAGGCAGATTGGACATTGTATGCTTGAGTTACAACAACTTCCTGTTTTGTGGCATTAATCGCAAACATTAGAACTTCGCCGAGTGTTGAATGTTTAAATGTGTTTCTAGCATGTTTGGGATTTCATGGCATATTTAAATGTGTTTCAGGGAGTGAATTACAGTGTAAAGCATGCCATTTCCTGTTGCCAACAGGTGGCGCTATGATTGTAACTGAATATCGGCATGTAGATGTCTTCAGGCCAGGGCACTTAACAAACATGGGAAGTTTGAGGCAGATCGGACATTGTATGCTTGAGTTACAACAATTTCCTGTTTCATGACGGCTACCACAGACACACGCTTCAGCAAAGCGTGAACTCAAGATCTTCACAATATAACATCGCAAAGGCCTTTAGGTTAGACTGACAAAATATGATATTTATCTGATCAAATCTCTAGGAGGAGTTTGTTAAAATACAATGTCTGGAAATGGCAAAAATGTTGCAGAAAAAATTCAAAATATCTCACTTCCTGTTGGGTTTTTCGATTTTGCTGCTAGTGACTTTTTTGTAGGTATTGGGCTGTTACATGTGTCTATCGAATTTTATACTTGTATGTTAAACATAGCGCAAACAACGCGTAATTGAAATTTTGTAGGTGCCGCCATCGAGCCATTTTGCCACACCTAATTCTGAAACCCATATCAGACAAAAATTTTCGCCACTTTTGACGCGTGAGCAAAGTTTCATGAGTTTTCAAGAATGTTTAGGCCCTCAAGAATGCAATTTGTTTCGGAGTAGAAGAATAATAGACCGAGCAATTCCAATAGGGTCCTCACACCATCGGTGCTCGGGCCCTAATTATATCAAAATATCCAAATTACACAGTCGGTTTTTTGTCTTAAGTGAACATAAACAGTCGAGGAAGAAAACGCATGTGTAACAGTATATTGGATCCGTGCAGCTCTTAAAGTGACAGAAGCCTAATACATCTACTGCTGTCTGTGTCATTAATCTTAAACAAACATTAAAAGAAAATCACTCACTGATCCTGAATAACTTCTGTAACTTTAATAAGGATTCATCTATATTTAATTAATAAAAAGAAAACTATGCAGTGTTATTTTACATTTGTTTTCAATTCCTGTACCTGAAATTTATTCAGTTGTATTTATTTGAGCTATTGCTAATTCATTTATTTGTTCTTATTTTATTACTGATGGTTTACTTGTATTTAATAATGTTTTCTTTATGCTGCGTTCACACCAAACGCGAATAGAGCGCCAGGAACGAGTGATTTCAATGTTAAGTCAATGGAAAGGCGCGTAGACGTGCGTCTGGAGGTCCTGCCAAATCGTTTTGACTGAGGGCAAAGAGAAGTTTCATAACTTAATTTTTTAAGGATATATAAATATACATGCAGTGAAGATAATGTAGGAGGACCACATTTGTGTGGCTATTAATGATTAATATATAGTTTTAATGAAAATGAAAAGAGGCAGAGTGGTGTTTTATGACATCTTTCAATTATAGCGCCTTGAACGTGCGTCTATTTAGCTTCAAACGCTCGATTTATACGCGCAACGCGATTTTGACGCTCTATTCACGTTTGGTGTGAACGCAGCATTAGGCTGCTGATTTTTGTTTATGGTATTCAGCTGCAACCGAATGTTGAAATTGCTAAAGATCAAACGATACCCACTCCTAAATATAATTAGCTAAACTGTTTAATAAATGGATAAACTACAGGGATGAGTACAACTTTAACAACAGACATTTGAATTCTGCAGAGTTCTGTTGATACCGCATGGGCCTAGTTATCGGATTACTGCTCTACTTCCATGTCATTTTCAAATCATGTGACTTTTGATTTGGTTTAGCAACATTAAATGGACCATAAATTGAAAGCTTTTACTCCTTAAAACTGTTTCCACCTGCAGCTAGGCTTTCCAATTTTTGCTGTAACCTTCATATGAAAGTGTATTTAGATTTTATTTACAGAAAACATCATTAACAAAGTAGAACTTAGCTAGTGGGAAGCTGCAGGTGGAAACAGTTTCGACAAATACAAGCTTTTTCTCCTGTACGCTTCTGCCTAAACTGTCACAGCAGGGAACGGAGCTGAGTTTAAGAAGATAAAAGTGCGGAGCTCCGCCATTACATATACAGATAACAGGAAATCTGGCAGCAGGTTGTTATCTACGCTGAAAACAGTCATAGGTCGCCTTCCCATTGATGCATAGGCATACAGTTTGAATGCTGTGGCTTTCTTAGTGTTGGCGTATAGGGTTCATTAAGAGTCTGAACACAAAAATGTGCATGCCAAAAAGCTCAGGGAGGTTACTGAGATACGAGCATGTGTGTGTGGAACGGCAGCGATCTCAGCCAATCTTCGAGTTGCGTGAGGTTAAATGCAGTTAAATGCGAAAATTAAATTAAACATGTTCTGGGAACGATGGATTTTTCATAGCTGGCAGGCATGAACTGATCAAAGCCGGCTGACAAATTCACACTGGCAAACACATAAACATGCATAAACATATGCGTAATATCACACCAGACTACTGTGCGTGAGAGATGGACGATTTTGCCTGGAGCGAGAAACTTATGCTTTTTTAATCAGAGGGTCAGCGCATCATCAATTATAATACAATTTAACATCCCATAGTGCAAGTGATGTCAGCAATAATCCTCACTCTCTTTGAAACAGAATATTAGCAAATAAATATTAATATTTTGTGTAAATAAAAGATGGAATTTGTGCAATATTATTGGAAAGAAAACAATCAAATATACAAAATGTGTAGTAAAAATTAATGATGAATGAGCAATTTGAAACAGCAATATGTTTGAATATTTTAAATTTGGGGTTCTTTAAAGTAAAAAAATATATGCAAAGAATGAATATTTATACATACTCCATTCCTATCATTCTATTAATATTGCAATCTTTTAATATAAATATATTCTCATAAAACAAGAGAATTTGGGAAATATACTATTGGAAAGATAACCATCAAAAATACAAATTGCTTAGTGAATATAAATAATAAAAGAATGGGTGAATTAAAATAATTTATTTTATTGATACATATATTAAATTTAATAAAAAATTTTTTGAATTTGGGTTAACTATTACTGGAAAGAAAACAATAAAAAAAATAAGAAGTTTTGTGAAAATTGATGATAATTAATGATGAATTATGACAAAGTACTGATTTAAAATGAACAAATAAAAAAAATAAAAATAAAGTTGGGGTTCTTTTTTTTAATTGATATGTTTTTTTTGCTACATTAAGTTTGAATATACATACAACATTAATACCAATATTCTTTTAATAATATGCCAATCATATAATATATTACATTAAAATTATATTTATGAACATATTTTTATTTAGTAAATATTAAAATTATACTTTCAAAGAGCAGGAAGCAGCTGCAAATGTAAATCCCAGAGTGGAGATGGAGCGGAGAGACGAATTATGGTAAATTATGGTAAATGATCAAATACTCTGATAAGCACACAAATACAACACGAATATTACGGATATCTCTCTCTCACCATCCTCTTCCCAGGGGCTCTTCCGTAGCGAATCACAGTCGGACCGGCACGGCGAGACAGGTGGCAAATTGGGCGCTACGCTGCACACGACCACGCCCCTCCGGTTGGTTCCGCCCAGTATCCGTGGCGACTCCGACGGATGGAAAGTGCTCATCTCGGTCAGCTCCAGGCCTCGGCCGTCCCCTGACCTCTTCTCCAGAGTTCCCCGAGGGTCTCCGGGGAAACACGGCGTGTATGCCATCGGCCTGACGGGGACCTGAGGCGGGCCGCCTTCTGTGTACAGGCTGATGGGCTCTCCGATGGCGCAGCGCAGCGGCGGGTAGTGCCCACCGTTGGCTTTGTGCAGCAGGGCGGCAGTAGCCGGATCCTGAACCATGGAGAGGTTATTCCGGGAATAGCTCTTCTGGAACACCTTCTTTCGGAAGGCGATGAAGAGAAGGATGAGGGTGAGGATGAGGAACAGCACGACGGCGATGCCAATAAGCTCCTCCTTCCCGACGTAGGCGTGGCCGGCCTGCATGTCCGGAACTAGCACCGGACGAACAGAACACGCGCTGCCCACGAAACCCGGCGTGCAGTTGCAGTAGAAGGAGCCGAAAGTGTTGACGCACACGCCGCCGTTCTCGCACAGCTCGCGTTCACACTCGTTCACGTCCTCTTCACACCTGCAGAGGAGACATAAACACTCATTCTGTCAGGACCACTATTGTCAAAGATGATAGATAATTAGCATATAGTTTAGATTGGCGGTATGGTTCGGTATGGCAAGAACTCCCTGTGCAGCCTAGCATGCATAAGAGCAGGGAGAGCAGTGATAAACCCCCCTTATGCTGCGTTCACACCAAATGCGAATAGGTCAGGAGCGAGTGATTCATGTTAAGTAAATGGAAAGGCACGTTAACGCGCGTCTGGAGGTCCTGCGGCCCGATAGACGTGTTTCGCGCGGCGCGATGGACGCGATTACGCCTCTTGATGACGCAAATTGAGCATCTTGCGCGATACGTGCGTTACAGCGAGTGGTGCTTTTGTGCATTCACGTGTTTGAAGCGAATTCATGTCTGACGCCCGAGTTGAAAATTTGTAACTTTGGCGTCAATTAGTGCCGCGTTAACCAATCAGAAGCCTGCTCGCTGCTGTCAGGTGGTAAAGTGACGTGATGACAAACCCTGCATAATTTAAAAACACTACTATTGTGTCACGAAATGAGGTTTTAAGACTTTTTCAGGTGAGAATGTAGTTCTTTAAATATCAAATCTGTGGTTTATTTATAAAGAGAGCGCCTATTTATTTTATCTTGCGTTTTTGGAGTTGAGAGATCCAGGCGATCACCGGGCGCTCAGCGCTCATTAACCCCGGCGAGAGCAGCCTTTCCTCGGCCAGTCCTTCTGCCGTCTGCCGCTGGCTCTGATGTCCTGTAGTGGTTCGTCTTGTGTGGATCTAACGGGCGATCTTTGCTCTCATGAATCTATAATTTGTTGTCTGCCTAATCATTTTGACTGAGGGCAACGAGAAGTTTCATAACTTTATTTTTTTAAGGATATTTAAATATACATGCAGTGAAGATAATGTAGGAGTTGCCTGGACCACATTTGTGTGGCTATTAATGCTTAATATATATTTTTAATGAAAATGAAAAGAGGAAATATGTTTTATGACATTTCTCCGATAGCGCATTGAACGCACGTCTATTTCGCTTCAAAGGCTCAATTTATACACGCGTCCAATTCACTGTAGACACGCAAATGGATTCAAAATGTTCAAGCATCCAACTAGACGCGGTAGACACGATTTTGACGCTCTATTCGCGCTTGGTGTGAACGCAGCATTAGGGTAAACAGAACAGAACCAACAATGTATTGCAGATAGCATTCATGTCAATATTAAAATGTACAACCTAATTTGGGAATTTAGTCTGATTCAGGGGGAATCAGAATGCCAACTGACGAGAGGGGGAGCTGGGGATGGAGGAGGGTAATTAGCGCCGGAGAAACGTGATTATAATACTGAAGGAGCTTATATATGCGTGCTGTGACAGGCATCGTATTCCTATAGGTAGACGTATATCAGCTGACAGTAAGCTGGTGCGAGCTTGACTAACGTGACCTGCCAGAAACTGACGCTACGCTTGATGTGGTTATAGTGGGCCTCTGGGTTTTTACTGCATCAGTTTAATGTCCTTGGCCTGCTTTAAAATGTATTGTGACTCTGCAGAAATGCATCAGTCTATAAAAAAACTGACAGTGTAAAAAACTGACAGTGTGTCCAAAAGCAGGCATGATGGGATTAGTTTACAGCCTAAAGTAATCCGTCTGTCTACACTGAAAGTGGAAATGCTGCACGACTCCACACAATAACAGCCAATCAGGACTTATTGTTGTTACACATTTGGAGCTGGATTTTGGACCAGTGAGATTTCATTGTGGGCGGTTAGAAAGTAAGCAAACTGTCACAGCTGGTTAGGACAAAAAAAAAACAACGAAAAAAAAAATACTTTTGTTCCCACGCATTTTCTGGCGCTAATCATCATGTTTCAAAGACTGATTAAAGACAATGTGAAATCAAATGTGACCTTATTTACTTCCCTAATAAATATGGCTGGTCTTTTCATCAAATATTCATCAAAATGCAACTTTCACTGCTTTATAAACAAGTTGAGGCAATCAAGGCCACTCAGATGAGAAAACAATTATAATAATCCAGCATAAGTAAAATAATGTATATAACATGATATATAGAGGCAATTATTACTGTATACTATACTAATGATACACTATAATACACTGCCCGTCCAAAAAAAAGTATATTATTAATTATATTACTATATATATATATATATATATATATACATACACACATTATACACTTGACTCGCCCAAAGACATGCTGCAGGTGCATGAAAGGCAGTGTTTAAAGTTTTCTAATGTCTGTTTGTACTGGCGTCAATAATGCTAAACGACCGAATAAAAGTGTCTGTGGTCAGTAATGATGTAATGAACTACATTAGCATAAGCCGAGAGAGACTGCAGCAGTATAATCTCCTCTATGCAGAGAGAGGCATGAAATGATCTTTTAAAAAAGACTAATGCTACTCAAACACTAATAGATTGATGGCACCATCTTGTGGCGACAAATTGCGCAACAGTCCCCCAACTCCTCAGTGAAAAAATTCAGAAGCGCATTACACCGACTGCATAAAAATGTGCACGGAGGAAATGAAAGTATGAATATGTATGCGAACATGGCAAGCGAGTCAGTGCTAAGCCTGAGCCAGTTTTTCACGGTGCGGTGCCAACAGAAACAGACGTGTGTATGTGTTTTAGAAAGCAACAGATGCTGGTTATTAAATTCTGTTGGTAGCTTTTGACTTTGGGAATTAAAAGTTCATCAATCTAATTCACTACGTTCGACACAGCGTCATCGTTTACGGCTACACGAAAAAAGAAAATCACACACAATATTTGGATGCTTGTTGACAAATCTATAAAAATACTGGTAAAGGTGCAATGGTCCCTAGTTTACCTCAGATTAGACAGATTTAAAAATGGTTTGTTAATATTGTTATATATTGAAAGACTGAAAACTTGCATAACTCCAGATTGTCTGGAGAAAGACAATTACTTACGGAGAGGACTCTTTTTGCAGACGAAGTCCCACTGAGTGAATCAACTGAAAATGGCCTTAATTTGCATGTATTTACCTTGCCCCGAATTTCCCCCATCTTATTCCAATCCCTGCTGAGATATCACTTAGAATTCACCCAAAATCTATTGGATTTAATGTCAATTCTATACAGTATTAAATGTGTTTGATATCGTTTGAAATGTCTCAGTGCGACTGATACAACAATCTTATAACCACAGAAATATACAAGAAGTTAAGAGTTTTTAGAGCTTAGAGATATTTTACTCATGACGGTGGGTGTGGCTTTTGGAGCCATTTGGTCTCTCTTTCAATCCAGGCAAATGGGACATCGATTCAATTTAAATTCCCCTTGTTATCAGATGTTGCCATTTGAAAGAGGTTTCGGTCTGGTCTGAGTTACTTAAAGCGATGGAGTTCGGGGCGCACAGAATGGTTAAAGGTGTGACTAATTATTAAATATAAATGACCAAACCAGTCAGATAAAGAATATTATAATCAAATCCAGTTTGCCCAGCTGAAACACTGAACGCGCAGCGACCTTCAACCGCAGTCGTTACCTTCCTTGGAACAAGATTTTAGCGGGCCTTACAATATATACTAATACAATAATAAAATAATAATATTAATAATACGTTTAAATGTAAATAGAATAATTTAAAAGATGCATAAACTAAAATTATTAATAAGTTGTTATATATACACTAATACACTAATAATATTAATAATAAGTTTAAATGTAAATAGAATAATAAAAAAAGGGCATAAACTAAAATTATTAATATTTTAAATGTGAAGATACGTGGGCCAATCCCTGCTGCAGTGTGTGCAAACCTGGTCAAGAACTACAGGAAAAGTATAATCTCTGTAATTGCAAACAAAGGTTTCTGTACCAAACATTAAGTTCTGCTTTTCTGATGTATCAAATACTTATGTCATGAAATAAAATGCAAATTAATTACTTAAAAATCATACAATGTGATTTTCTGGAGTTTTGTTTTAGATTCTGTCTCTCACAGTTGAAGAGTACCTATGATACAAATTACAGACTTCTACATGCTTTGTAAGTGGGCAAACCTGCAAAATCAGCAGTGTATCATATACTTGTTCTCCCCACTGTATATCAGTAACAATTATCAACATTAAAGGTGGGGTAGGTAAGAATGATCTAAAACACTTTTGTCCAAATTTGTTTAAACTTTCTTTATATGTCAATACATAATTAAAATTTAAGTACTCTGAAAAAGAGAGTATAAAAATCGAGTGACTCTAGACTTTTTAATCTGCAATAAACACCGCTCATTATTTTCGTTCGGGCCGAAACAAGTGATTGGCTTGGGCGCCTGTCACTCTCTCTCGCTACCATGGCTACCGCCGCTTTTGCTCCAGGATCTGCCCACATGCACCCCAGTGTTGCCAAGTCGGGCTACTTCAACACTGTTGCCGCGGGCTGTTTTTCATGTCCGCGGGTTGAAGCGACCCCAATTATGTGATATTTTGCCCCGGGATTTGCAAATTTTAGCAGGCAGCCCTACCAAAAAGACACATATTTTACCCCCCAAACGCGGGTTTTTACCGGAGAAACACGTTTGGGCTTGTTTTGGGCTAGTTTTGAGTAGCAATTGGGCGGATTTTGTTGTGAAAACCTGGCAACCCTGGCGCACCCGTTTGATTTGAGTTCAAGAGGCTGTATTTCTGCTGGACAGGTAATCTTTCATTTTGATTATACATTTTTTTGGTTTATGTTTTCATGAAGCATGTCTCACTAGCACACGTAGCTGCCTAATATAGCTAACATAACATTACTTAGCATAAAGTTACAATGTTATACACTTAGCGAACCATTAGTAGACTCAATATGCTTAGCTCAAGTTGATCGCTGTCGTGTTGAATTTCGCAAAATGTAACTTTAGATAACAAAATGCATGTGTAAAAGCTAGTACACCGCATCCAGGAACTTTTTTTAGAACTAAGTTAGCTTTAGCTACTACCCTCTGTCTAAACTCTTTTACCATGTTCACCGGGAACTTTACCTGCACGTTTATTTCGGCCCTTGGTTTGTTTTTATATACTCTACCAATGTTTATGTTGATGTTTTTATCTTGTATCTGTGTGTGTCGTATACACTGTGTTGTGTGTGTATTTTAAACTTTACCAGTATCGTTATTCTAGCTTGATAGTGAGTACTAAAAGACATCTTATTTGTTTATATTCATAATGATAAAGTTAGATTTTTTATTACATGTGATTCTGACATGATGTCACTACATGCACTTCTCCGGTCGCCTCAGGTAAATAATGCGTCAGCTGAGCTGATCGTGGTCGGCGTAGCGCGTTCATGTGTTTTGGGGGCGTGGCTTTGGAAAGAGCCCAGAAGGTGGAGTGAATGGAAATAATGAGCTGTCTTTAAAACAGTCGTGAGAGGTCTACAGACACTCAATTTTTATACTTTCTTTTTCTGAGTACTTACATTTTAATTATGTATTGATATATAAAGAAAGTTTAAACAAATTTGGAAAAAAAGTTTTTTAACCAAATCCTACCTACCCTACCTTTAATTATTAATATTATACACATTTATAGTATATATATATATATATATATATATATATATATATATATATATATATATATATATATATATATATATATATATATATATATATATATATATATATATATATATTCTGGTTTAGTTTAGAATTCAATACATTTTCAAACATCATGTAGGCTAATGTTTAACTAAAATTACATAGTTGAAATGTTGGTAAACTGACGTTACGCCGGTGTATCCTCTCTTGCAGCTGCAGATGAAGGCGTTTCCAATGGGTTTACAAACACCGCCATTCTGACATGGGTTTGGCGTGCACACGCTGATCTCTGTCTCACAGCGCCCTCCAGTGTACAGAGCACTGCAACTGCAGGAATAACCTGAGAGAGACACACAAGAGAGATTGTTGGTTCATGGAATTGCAAAACAATCGCACAGACACCCGCTCACACACCGGTGGGAAATCGTGTGGAAAATGTCAGTGAGTAAACAGTGCGCTGGTTTTATCAGGTCTACCCACAAAAACAAACAAACAAGCAGACACACGCACACACGTCTGGCAGACACTCCTGCACAAACGACCTTTTCAAAGAGGATGCATATGGCACAACACCGCAACTCCCACAACGCACTGCTGCATTCATCAGAGCCAGTGAACGAGTGAAAGAGAGAGAGAGAGAGAGAGAGAGAGAGAGAGAGAGGACTACAGTCAGGCAGGAGAGATGAGAAGGTAAACAAGATGAGAGAAATTGAGAAAAAAAAGTAAATAGAAAAGTGGTGAGAAAAGAGATGAGAAGCGAAGAGAAAAAATTTGACTAAAGGGAGAAAATCATAGACGAGAAGGGACAAAGAGAAGAGGAGAAAAAAAGATTAGATAAGATGAAAAGAATAGACGAGATGAGAAAAGAAGAGATGAGATGAGAAGAGATGAACAGAAACTAAATGAGAAGAGAAGTGAAGAGATGAGACAAGACAAGACAAGAGGAGAAGAAACGATAAGAGGAAAAATAAGAGACAACATGAGACAAAAAGAAAAGTGAGAAGAGAAGAAAGGACTAGAAAAACGAGACTTAAGTACAATTAATCTATGAGAAGAGACAAAGAGAGGAGAAAAGATGACATTAAATAGATATAGATGAGACAAGAAGAGAAGAGACTAGACAAAAACAGATGAGCAAAGAAGTACTATGTGAAAATAAAACGGGAAAGAGAAGGGAAGAGACTAATAGAGGAGCGGAGGGAGACAAGATGAGATGAGACGCGAAGAGAGTATACGAGAGAAGAAGAGACGAGAGGAGATGAGAGGTATTGAGACAAGATGAGAGGAGACGACACGAGACGAGAGAAGATGAGAGGAAAGGAAAGGAGAAGAGACGGAAAGATGAGATGAGAGAAAAGGAAAGGAGAAGAGAGGAGACAAGATGAGAGGAGAAGAGAGGAGATGAGCCGAGATGGGAGGATAAGAGACAAGACGAGAGGGTACAAGAGGAGCAGAGACAAAACGAGAGGAAAGGAGAAAAGAGCAGACGACACGAGAGAAGATGAGAGGAGAAGAGACGAGACAAGAGGATACGAGAGGAGACAACACGAGAGGAGATGAAGAGAGGATACAAGAGGAGTGGAAAGGAAAGGAGAAAAGACGAGAGGAGAGGAGAAGAGAGGAGAAGAGAGGAGATGAGCCAAGATGAGAGGAAAAGAGAAGAGAGGAGACGACACGAGAGGAGAAGAGAAAAGACGAGACAAGAGGATACGAGAGGAGAGGAGACAACACAAGAGGAGATGAAGAGAGGATACAAGAGGAGAGGATACGAGAAGAGAGGAGACGACACGAGAGGAGATGAGAGGAGACAACACAAAGGAGATGAAGAGACGAGACAAGAGGAGAGGAGACGAGAAGAGAGGAGACGACACGAGAGGAGATGAGAGGAGACAACACAAAGGAGATGAAGAGACGAGACAAGAGGAAAGGAGAAGAGGAGACGAGATGAGACTAGAGCATTCAAGAGGAGAGGAGGAGAGACTAAAGGAGCTAAGACAAGAAGAGACAAGAGGAGATGAGATGAGACTAGATGAGACAAGAGAAGAGAAGAGAGGAGAGGAGAGAAGATGAGTCAATACGAGATGTGAGGAGAGGAGACGAGATGAGAGGAGATGACACGAGAGGAGAGGAGAAGAGCCGAGATAAGAGGAAAAGAGAAGAGACGAGAGGAGATGAGACAAGAGAAGGGAAAAGATGAGAGGGGACGACATAAGACAAGATGCGAGAAGAGGAGACGGGATGAGACAACAAGAGAGAAAAGGAGCCGAAACGAGAGGAAAAGAGAAGAGAGGAGAAGAGACGAGACAAAACAAGAGAAGAGAAAATATGAGGAGATGACACAAGATGAGAGGAGAAAAGGTGAGACAAGATGAGACACAAGGAAAAGAGAGGAGACGAGAGAGGAAAGAAGAGAGGAGAGGATACCAGAGGAGACGACATGAGAGGAGACTACACAAGAGAAGATGAGAGGAAAGGAGAAGAGACAAGAGAAAACGAGATGAGAGGAGAAGAGAGGAGATGAGCCGAGAGCATACGAGAGGAGAGGAGATGACACGAGAGGAGATGAGAGGAGAAGAGACGAGACAGGAGGAAAAGAGAAGATAGGAAAAGAGACGAGACGAGATGAGAGGAGACTAGAGCATACAAGAGGAGAGGAGAAGAGACGAGAGGAGAAGAGAGGAGATGAGAGGAGACGACACGAGAGGAGAAAAGGGAAAGGAGACGAGATGAGAGGAGAGGAGCTGAGACAAGAGGAGATGAGATGAGACAAGAGAAGAGAAAAGATGAAAGGGGATGACATAGGACAAAAGGAGAAGAGGCGAGATGAGAGGAAAGAAAAGGAGAAGAGAGGAGATGATTCAAGACAAGACAAGACATGAGGAGAAGAGATGACAAGAGAGGAGATGAGAGGAGAGGAGCCGAGACAGGAGGAAAGGAGAAGAGAGGAAAGGAGACAAGACGAGATGAGAGGAGACTAGAGCACACAAGAGGAGAGGAGAAGAGACGAGAGGAGAAGAGAGGAGACGACACGAGAGGAGAAAAGGGAAAGGAGACAAGATGAGAGGAGAAGAGAGGAGATGAGAGGAGAAAAGAGGAGAGGAGACAAGATGAGAGGAGAGGAGCTGAGACAAGAAGAGACAAGAGGAGATGAGATGAGATGAGACAAGAGAAGAGAAAGGATGAAATGGGATGACATAAGACGAAAGGAGAAGAGGCGAGATGAGAGGAAAGGAAAGGAGAAGAGAGGAGATGATTCAAGACAAGACAAGACAAGACATGAGGAGAAGAGATGACAAGGGAGGAGATGAGAGGAGAGGAGCCGAGACAGGAGGAAAGGAGAAGAGAGGAAAGGAGACAAGACGAGATGAGAGGAGACTAGAGCACACAAGAGGAGAGGAGAAGAGACGAGAGGAGAAGAGAGGAGACGACACGAGAGGAGAAAAGGGAAAGGAGACAAGATGAGAGGAGAAGAGAGGAGATGAGAGGAGAAAAGAGGAGAGGAGACAAGATGAGAGGAGAGGAGCTGAGACAAGAAGAGACAAGAGGAGATGAGATGAGACAAGAGAAGAGAAAGGATGAAATGGGAGGACATAAGACGAAAGGAGAAGAGGCGAGATGAGAGGAAAGGAAAGGAGAAGAGAGAAGATGATTCAAGACAAGACGAGACATGAGGAGGAGCCGAGACAAGAGAGGAGATGAGAGGAGAGGAGCCAAGACAAGAGGAAAGGAGAAGAGAGAAGATGAGTCAAGACAAGACGAGACATGAGGAGAGGAGATGACAAGAGAGGAGATGAGAGGAGCCGAGACAAGAGGAAAGGAGAAGAGAGGAGATGATTCAAGACAAGACGAGACATGAGGAGAAGAGATGACAAGAGAGGAGATGAGAGGAGAGGAGCCGAGACAGGAGGAAAGGAGAAGAGAGAAGATGAGTCAAGACAAGACGAGATGCGAGGAGAGGAGCAGAGACAAGAGGAAAAGAGAAGAGACGAGAGGAGATGAGACAAAAAGAGACAAGAGGAGATGAGAGGAGCTGAGACAAGAGAAGAGAATAGATGAGAGGGGACAACATAAGACGAAAGGAGAAGAGGCGAGACGAGAGGAAAGGAAAGGAGAAGAGAGATGATTTAAGACGAGACGCGAGGAGAGGAGCCGAGACAAGAGGAAAAGAGAAGAGACAAGACAATACGAGAGAAGAGAAAATATGAGGAGATGACACAAGATGAGAGGAGAAAAGGTGAGACAAGATGAGACACAAGGAAAAGAAAGGAGACAAGAGAGGAAAGAAGAGAGGAGAGGATACCAGAGGAGACGACACGAGAGGAGAAGAGACGAGAAAAAAATGAGAGGAGAAGAGAGGAGATGAGCCGAGATTAGATGATAAGAGACGAGAGGAGATGAGATGACACGAGAAGAGAAGAAAAGATGAGAGGAGCTGAGACAAGAAGAGACAAGAGGAGATGAGACGAGAAAAGACTAGACGAGATGAGACGCAGGGAAAAGAGAGGAGACGAGAGAGGAGAGGAGAAGAGGCGAGATGAGAGGAAAGGAAAGGAAAGGAGAAGAGAAGAGAGGAGAGGAGATGAGCCGAGGCGAGACGAGACATGAGGAGAAGAGAGGAGATGAGAGGAAAGTAGAAGAGATGAGTCAAGAGGAGAAGAGATGAGAGGAGAATAAATGAGATGAGAGGAGACAATATTATAAGGGGAAAGATGAAAGGGGATGGAACAAGACTAGAAGAAATGCAAAGAGAAAAGACAAGGAGAGAACAGAAGATGAGAAGTGACGAGATTTACTATAGAGCATGTGGAAAGCAGGAGCTGATTGAATCATCATAATTGGTCATTTGGTCTCCATCAGACTCAGTAGATGTGAATTAAAGCTTCACTCAGCAGACAGAAGCTAAGCTGATTTGACTGAAGCCAAAACTGAGTAAAGCTTATTAACCAGACTAATTACATCATAGAAGCAGATTAACTGGAGAGTAATTGAAGCAACCAGGAGGATTAATTATAACATTATATGAATCACATCGCAATCCTAAAACCAGACATTTCACACACACACACACACTCACCTCCAGACGGTAGGCTGATGCAGGTGGCACCGTTGAGGCAGGGCTGGGCGGCACACGCATCCGGATAGAGAACGCATCCCAACTTGAGGTCCGTCAGTCCCACCACCTCCGCGTATGGGCTGCGTTTGTTCTGCAGCGGGAGTTCGTTGTCGTTCAGAACCACAGAATCTAGACAGCCCTGAAAGCCATTGGTAACCCGCGGACCTTTCCTTTCCGTCAAGCTGCGGGCGTCCGGAGGCGAAACCTGCGCTCCGAAATAAATAGACAAATCGGCTCCTAAAGGACGGTATTTGGCCGGGGCCAGCCGCCGTTCCACATACATGTCGTCTAGCGAGAGGCTGCTGTAGTTTCCACGCAACTCCAGGACCACGTGATGCCAGTTCCCGTCGTTAACCGGTCGGCCGGAGATCCCGATACTCCTGGGACTGTTGCTGCAGTCCAACTGGAACCACAACTTTCCCTCTTCGATCTGTCAATCAAATGCAGACACAGTCAGTCTATGTTGAATGTGATGCATTAACATCTCCAAAATGTTCATGGTGTGAAAAAACGTCAAGTAAAATAAAACTAAATGTGACAAGTGTAGCACGATTCCCTTAACCAGTGATTCTCAAAATCCTTTTTACCCAAAATATTTAATTGAAGTTAATAATTCAATAATTTAACACATTAGAATGTTCACGGTTAATGATATTGATGTTGGTGAATGGTCACATGACATGTAGGTAAACAATTAAATTGTCATCTTTGTAAGTGTTTTATTTTAAAATGACTGTAATTTTTATGATTTAAAGGTGCAGTGTGTAGTATTTATGAGGATCTATTGACAAATGCAATATAATATACATAATTATGTTTTCAGTGGTGTATAAGTACCTTACATAATTAACTGTTATGTTTTTATTACCTTAAAAAGTAACCCCCCCCCCCATTTTATAAATAATATGAAACAGGCTACCGCTCAAAAGTTTGGGATCAACACATTGTTTTTAATCAAATAAATGAATATATTTATTCAGCAATAATACATAAAATTGATCAAAATTTGACAGTAAAGACGCTCATAATGTTACAAAAGATGCTGTTATTTTGAACTTTCTATTCAACAAAGAATCTTGAAAAATATTAAGCAGCAAAAACTGTTTTCAACACTGATAATAATAAGAAATGATTCTTGAGCAGCAAATCATCATATTTAGAATGATTTGTGACACTGAAGACATATAAGGAATGATGCTGAATATTCAGGAACAGATTACATAAAAAAAAAAAAATTATTTTAAATTGCAATATTTCACAATATGACTGTATTTTTGATCAGCCTGTTGTTTGTTAACAAGCATTAACATAAAAAAAATCATACCACCCTCAACGGTTTGAACAGTAGTGTACATGCCTGTTAACCTCTCAAAAATGGGCTTTCATACTAGGGCTGGGCGATATGTATCGCGATAGACACGTAATCGATATCAATAAAAAATGCGTTCGATAAAACGTAAAAAAAAAAATTCTTTGTCGGAAGAGAGAAGTAAGTTTGGTTGCATGAACAAAGGCACTCACTCTCTGGTAACCTAACAACGTAGGGAGTGACACGCTAACAGCCAATCATGTAACAGTGTCTATTTGGTTGCGCCATATCGTTGTCTCGTGTTGGATTCTTCAGTAACAAAACCGGCGTGGAGTGACAAGTGGAAAATTGTTGATAAATGAGGAAAACAAGTCAGCTCGCCAGTATGGCAGTTTTCCCCACCAAGACTGGTAATACCACAAACTTGTTTTACCACCTTAAGCCTTTTTTATACTTTCGTCTTGCTCCGCAGCGCGAGCCTCGTCTGTTTGGGGACGTGTTTTTACTCGACGCGCTTGCCATTGTACTGGGCGACGGAGTAATTGTTCTATAAACCATCAGGAAACAGCAGTGAGAAGACGTAAGGTACACACGTGACAATGTTTACTTAAGTAAACAAAAGAATAGTGTAAAACCCAGTAAACCCAGCATTACTTGTGACATTAGAACAGAATATATGGATGGGAGAACATGTAGGCCTATACAACTAAATTAATGATCTCTTAAACATTTTCTCATTCCTCCTATTTTTATTAAACATGGATCTTTATTTTCATTAAAAGGGCTTATTTCTTCTATTGTTGGCTCATTTAGTAAATATAAGCAACTGATTTAGATGCGCAAACTGGGTGCTGGTGTGTTGAGACATCATGCTCGGCCAGATTCGCCTCGAACTGTGGAGTTGTGGAGCCGCGCGGAAAGTTCACCGCCAAGCAAAATGGGGGGTGTGTCTCAATCAGCTCCCTCGTTCAGTAGTCAGGGCACTGATCAGCCCATTGACTTATGTCATTATCAGTGCCCTGACTACTAAACTAGGGAGCTGATTGAGACGCAAGCGGGGTCTTGCACTCTCAATGCGCACGACCGACCGCCGCTCCGCGTTGACGTCCTTTTTGACGCGCGCACCCTCGCGCTTGTGCGGACGCCGAGTATAAACATGTTTACATTATTTGAGTGTTTTCCATGGTTGTGTTGACATTTCTGACTTTGTAACTGAGGGGATTTTAATCAGAGGAAGGTTAAGTTTAAAATAATAATGTTTAAATGTAACATATTTTTCTCCTGGTCCTTATTTTAAATAGTCATAAAAAATATCAATAATTATTGATATCGACCGATATATGAAAAACTTATATCGTGATACAGTTTTCAGCCATATTTCATACCTCTTTAACATCACCCTGATTTCCATGTTAAACAGTAATTAGAACAAAGGAAATAAATGATATGAGCATGTAAGTGTGCGTTTGCATCAAGCGGGAACCTCCCGCAGTTTCTCTTGAAGCCAATACGGAAGTGCCTTAAACTGCAATTCATCGACTGGCCGCTAGGGACAGGATCCAGAAGGGAGCAGAATCTCATTGAGCCCCATGTTAAAATGCCCAACTTTCCAGCAGAATAAAGCATATTTACAACCTGGTACAAATTGTGGTTTTGGTCTATACGGCTAATTTTGCCCTTCATGACAACTGTGAGGGGGGTGAATTTTTTTATAACTCATTCGTTTACATTATATAAAGCATTAAAGTTCTGCATAATTAAGGGCGTGGCCATTTCGAGTGACAGGTGGATAGTCATTTATCTGCTGTCTGTTAGTCATCGCGTCACTTAAGCTCCGCCCACGTCCCGCCTTTTTGCCCATTTTCTGTTATCCGGGAGTGACGCGCAATGACACGCTGCCAAAATGGCAACGGCCATGTCGTCCATACTTTGCCCTTCAGAATGGCTCATCAGAATCCTATGGGTGACGTCACGGACACTACGTCCATATTTTTTTACAGTGGTTTGCATGTTTTATCGAGCACCTTCAGCACGCTGCACGGATCTGCACGCGTGTACATGATGATTCCCTTGGTCTGCAGCGTTCTGATCCGGAGGGCCAACTTCATCTCTCCGCTTCTCTCCCCATCCGTCACTCTGTACTTGATATAACTGTTCCCGGAGAAGCTCAGAGAGGTGTGTCCTGAAGAACACACAGAGAGAGAAAGAAACCGCAAGTATTTCCAGAAGGTGCCGCATTACATATGACATATAAAGAGGCTCCACACAGGGGTCAAAGGTTACCCGCACACTCTCCCAGTTTCCCCGGCGGACACTGGCAGGCGTACGCCCCCCTGCTGCTGTCCGTTCCAACACACTGCATGTCACCGGGACATCTCATATCCGCACACACCTCTGACGCAGCAGAACAACTCCCATCTGAGAGAAAGAGAAGAGATGTAGTGGTGTACCTGAATTATATGAGATATTATTGACAACAAACATTTTGAATAACTAGCCTAATTTAAATGACCACACCTCTAAAAACGTGCTCCTGCGGTTTTTGAGTGCAAGGACATTGGCCCGTGTTCGAGAGTGTAAATTTGTGCATGTTTAATAGGTGAGTTAGTTCGGTTTTTCACACACTGCGCTTCACCCTGGATTAACGTCTTTTAAACTCAGGGTTAAGATCACTTTTAACCTTGTGTTAAGGGATATTTTACATGTGTAATTTTGACATAGGTTAGCACTGCTTTTATATAGAGTGTGAGGGTACGCTAGGTTAGCACTGCTTTTATATAGAGTGTGAGGGTACGCTAACATGACAATGTACTAAAAACATGTACAGTTTTCACGTACAGACTACTGCTCTACTGTCTGTCAAAACAATCCCCATTCACACGGAATGGAGGAAATTACTAAAACTGCTGTATTATTCATGCCAGGCCAGTAGGTGGCGATGTCACTTTGTAAAGAAACACGGTTGGTTGAAATGTTTTACAATTTTACCCCTCAGTTGGTTTACATTTTCTACATATTTAAACACATTTGGTTTATTTTATTTTATATTTTTAAAGGTTTACATTTTTAAAAATATTTTTAACCCAATGGCTTGTTTAATATTTTTTACTTTTTTAAACCCAATGGTTGGTTTACATTTGTTACATTTTTAAACACAACGGTTGGCTTAATTTTTTACATTTTTAAACGCAACGATTGGTCTTTTTTTTTTTTTTTACATTTTTAAAACCAACAGTTGGTTTACATTTGTTACATTTTTAAACACAACGGTTGGTTTAAATTTTTTTTTTTACATTTTTAAACCCATCAATTGGTTTACATTTTTTTTACATTTTTAAACCCAAAGGTTGGTTTAATTTGTTAAATTTTTAAACCCAACAGTTGGTTTATATTTTTTTACATTTTTAAACCCAAAGGTTGGTTTAATTTGTTTAATTTTTAAACCCAACAGTTGGTTTATATTTTTTTACATTTTTAAACCCAAAGGTTGGTTTAATTTTTTACATTTTTAAACCAAACGATTGGTTAGATTTTTTTTTTGTTGCATTTTTAAACCCATCAGTTGGTTTAATTTTTTTTTACATTTTTAAACCCAAAGGTTGGTTTCATTTTTTACATTTTTAAACCCAACGATTGGTTAATTTTTTTTTTTACATTTTTAAACCCAACAGTTGGTTTAATTTTTTTACATTTTTAAACCTAACGGTTGGTTTACATTTTTTTTTAATTTTTAAACCCAACAGTTGGTTTACAATTTTTAAATTTTTAAACCTAACGGTTGGTTTACATTTGTTACATTTTTAAACCTAACAGTTGGTTTAATTTTTTTTTACATTTTAAAACCCAAAAGTTGGTTTAAATTTGTTACATTTTTAAACCCAACGGTTGGTTTAATTTTTTACATTTTTAAATCCAACGATTGGTTATTTATTTATTTATTTTTTAACATTTTTAAACTCAACGTTTGGTTTAATTTTTTATATTTTTAAACCCAACAGTTGGTTTACATTTTTTTTAATTTTTTTTTTTAAACCCAACAGTTAGTTTTCATGTTTAAACCTAACAGTTGGTTTAATTTTTTTTTTTTTAACATTTTAAAACCCAAAGGTTGGTTTAAATTAGTTACATTTTTAAACCCAACGGTTGGTTTAATTTTTTTGTACATTTTTAACCCAATGGCTGTTTTAATATTTTTTTACCTTTTTAAACCCAATGTTTGGTTTAAATTTGTAACATTTTTAAACTTAACTATTGGTTTATTTTTTTTTACATTTTTAAACACAACGGTTGGGTTTGTCCATATTTGACCAAAACATGGTTTGAAACAACCCAGTATTCTGGTAAAAAGACGGTACGAACAGCAAATTTGTGAATTTACCGGAAAAGTCATTCTGGTAATCTAAAGGCCTGTTCACACCGGGACGATTTTCGCACGCGTTTATCGCCGACGTTTAACGCCTCGGGACTAAACAATGGGCGCCAATGTGAGTGTTCACACCGACGCGCAAAACGCCAGGCGTAAAAGCGTCATTTTTAAAAAAACGCATCGGGTTCGTTTTTTTATTTTGACGCGGCGCGTAAAAAACTGTCCGACCAATGAGATCGGCGCTTTTGTTCACGTGCCTGGAGCTGCTGAAGTGACAGTAAAACACGACTTGGTGGCGCTCAAGCACAAAACGGTCTTGCCGAGCACACATTGATACGACGAAGAAGTAGTAAGTAGACAAAGAAGAAAATGAACTGCTAATGCTGCTTGCCAGTTAGCAAAAAGTGTGTGAATGGTTTTGTCCATATACATAATATGTCTATGGTTTTGGCAAGCACGTAAATACTGTCTCTCTTCTCCTTCTGTGTGACAAGCGAGTGTCAGAGGCTTAAAGTGCCGCAGCACCATCTTGTGTACCGGGAGCGCATCGACTGAATGTGCATGTTCACTCGGCGCAGCGCCAGTGAAAATCGCTTGGGTGTGAACACTCAAGACGCGCCGAAAAACGGCACGAAAAACGCTGGCGATAAGCGCGCGCGATATTCGTCCCGGTGTGTACAGGCCTTTAAGGCCTGTTCACACCGGGACGATTTTCGCATGCGTTTATCGCCGACGTTTAACGCCTCGGGACTAAACAATGGGCGCCAATGTGAGTGTTCACACCGACGCGCAAAACGCCAGGCGTAAAAGCGTCATTTTTAAAAAAACGCCTCGGGTTCATTTTTTTATTTTGACGCGGCGCGTAAAAAACTGTCCGACCAATGAGATCAGCGCTTTTGTTCACGTGCCTGGAGCTGCTGAAGTGACAGTAAAACACGACTTGGTGGCGCTCAAGCACAAAACAGTCTTGCCGTGCACACATTGATACGACGAAGAAGTAGTAAGTAGACAAAGAAGAAGATGAACTGCTAATGCTGCTTGCCAGTTAGCAAAAAGTGTGTGAATGGTTTTGTCCATATACATAATATGTCTATGGTTTTGGCAAGCACGTAAATACTGTCTCTCTTCTCCTTCTGTGTGACAAGCGAGTGTCAGAGGCTTAAAGTGCCGCAGCACCACCTTGTGTACCGGGAGCGCATCTACTGAATGTGCACGTTCACTCGGCGCAGCACCAGTGAAAATCGCTTGGGTGTGAACACTCAAGACGCGCCGAAAAACGGCACGAAAAACGCTGGCGATAAGCGCGCGCGATATTCGTCCCGGTGTGTACAGGCCTTTACGCTAATTTACCGGGATTGCAGTGTGAAAGGGGCTGCACACTCACCGCTACACACGCATCGTGTATTCCTGTGAAACTTGGGCGACACAAAGCTGGTTTTGGTGGAGCTGTATGTGAGCAGACTGTGGGAGTCCAGTATGATGGTTTGTTCGCACTGGGCCTCCCTGCAGTCCAGACCCGAGCAGTTCTTATCCAGAACCGCAGACACCCTCAGAACCTGGTCCAGCTGGCGTCGTGCAGAGCTCAGCTTCTGTGTCACGAACGCCGCCTTGTAGAACCCGCCGCCTTCAGCTGTCTCCACGGCCACCAGCAGGTCCAGCTGCCCCGTGGACTCCACGGGCTGCACACTGAGCACATGCAGAGCGTCGGGGCGGGGCGTCGCCATAACACTGGACAGGACGCGTTTGACCGAAGGGAGGTGACGAGACACAAAGTCGTGAGGGGAGACGCGGTCGAAACGGACCGTCACAGCGTCATGGAGCATCTCGACCGAGGCCTGCTCCACGTGAACGCTCACGGGCACGGTCACAGTAAAGCGGCCATCGGTTACAGTCGCGTTGAAGGTGTAGCGGCCCGCGTCCAACCCGCTCAGTGCGATGATTCGACCATCTCGAGGGCTGACCTGAGAGAGAAAAACAGAGACACGTCAAAAACACATAAGGTAACACTTTATTTACAGTCCTTGTTACACGCTAAAAGTTGTACCTGTAGTAGTAACTATAAATGATGCATAATTACATGTAACTAACCCAAAATACAAACCCTAATACAAATCCTATAGTAATTACTTGTAGTTAATTATTATTACTCAGATATACACTTAGATGTACAATTACACTGAACGGACACCTTAAAATAAAGTGTAACCACATAACAATACGAGAAATAGATTTACAAATGACCCCTTGAAATCAAAAGTACAATGGGTAAAATTACATTTTAGTAAATATACACATAAGAAGACTTTTCTTATGGAAAAATGGACTAAAAATATTGACGACTCATGCCAAAAAAAAAAAAAAAAAAATGTTTTACGTACGTAACTGCATCAATGATTCTCATAATTATAAAAACATTTAATCTAGAAGTTTGTACTTGCTAAATATATTTTTATTTATATTTTATATAGACATTTTGCGAATACAAATTTCTTTACAAAAACAAAACTAAAATAATTTTTTTAGGCATGAATCTGAAGAAGCTACATTTGAATTTTGAATTTTTCCATATTATTTTTATAGATTTAATGACATTATTGTCGTTCTAAAATGTAAATTTTCTTTTGTAAAAATGACTATTTTTGATTTGTACTCAATTCAACTATAACACTTTGAGTTTATAAAAATGGCATTATTAATTACATTTATTTGAATCTCAGTGTCTCAAAGTGAACAATTTGAGTTGTAGGGGTTTTGGAGACTACATTTTGGGAACACCTAATCTAAAAGATGTAAAACTGTCAAAATACAAATATGACGAGTGCATAAAGAAAAGGCAAACCAATGGAACACACACTCAAATACCTTGAAAAGGCTGCTCTGCTGGTGTGTGTGTCCGTAGGTCAGTATATCAAATGCATCCTGGTCTGTCGCGTGTATCTGACCGATTACACCTCCTGGAAACTCGTCCTCCATGGTTACAATGTGCACATGTAAAGGTGACGCCACTGGCTTGTGAACGCTCTCCTCGATCACACGCACCAACACGCTCGCCGTCGACGACAGGGGCGGCCTACCCGAATCACTGGCCTATAGTGTGAAATGGCAAACAGTGATTGGCTGAATCAAGCGTCAATCAAACCACAGAACAATTAGAGGATACGGAAACATTATTTGTATTGAATATTTTGAGATGCAGCTTGTTTTAAAATATAATAACTCTCCATGTCATTTGCATAAATCATATAATGATAAAAGGAAGTGTATCATGGTTTCCAAAAAAGAAGAATTATTAAGAAATTAATAAGAAATTTTCTTTTATTAGAGTGATTTCTGAAGGATCATGTGACACTGAAGACTGGAGTAATGATGCTGAAAATTCACAGGAATACATTACATTTTATAATATATTTAAATAGCAAACACTTACTTTAAATTGTAATAATATTTCACAATATTGATGTTTTTACAAAAAGACAAGAGACTTCCTTCAAAAAATCTATAAAAAATGTTACCAATTATAAACGTTTGAACGGTAGTGTATAATCAAGATTGAAATAACTTTCCAGCATTTCTCATTACCTGCACGTGAATGACGTATTCTGTGCCTTCTGACCTACGAAACACCTGATTGGACGTCAACAGCCCCTCTCTATCCAGTTTAAACCACGCCCCCTCATTTCCTGATAGGATATGGAAATGGAAAGGGGGGCCGTTGTGGCTGGCGTCCTTATCGACGACGGACAGCTGCAGGACACTCGTCCCCAAAGGCTTGTTCTCCTGTTGAGATAAAGCTTGTGTTAAACTGATGAATTTACTCGGACGTGATTGGCTGATTTACCCATCGCTCATTATCATACCTGTATAACCGCAGTGTGATTGGCTGGGGTGAAGGTGGGCGGGTTGTCGTTGACGTCAGAGATGTCGATGGTGACCTGAACAGTTGAGGACATGGCTGGTGTCCCGCTGTCAAGAGCTCTGATGGACAACGAGTAACCAGCCATCTACAGATACAGAGAGAGAGAGAGAGAGAGAGAGAGAGAGGGGTATAAAACGTACAGAATAAGAGATGAAAAGAGAGTTCAAAGTAAAGAGAGATGAACACACATCTATATATTCTCTTTCACAGTGTCATAAAAAGTCCATGAGAAGCTGGCAGATCATCTGAGGCTCTATACATACAGACACAGTTCGTAACTCATTTTTTAAACTTGCTCTCAGTCTCTCTTCTTTTTACTATTTAGGGCCCAAGGATCAATGGTGCGAGGACACTCTCGGAATTGCTATCTTTCTTCTTCTTCTTTTTCCTCTCCAAAATGATGGTCTCACATTTTTGAGGGCCTATACATGCCTATCATTAAAAACTACATTGACTACATTCTAACATGATCAAGTTAATCAGCTCATGGGTTGGAGACATTAAGTATTTTGTCTTTATGCACTTCCTGACCATTTAGCATAACAAGCTCATTGGTGATACTCTGTCTGGGCAGGTTTCCCAAAACCTGTATTTTCCAGGCCTGTTCCTGTTCTCTTCATTGTTTCTAAAATGAGCACCATTTGTCTTTAATGACTTTTGGAGCCCCTGAGTGGTAGGATGATTGAATCTATGCATTTGAGTGACACTGTTACGCTGACTGATTGGATTAATAATAAGGATTTTGGATTTTGTAATAAGGCCACTGTAAGTCGCTTTGGATAAAAGTGTCTGCCAAATGCATAAATGTAAATGTGTGTGAAATTCGGTACATACATTTAATGTCACAAAACCTACAAAAAGGTCTCTTGGAGCGAAGCCACAAAACGCAACAGGAAGTCAGCCATTTTGAATGAATTAATTCTCGACCGAATTTTAGACATTTGTGGCATTTTATTTTCTCCTAAAATTCCACTTATAAAGTTAAACACTATTCAGAGGGGATTCTTTTCCTAAATTAATCATTATATTTTCTCTCTTTTTTTTTGCAGCTTCGTTACAATAAATGGACTTACAGAGGATTTACACTGAACGTTATAATAGAGTATGTCTACATCATACATCAAAGTCATATTTCAAAAGAGCCAGGAAATGATCTGACCCCCTTTAACCATCTATAATTGAACAGACTCAGTAAGCTGAAAGCAACAATGACTTCATTAGGCTAATTGACATGAGCCTAAAAAGGAAACTTTGCATTTAATTTAAAGAAGCTTTAGCCCCATCTAGTGGTCACAGTGATATAACATTATGTTCCACTTGGAAAAAAACAAAACACATTTTCACTCATGTAAATACAAATGAAGTTTGTAACAAAACCAGGGACAAATTTGTGTTAAAAATGTAGCAGAATCTGTCTCAGTCACTCGACCAATGATCAAACTCCAGGCTTTGTTTTAATCTGTTATGTAAGGGTTTTACAGGTGTAATAACATTATCATAATCTCAGACACAAGGACAATTTTTCATAATAAATGAATCCCTAGAACCATGTCTGTTATTAAAGGCTTTCATGTGCGGATATCTGCCGTGAAGGATTTGATTTCTTCTTGTCTTAGACTGTTCCCTGATCTGTGTCATTTAAAACAAAGTCTTTGTGGGATTTTGTCCCACGTTCCTCACCGTTTCTCGATCCAGCTGCTTGTTGACTTTGATCTGGCCTGTGATTGGCTCAATGAAGAACTGGTTCTCTCGGTCGCCACTGACGATGGAATACAGGATGTCACCATTCGCTTGGCTGTCGACGTCTTCCGCGGTAACCTAGGCAACCGGGACAAAAGGCCAAATTCTAATGCGGGTCTCAAAAGACAAAAATAAGACGGATGTGTATTTCAGGACCGGTTACCTTGACCACAGTGTCTCCTATGTTAGCGTCCTCACTAATAGACACACTGTAGGCGTCGCGGCTGAACATGGGGGCATTGTCATTGACATCTGTCAGGTTGATGTTCACCATGGTAACAGCATTGAGGGGCGGAGTCCCGCCATCCGTGGCCTCCACCGTCAGGAAATAATCCTTGCAGGACTCAAAGTCTAGCGGTCGAGATACAGAGATGGCACCTGTGTGCAGCACAAAAGTAAACATATAACTCAATACAGACTGAATATATCAGATATATAAATACATAAAAACTTTTTACATAAATATATTATATCAAAAAAATATATACAGTATATTATAGCCAACTTCAAATATTCGGCTATCTAATTTAAAGGTACACTATGTCACTTTTAGCCCTCTAGAGGTTAAAAAACAATGTATTTTGTAGAAGAACATTGTTTTGGTTGTGCTTCGGCCCTGCTGTGCGGATGCATATGGTTATCACACTGCTCATAAAACACTCTAGGCATAAGAGATTTAACCAGTTTAGATGGAAAGGCTCTCAGGCTGACTAGCTGAAGATGTTACGTTAGCTTTACCCATTAATAGACACGGTACTTCCTTGAACAAGCCATACAACAACCGTAATGAAATGACCCTTCACAATAGATAATGCTTGTTAGAGAGCTACATATGGCAATTTATCTATTTATCAAGTCCAATTAGTCTGCAAAAAGCACTCAGTTCAGATTTAGCGCAGATACTCAACTCGTGAGTCATCATGGTACAGCGTATTGTGCAGAATCTGCACATATCTGGCTTACTTGACCTCACGGCACTATGCAACAAATAACTGCGCGCTGAGTGAGATGAGATGAGATGAGATGATATTTTGTTCTGCGTGGTGTTTGATGTTCTTTGTACTGTATTGATCTGTCCACCTAAAATACATTTTTGGTGAAAAGGATGAGGATGAAAGAGGAAGGGAGGAGATGGCTGGATTATAGGATTCTGTTTGAATAAGAAATTAAATGTATGAAATTTTTATTTTAGGCCTATAAGCTGTGACGTATGTAGTAGTGTAGTAGCCAAATTGGCCAGTGAGTGGTTGTTCACCCAAAAACGAAAATTCTGTAATTAATTACTTACCTTCATGTCGTTCGACACCCGTAAGACCTCCGTTCATCTTCAGAACACAAATGAAGATATTTTAGTTGAAATCTGATGGCTCTGAAAGGCCTCCATTGGCACAATGCACTGTACAAACTATTCTCGTCGCTTCATAAAGTTATTTTAGAACCGCTGTAGTGAGATGGACTTTTTAACGACGTCTTTTGTACCTTTTATGGGTCTTGAGAGAGGAAATGTCATTGCTGCCAATGGAGGACTTTCTGAGCCATCGGATTTCCACTAAAATATCTTAATCTGTGTTCTGAAGATGAACGGGGGTCTTACGGGTGTCCAACGACATGAGGGTAAGTAATTAATGACAGAATTTTCATTTTTGGGTGAACTAACCCTTTAAAAACGCATGCAAACGATAAGCTTTCGGGACCGCACAGCACAGCAACGTCACATGAGCATAACAGTGATAGAGATGATAGTCCAAAAGCTCTACCAGTTGGAAAAAAGTTCTACCGGTTAATAAAGTCTAGAGTTTAGATTTTCTGCCCGAGCCCGAACGCTGGCCGGGTCGGGCCGATATTTCCCAGCACTGTCCTTGGGCCGGGCCCTTGATCAAGCGTTTGTGTTTTTTTAATCATTACTTTATTAGCCTAATTGGGTGGGCAAAAATCTATGCCATAATCAGAAATAATATATATATATATATATATATATATATATATATATATATATATATATATATATATATATATATATATATATATTATATACAATATAGTAAGAACTAAAACTACAACTAAGAAACAAATGTGTACAAAGTTGTACAAGTCAGGATTAGTCTAAAAATGCGTGTTAAACTCACAGCACAGGCAGTGATGGAGCGCAGCATTCTGAACAGAACCACTGAGACGCCAGTCAGGTGCTGCTGCGTGAACACTGCGCATTGCTGAACTAGCCTATTTCTTTACGTTTCGAATTGTTTTGTTTCAAAGTGGACATTTCAAGCTTTCTATACACATATTTCTCAGGTCTGTGAGGCAAATAGCCTGTTGAGTTTGGGTTTATTTATGAGACGCGCTCCAGTTCATGTGCAATGAAAGTGATCGCTCCCGCGCCTTCATGTCACGATTATAGTCTGCTATTTGCTTCTTATTGATCAAATCCAGGCAATTGGCTGACGAAACCTTGATTAAAATTAATATTAAAAAATATATAATAACCACCAAAATCATTTCTGACCGACTCGCATCTTTGCCCTTTTCATAATCAGATGAAATGTAAAAATAACATTATAATATTTAATCATAAATTTGAAACAAAATGCATTATTTAATGGCTACAACAAGTATAGTAGGCTACAGTACAGATAAATGTCATGTCTGAGCGGGATTTGAGTGAACGTTGTTTTACCGGTGAGGGTTCATGAGTGGAGCGCGCTGGCATTGAGTGGATTATTGAGCTGAGCATCACACCGCTCCGCTATATTCATTATTGTCAGAACGCCCACGTATTCAAAAATGGTTGGGTTTAAATCGGGCTGGAGCTCATAATTACAGTTAATGTGTCAGGCCGGGTCAGGCTCGGACACAACGTACACAGGCTCGGGCTTGATTTTTTAAGCCCGATCTAAGCTCAAATAGTGTCTACTTGTATATCGCCCACCCCTATACTCTTATGTAACGCATCTCACCTGTATTGATGTTAATGGTGAAATGGCCCTGTTGGTTTCCCGATCTGATGTTGTAGTATATATCAGCGTTGGTGCCGATATCTTTACTCGCAGCGTAAACTTGTACCACTTCCGTACCCACTGCGACATCTTCAGGAAGCGTTGCCAGATAGTCCCTCCTCTCAAACACGGGCGGGTTGTCGTTAATGTCCATAACCGTAATAGTGATGTTCGCGAGAGAGGAAAGGTGAACGGGAACGCCTTGATCTGATGCACGGACCGTTATGTGGTACGAAGACTGGACCTCGCGGTCCAACAAACGCTCCAAAACCACAATCCCGGATGATTTATCAATGGAGAAGAATCCATCAGCCGAATCAACAAGGGAATAAACCACTTTACGATTAACACCTGCGAAATAAAACACATGCAGGTTTTATATCTACAAAACTGCACCAAAAGGACTTAGATTAACTTTGGTAGAAGTTATAAGCTAGTTAACTCTTTTACTATAAACTGTTAACTAAAAGGGTACATTTTTCATGCTGTCGAAACTCAAATGCATCAAAATAGCATGCTCTTACCAAGATCAGGGTCTATGGCTTGTATTCGGGTCAGCAGAGCTTTAGTGGCGGTGTTCTCGTAGACGCTAGTGGTGTAATGGGGCATGCTAAACATCGGCGGACTGTCATTCACGTCCAAGAGAACCACCATCACCTCAGCTTCACACCACAAACCGCCGCCGTCCGTCGCACGGGCAACCAGAGAGTACCGCGCAACCTTTTCACGGTCCAGCGCCATGGCTGTCCTCAGCTCGCCTGCAAGTGTGAGAAAGACACTTTAAGCAAACAGCAGCACCATAAACAGGACGTCTCTTTGAACCCGACGACTCACAAACCTGTGTGCGGATGTATGATGAAGTCTTCTGCTCCAGAACCGAACAGGGAAAACTGGATCTGTGCGTTTGAGCCGGCGTCAGCGTCTGTGGCTTTGACCTGGAGGATTTGCTTATTCAGGGGGACGTCTTCCGACACGGACACCGAATACATGGCCTAAACACACAAAAACACTCATTACATCAGCGTAACAAAACGCTTCTGAACATTGTAGGCACATTTAAACATCTAATTTACTCGTTTCTGGACATCATAGGTGCATTCAAACATTTTTGGCCATTCAAACACTCAATTTGATCATTTTTGGCAATCATATGCATTTTTGAACATCTGATTTGAACGTTTTTAGGAGCATAAAAGGTACATTCAAATGTTCACTTCAATCACTTTGGCCATTATAAGCACGTAAGGCCTTTCAGTGTGCCCATCATTGGTACGTCTGAACGTCTGAATCTTGTAGGCACATTTAAACACTTGCTTTGAACGTTTTTGCCCATCGCGAGTACATTCAAACATTCATTTCAATCATTTTTAGCCATTATAGGCACATAGAAACCTTTGATTTGATTGTTTATGTCCCATCACAAGTGCATGCAAACGTTTTTGTCCATCATAGTCACTTTCAAATGTTCAAGTCAAACATTTCTGGCCATCATATACTCATCAAATATGCATGCAAGCGTTTTTGGACCATTGCAGGCACATTTCAAACCTTCAATTAGATCATTTTTGGTCATTATAGGCTCATATAGTTTTTGTACATGATAATCAAACATTTTTAGCCATAGTGGGTAGATTCAAACGTTCAAAATGATCATTTCTGACCATCATACGCATGTTTGAACATCTGATTTGAACGCTTTTGGTCATCATAGGCGCATCACAGGAACATTTACACGTTCAATTCAATATTTGTTGGTCATTTTAGGCACATAGAAACATCTGATTGAAATGTTTTGGCTATCACAAGTCAATTTCTGGCCATCATATATACATTTGACATTTTTGGCCATCATATGTGCGTGGAAATGTTTTTGGACCATTGCAGGTACATTCAAATGTTCAGTTGGATCATTTTGGCCATTACAGGCATGTATGAACATCTGATTCGAAAATGTTTGGCCATCATAGGTGGATGCAAACATGCTTGGCCATCATAAGCACATTCAATTAGATCATTGTTTGGGTCATTATAGTTGTTTTATCATTTTTGGACATGATAGGGGCATTCAAACGTTTTTTTTTGGCCATAGTATGTAGATTCAAACGTTCACTTAGATCATTTCTGGCCATCATTTGCAAATGATCGTTTCAATTGTTTGAATATCTGATTTGATCTTTTTTGGCCATTGTAGGAATATTGAAACGTTCAATTCAATAATTTTTGGTCATTATATGCATGCATAAACATCTGATTTAATAGTTTTGGGCTATCATATGTGCATTAAAATATATTTGGCTAATATAGGAAACATTCAAACTTTAAATTTGATAATTATTGACCATTATAGGCACGCGTGAAGACCTAATATAATTGTTTTGGGCCATCGTGGGCACATTTGAATATCTAATTTGAACGTTTTGGCGATTATAGGTGCACTTAATACTTTGATTAGAAGTTTTGGGCAAGTAGGCACATTATACTGTAGTTCAAATACAACTATATACAGTACAAAAAACGTTAAATGTTTCATTCAAGTATGAACATTTCATTATTGATTTGCCCAAAAATTATGCATCTATAATGTTCAAAAATACTGCGTAGCTAGGCACCTCACTACGTTTTGAGACTTAGAACCTAAATGTCCCCTGCTAAACAGACTGACCTAATTTTCAGCATGACCTCATTTGAACAAGGTCATGTTTTATGCTTATAGATCATTTCCACTGAACTTATTGGCTTGCGTATGGACTCATTGGCTCCAAAAAAATATTCCTGGCTTTGGCTTGTAATCATTCATGTTTACCATGTAGGTTTGAAACTGTCAAGTGAACATGCTCCAAAAATGCACTAATTCGTTTTTTAACCAAATAAAAACAGCAGGGAAACCAACTCTGATGACTGCTACATGCTGACCCCAATTAACTTTTACCATGTAAAGCCTGACATATACACTATATTGGCAAAAGTGGGACACCCCTCCAAATAATTGAATTCAGGTGTTTCAATCACTTCCAAGGCCACAGGAGTATAAAATCAAGCACTTAGGCATGCATGCAGACTACTAAATATTCCACGGTCAACTGTTAGTGGTATTATAACAAATGTGTTATCAATTGGGAACAACAGCAACTCAGCCACGAAGTGGTAGGCCACTTAAAACCAGAGAGCAGGGTCAGCACATGCTGAGTGCGCAGAAGTCGGCAACTTTCTGCAGAGTCAATAGCTACAGACCTCCAAGCTTTGAATGACCTTCAGATTAGCTCAAGAACAGTGTGTAGAGCTTCATGGAGAGGGTTTCCATGGCTGAGCAGCTCATCCAAGCCTTACATCACAAGTGCAATGCAAAGCGTGGGATGCAGTGGGGTAAAGCACGCCACCACTGGACTCTAGAGCAGTGGAGACGTGTTCTCTGGAGTGACCAATCACGCTTCTCTGTCTGGCAATCCGATGAATGAGTTTGGGTTTGGTGGTTCGGAGCCAATGAGTCCATACGCAAGCCAATAAGTTCAGTGGAAATGATCTATAAGCATAAAACATGACCTTGTTCAAATGAGGTCACGCTGAAAATTAGGAGAACAGGACTTGCGTGACTGCATTGTGCCAAGTGGAGGGTAAAGTTTGGTGGAGGGGGTTATGGTGTGGGGTTGTTTTTCAGGGGTTGGGCTTGGCCCCTTAGTTCCAGTGAAATGAACACTTAATGCTTCAGCATACCAAGACATTTTGGACAATTTCATGCTCCCAACTTTGTGGGAACAGTTTGGGGATGGCCCCTTCCTGTTCCAACATGACTTGCACCAGTGCACAAAGCGTCGGTCCATAAAGACGTGGATGAGCGAGTTTGGTGTGGAGGAACTTGACTGGCCTGCACAGAGTCCTGACCTCAACCCGACAGAACACGTTTGGGATGAATTAGAGCGGAGACTGAGAGCCAGGCCTTCTCGTCCAACATCAGTGCCTGACCTCACAAATGTGCTTCTAGAAGAATGGTCAAAAATTCCCATAAACACACTCCTAAACCTTGTGGAGAGCTTTCCCAAAAAAAAGGGTGAGCCAAATCCATATTAAACCCTACGGAATGTCATTAAAGTTTATAAAGGCAGGCGTCCCAAAACTTTTGCCAATAGATATATACATTTAAAAATGCCGTTTTCATTTCAAAATGCTCCCTGTCCACACTAGTGTTTTCCAAAAGTTTCTCATCCACATTGAAACATATGAAAATGCTTGAATCACCTTCCTGCGCATGCATAAAACATACTAAAACAAAACTTTTCAAACAAAAACATATAAAATGTAAGTTGGCATATGTTTTTTTTTTTAAATATTATATTTGATACATCCGGCTTTAATGGCTTATATAGTATGACATAGTGAGAATATCGAACTCATCCTCGAGGAGGAAAAAACACCTACATTTTCTCCAAAGGCTCAAACTGAGCAAAAATATGCAATTTGGCGCAGATGCTGATATTTAAATGGCCAGAAAGTAAGATGCAAAACAATCATTGAGAGATCAGATAAATGACCAAATAAACGTTCCTCAAAAGTCTGATGGATGATATTTGATACATTAAATAAATAAATAAATAAATACATGATTCTTCTAAAAAAGATAACCAAGTAAACATAAGCAGATTCAGTCCAGTAAGTGTTCATTTTGAAATATAATTTTATTAAGTTAATCACAGTAAAACACCATGTGACCATGACCTGATATTTGTATAAATTACACTAAACGGCATTTTACTTGTTAAAAAAAGTATAAACTAACAGACGACAGTTTTGATCATGTTAAGGGCATGTCAAATATGATACCGTATTCTTTGCAGGGTTAAATGTTTTACTCACCGGGTCACAGACGGGGCTGTTGTCGTTGGTGTCCATGACCATGACCTCTACGGTTGCCATGGAAACGTACAGTCCGTCTGTCGCCGTGACATTGATAAGGTACCGGTCTTGTTCCTCACGGTCTAACGGTCGCTTAACGTACAGCTTCCACTCTCCCTGAACCAGACCCAGAGCGAACACGCCGCCTCTGTTCCCACCTACACACACACACACACACACACACACAGAGAAGAGATTACACCGGACGGTTAATCTCTCAATAGTCTGTGACAATTTAAGCAGCAATAAAATCCACTACCGATTGTAACACAACACACGCTCACTTCCAGGATTATCTGCACGTCTTAATAACCTCCATTAGTCCTCTCAGTGATGGCACGCTCATTAGTATGAATTGTAATAATCAGTTCTTTATATTCGCATTTAAATGATCAGCACTGCCATCAATTACATCCTCATAACAGCCTTCCTGATTTATCACACAGACTGCAGCCCTACCCGGCTCATTAGGACAGGTCATCTTTTAAACCTCAAGCAGACAGAGGTGGAAAGAGAGGAAAAACGAGAACGAGAGTTAAATGGAAACGACTCTATAATCAAAGCAGCCGCGTTGACAAGCATCCAATTACTGTACACTCATAGTACAAACACACGCTGCCTTATTCATCTAATAAAGAGTGTAATTTAACTCAGCTGGGGGCTGATAACGCAGAACAGCTTCTATCAAGAGATGCGTCAACAAAGGCCTGGACGCCTTCCGACTTCATTTCTCTCATCCCACGCTCTCGCTCACTGGGTTGAGGGACTGTTTAGCATGACTTCGACAAACTGCATGCTTTTTCTGTGCTTCATAAGCAATCGCTCGAAATCTTCTGCTGTGTGCAATGCAATATGGCGCAAATGTCACTGCATTATATGTCAAATATTAAAGTCTGCTCATGTTCACACACAGGTGTCCTACAGCAACCACAAGTGTCATTTATCATTTCACTGCAAAAAATGTTTTTCTTACTTCGTATTTTTTTACTTGTTTTCAGTCCATATATCTAAAATGTACTACAACCCCAAATCAGAAAAAGTTGGGACAGTATGGAAAACGCAAAAAAAAAAAAAAAAGAGGTGATTTCTCAATTTACTTTGACTTGTATTTCATTGCAGACAATATGAACACAAAATATTTCATGTTTTGTCTGGTCAACTTCATGTCATTTGTAAATATGCATCCTTTCCTGTCATTCAGACCTGCAACACATTTCAAAAAAAGTTGGGACAGTAAAGCATTTACCACTTTGTTATGTTGCCATTCCTTTTCACAACACTTAAAAGACGTTTAGGAACTGAAGACACCAAGTGATGAAGTGTTTCAGGTGTAATTTTGTCCCATTCTTCCTGCAAACAAGTCTTAAGGTGCATGGGCAACAGTACGGGGTCTTCGTTGGCTTCAAAATGCGCCACACATTCTCTTTTGGAGACAGGTCGGGACTGCAGGCAGGCCAGTCAAGTACCCGTACCCTCTTCCTCCGCAGCCAGGACTTTGTAATGTGTGCAGAATGTGGTTTTGCATTGTCTTGTTGAAATATGCATGGACGTCCCTGGAAAAGATGTCTTCTTGAAGGCAGCATATTATGCTCCAAAATCTCTATGTACTTTTCAGCATTAATGGTGCCTTCACAGAAGTGCAAGTTACATTTGCCAAGGGCACTGACACAACCCCATACCATGACAGACCCTGGCTTTTGGACTTGTTGCTGGTAACAGTCTGGATGAACAGCACTGAAATTCCTCCAGATTCCTTGAATCTTTTAATTATGTTATGCACTGTTGAATGTGAAATATCCAAATCTCTTCCTATCTTTCTTTGAGGAACATTGTTATTAAACATTTCTGTTTAGAACTTTTTCTGATTTGGGGTTGTAGATAAGTAAAATTACAAGATATTTTCTTTCTTGTTTTGTGGAAAAAAAAAAAATCTAAATGACTTGAGTTTTTGCTTAAAACAAGCGGTTTGGGACAGAAACAAGATTTCAATCAGAAACAAGAAAATTTTTCTTACCAAATTGGCAGATAATTTTGCTTGTTTTAAGTAAAAACTGACTAATTTTTTTTATTTTCCAGAAAACAAAAAAACTATCTAAATGTAATTTTACACCAATGAAAAACTGAACCTATGAACCACATTTGGAATTTTTAAAAATCACAGCTTCATCAGAATGATATGAAACTTGGTGACTTTTCTAGCATTAGGTATGTAAACACACAAACAAATTGAGGGCATGATTCGAGCATGCTAAGTGGTCGTAAAAAAATACTCCCACTTGTGCTCTTCGGTCAAAAATGACCACCATAGGAAATGAATGGGAAACGTGCAAAAACTCACAAAATTCACAGAAAAAAAATCTATATTTCTAACAAAAAAAAAATCTAAAAATTTAATATTCTCTAAATATATATTCAAATCCATCAACAAACAAAAAAATGATTAGATGTGTTCAAAACAGAAGTAGGGAATTCTCAAGCCTCTCCATAGAGACCTCTGATTTCTTAAATAATTCCCAAAGAGGGCGCTAATCTGCCTTAAATAAATATATATATTTTGAAGGCCTAGTCTCTTTTTTAACCTGAAATACTCCAATAATAATAATAATAATAATAATAAAAATGTGTATAATTTTCAATGGCAAAAATAGATCATAATTATTGCATAAATATTAAAAAATACCATCAAATCATCTCAAAATACAAAATTAAAAAGAAAAAATATTATTGAAGAAAAATAAATTGCATTGGTTTTACTGGGGTGGAGGAAGTTAAATTTTTAAGTGTCCGGTCACTTATGACCCGGAAGACAACCAATGCAACCCCTAAACGAAGAGCACCAGAGGGTTAAATAAGTTTGGTTTTAGTTAGTTATTTGATGCTAAAATAACTAAACACGGGGGTGTGACGTCATGATTGACAGCTAAGATTGACGCAAAGTAGTCACTGAGGCACCAACAGACTTTTTTCAGGAGGAGATTTGAGCTTTAGCTTTAATTTCTACATTTCCATAACTGTTTATTTCACACCGACATAATGAGTTGTTCTGCTGTAAACTGCGGGAGTGTGGGCGGGGTTTTGATATTGCGGCTCTACTTCCTGCTCTCTACTTTGCAGACTCAGGTCCCAAATCAGCACAAGATGTCAGTGGCAAATTTCTAGGGAACAGACACAGTCTTTATGGCAGGTTCGAAAATCAACTATATATAAATATATACACAAATGCATAAAATACTTCTCTAAAACAGCATATTTATAATTTCTTGCTAAGCAGTTCAATTGAACTGATGTGTTTAAAGTGTTTAACGTCAGTTCTGGTCGATTAGTGTTTCTGTAGTGAACTTTCACCTTTACCAGACAGCAAAATGAAGAGCTATTTAACGGCTGTTAAATCTTAGCTGTTACGGCGGGGATATTCTGCACTGCTGTTAAAATGAGATACACACTCTTGCTGGTCTAACACGGTTTAGGATATCCTTTATGAACCCTTAAACGACTTTCAGGAGATAATCTCTAAATAAAAGTTCAAATGATCTAATTAACAACCATAGAGTAACTGTTTAATGTTTAATTGCTCTGTGCTCTGTTGAACACAGCAGTAAAATACCCTGAGAGGTGAATTTACCCACAATGATCTCATTTCCTTAGGAGAGTAAAGAAGGGTAGCTCAAATCTGTTTGTATATTTGCCTCTTTCTTTCCCTCTGGTGTGTATCATGATACGGTGTGCAGTTCTTTGTACCAGTTTGTGCCGCTGGGCTGTGAGAAGTGTATTAGAGTCTGCTTGACCTTTGAGTTTGTCTCGAACTAGAGGATTTAAACGTTATGAAAGTGTGGACTGTAGGGAAGGAGACAGGCGAAGAGGGTCTGAGAGAGAAAGAGAGAGAGAAGGAAAGAGACCCATTCTCAGTAGAACACATACCAACTACACAATGGCTTGTGTCACAAAGTTTACTTTAGTTTACATGCTGTGGGCTATGATTTAATTAAAGGGATGGTTCACTTAAATATTTAAATCAAAACGTGTATGATTCACTCTGAAGGCTGAATTCTCTGCCATCCAAATACAATGAAAAGGGATCTTTTAGGCTTCAAAAATATATATAGTATTATGTGTGTGCGTTTACATAAATATATTTTTGACTTGTTATTATTTACTTACAGTTTTTTTCCAATTGCTAACACACTAAAATGACAGAGGGGGGTAGACCTGGAGTAGGACGTGGACAAAGAAGACGGGGACCAAGTTTATCAGATGCGATTCGCGCAACCTTGGTTGACCATGAGTACTGAGTACCCATGGGTTGACATTGAGAGAGGCTGGACAGAGAGTTCAGCACAACCTCAACAGATATAAAAATCTGATTGAAAAAAAACTGTAAACGAAGATATTGAAAAAAATATTGCACAACCACCAAATAAGTGGTGATGTGCACTTAGTAGGTTATGTAAATCACCATTAAACAGAAGAAGAAGGAGGAAGTAGATTGGTGTGCTTTTTCTTAGCGTCTGTTTCCATGGTGACTCGTCGATTCGTTGCTCTGTTGAGGATGCCTTGTCTGTTCACGGTTAACATACCAGTTGTCTGAACTTAATCGCGTTTTTGGAATCAGCATACCTCGTGTAAGCAGGGTTTGGGTTTGTTTGGTCAATATATTCATATACTTAACTTTACTATAACAAATCTCTGATTATATCAAACCCAGATTATATCATTAGAAAAGTAGAAATTTTACAAGTGTTTAAGATTGAGATGAGCAGTGTGTAAATGAATCAAACAGAATCAGATTGTATGAACCATGTGTGTGCCATACGGTGTCAAAATTGGATTTTGTTCAATTAAGTTTTGAAAGAAGTGTTTCATTTTGTAAAAGAACTGAGGAGTTCTGCTATTTGTGTGTGTGGATGTGTGAATTGTTTTTATATATATATATATATATATATATATATATATATATATATATATATATATATATATATATATATATATATATATATATATATATATATATATATATATATATATATATATATATATATATATATATATATAAAAATATATATATATATATATATAAAAAATATATATATATATATATATATATATATATATATATATATATATATATATATATATATAAAAAATATATATATATATATATAAAAAAAAATATATATATATATATATATATATATTTAGACATGACAGATAAGTCAATATTCAGTAAACAATGCATGGTACAACACAAACAACAGTTAGCCAAGAATTAGCAACTAAACTGCTTGTGCCACACACTTTAGTTTCAGTGCTGTGTGCAGCATTTTAGTTAAGAGTCAGAGCCTGTGTGTGTGTGTGTGTGTGTGTGTGTGTGTGTGTGTGTGTGTGTGTGTGTGTGTGTGTGTGTGTGTGTGTGTGTGTGTGGTGAGTGGTAAATCTAGTTTAAAATACTGCTCCTGCTGGTGGCAGCACAGTCTAAATCATGATCACAGCATAAAGGTTGAGCTTAATCGAAATTCTGTTCAGGCCAAGAAGTGTGTTTCTGTGTTTGTGTGCATGTGTGTGTGTATGTGAAAAAACATGAATTATAGAACAAGGCAGCTCCCTAATTCAATGTTATGAGTTTTTGAGCGCCTAATTTACAAGTGTGTGCTGCTTAGGAGCATGTGCAAGGTGTGTATGTGCGTGATTGTGTGCGCAATCTGTTTCTTGTCACCAAGCAAGGTGTTCTACACTGCCTGAATATAAAAGTATATTTAAAGCTGGCTGAGCTAGATGCTGATAAGGAGGAGGTTTATATTTGCCCTTTTGAAAGACGCTATCCACCTAAACTACTGCTTTCGGAAATGTCACTGTATTATGTTTTGTGAAGTGAAGTGATGCGCTTGCCTATCGCAAATCCGCACCAGTATAATTTGCATGCAGTTGCATCACAGCTTTAATAAAATCCTTATAAAACGAGTGTGGTTTTGCTCTCCAGCAAAAAGTATGTCTGCGTCCTCCCACGAAATCCAGCTCGTAGCCCTAGAGCGAATAATCCATTATCAGGGAAGGATGAATGAGGTGTAATTACTGCGGACTTCTGACATTCCATAATAGCGTTGTTCTACATTATGCTTACATGCAGAACAGGGCTTCAGAAAAATAGGTTTAGATTGAGAGCACGCACACGCACACACGCACGCATGCACATTAAGAACATGATTTTCCAAAAGTTCTTACCTGTAATATGATAGGTGACTTGTCTGTTTCCAGGTGAGCTGTCATTGTCCCGTGTGTTAAGTACTGCCACCACTTCACCAGGTGCATCACTCTCACGTACGCTTCCGAAGTAACGGGGCTGAAGAAACTGCGGTGTGTTGTCATTGGAGTCGCTCACTGCTATAGTTATAGTAGTTGAGGACGACTGGCTAGCAGGATCTCCTAGGTCAAATGCCCAGACTGTAAGACTGTGGGCTGGGCTCTGTTCATGGTCCAGCCCCTTCAGTGTTGATATCCAACCAGAGCTACTGTCAATTGTAAAGTAGGCACCATGTTCTTCAATGTCCTCACCGCCAGAGCCGCCGAGCAACCCAGGTGGAGCGAGACTATACGTCACCTGACCATTAGCTGCCCAATCAGGATCCAAAGCTCGCACTTGAAGAATCCTAGTTCCAGGAGAAAGACCCTCAGTGACTGATGCTTCATAGGTATCAGACTCAAATGCAGGTTTGTTATCATTGACATCTTGTACTTTGACCTCCACATCCACAGCCGAAACAGCGTCCAACCGTCCCTGCTGCAACATTGCAATCACTTTAAAATGATAGGCCTGTGTCAGCTCTCGGTCCAGTGCTTTGTCTAGTTTGATCATGCCATTTTCTTTGTCTACCACAAACACTCCATCACTGTTACTCTCTGGAGTCTGTCCGATCACCGCTGAGAAGCTTACTGGTAAGGAAGAGTGGCTAGTCGAGGTGTGTAGATGCACCGCTCCCAGCAAGGAACCAATGGGCATGTCCTCTGGCACAGTAAAGGAGAATTGTGGTTGGCTGAAGGAAGGTATGTGGGCATCGGCGGACAAAACATGTATGTAGACGGACACAAGGGAATGTCTAACAGGTGCACCTCCATCAGAGGCTTTAACGAAAAAGGACAGTACAGACCCACGCAAAGAGGCAAAGTTCCCTTTGGTGACAACCCAGCCACTGTCCGGGTCGATATCCAGAAGTTCAGTAACCTGCAGGCTGGCCTCACTGTACAGACTGTAGCTCACTTGTCCGTTGGCACCTTGATCTACATCCCAAGCTTGCACTTGCATCACAAGGGTACCTGGTTCAACCTCAGATCGCACGCTTGCGTGGTACTCTGAGGAGCCAAACAGTGGAGTGTTGTCGTTCTCGTCAAGTACAGTGACCCGGACACTGCAATATCCAGATCGGCCACCTGCATCCACAGCCGCAATGGACAGCACCATCTCACTTCTTTCTTCCCGGTCCAGACGTTCAAGAGTCGTAATTTGTCCACTGCCATCAATACTGAACAAGTCTCGAGCAGCATCTGAGAGCAGCACATACCTCACGTCCCCAAACGGCCCAGGATCAGCATCTTGCGCCCTGATCACGATGACCTTTGATCCCGCTGGCGCATTCTCCCGCACATCAGCCTCGTACATACCTTGGGTGAACTGGGGGGCGTGCAGATTAGCTCGCTCTACTCTAACATGCACTTGCGCCGTACTGGTGAAGACACCGTCTGAAACGCTTACGTTCAAGGTGATGGCGGAAGGTATGCGCTGCATGCGTCGCTGGCCACTCAGGGTGAGGACACCGGAGGCGGCATCTAGCTCAAACAGCATCCTTTCGTTTCCAGACACCAGGCCATACTGCAAGCGCTCTGCGTCTGAGCGGTCTGCGTCAGAGGCCTGTACGCATGTAACAAAGTGCCCTTTGGGTGCCAGCTCATTGATTGAGGCTTCATATAGCAGTTGGTTAAACACTGGAGCATTGTCGTTGGTGTCCGTGACATCAACTGTGACCCACACTTCGCTGCTCAATGGGGGAAAGCCATTATCTGTTGCCTTGACAAGAAACACATAACGCTCGATAGTCTCATGGTCCAGGGAGCGAGCGGTCAGAATTAAACCACTACTGCTGTCAATGTGGAAGTGGTCAGTGCTGTTGGTACGGTCTGGAATGATTTGGTACCGTATAGCTGCGTTTTTCTTGGAGTCGCTGTCTGTTGCGAGCACCTGCAAGGCTGCAGTGCCAATCATGGCAGATTCTGAAATGACGGCTTTGTACGAGGGCCGCTCAAACACTGGAGGGTTGTCATTGACATCCAAAACAGTAACTTCAACATCCACTTCTGCACGAGCACCTGTGAGGCAGTCCGTTGCTCTAACGATGAGTCTGTGGGCAGGGCTGGTCTCATAGTCCAGGGCAGCGATGACACTAATGACCCCTGTGTCAAATCCAATGGAGAAGAGCGTTCCAGGGTCACCGTGCTTGATTGTGTAAAGGACACTCTGGCCTTCAGGGCTGCTGGCGTTTATTCCCAGAATTGGAGTCCATACTGGTACATCTTCGCTCACTTTTACCGAGTAAAATGGTCGGTCGAAAACTGGCATTGCTCTGTTTACCACTGTAACAGGAAAGGTGACTGAAGAGGACAGAGGTGGTGTTCCCATGTCACGAGCGAACACCAGAACCTGATATTCCACACTGGAGAGATCAGCTTCGAAAGCTCTCCGTAAGCGGAGCTCGCCACTCACACGGTCCATCTCGAAATGTCCCAGTTCATCCTGTAGAAAGTAGCTGACCTCTCCATTTTGTCCTTTGTCCCGGTCCACTGCCTTCACTCGAAATATTGCCGTCCCAGGCCCCGCTTCTACTTGCACAGCAGCATAGTATGGCAATCCAACAAAAACGGGAGCATTGTCGTTGACGTCGGTGACTTGAACTCGGACCAGCGCCCGTGCAACACGGAGACGATCTTCCTCACGACCCGCTTGTACCAAAAGTCCATATTCCTCCTTCTCCTCCCTGTCCAACGGGACTCCAACAGTTTCAATGGCCCCGGAAGTTGGCCTGATGCGAAATTTCCCACCTGCATTCAGCAAAGTATAGCGCAGTGGTTCATTCAACTTGTTCCCTAGTGCCGTAACCACAGCAACTGTTGTTATGTTTCCATTGTTCTCCTCAATGTTTGAATTGTAGACATTTTGAGTAAAAGCCAGCCCACTGTCCAGAGCCTCATGTACCAGGACGGTAACCAGAGCAGTGCTAGAGAAGCGTCCGTCTGAAACACGGATGTTAAAGCGAAATCGTTCTTTGCTAAATGTACTGTTTCTCACAGTCAACAGTCCAGAGCTTGGCTCAATGCTGAAATGCTCTAAGCTGCCGTCTGTCAATGAGTAGGTGAGCTCTGATTGGCCATTACCATCAGGATCAGTCGCAAGAACTTGCAGGGCTTCTACACCTTCATAAGTTGGGAGCAGAAGGACAGCTTCATAGGAATCCTGGGAAAATTTAGGCGGACAGTCGTTAACATCTTGCACCTCAATAGTCACTTCTGCAGGCCGCTCAGCTGAGAGCTGAGGATGCCCACTGTCTCGGACGTTAACATGGAAACGGAATGTAGGTGTGGTTTCATGGTCAAGCTGAGCAATTGTCCTTATGGATCCAGTCCCGGCATCTACTGCAAAGAAGCGCCTGGCCGATTCTTCCATGATCTGGTACACTAACAGGGCATTATGGTTGCGGTCAGCGTCGGTTGCTCGTATAACCAGTGGTTGTCCATTGTCACTTTGCACAACACTGTTAAGCCCAGCACCTTCACTGATACTTCCATGGTAATGCAGCTGTTGGAACACTGGTGCGTTGTCGTTTTGATCGAGAACTGTAACTGTTATTGTAGCATTTGAGGCCTGTCCAGCCATGTTGCTTGCAGTGACTGTCAGCACGTAGGAAGAAATGGTCTCAAAGTCCAGTGATTTTTGTGTAGTGATCACTCCACTGTACTGGTTGATGCGGAATGTCCTATGACCATTGCCGTGGCGAATGTCGTAGGTAAGGGTGGACAGACTTAGAGCGTTCACTGTGATGACTGAAGCTCCTATGGCAACACCTTCTGAAATCTCCGCCTGATATTCACTTTGGGGAAACTTGGGACCAGCGTTATCGGACAAGGTGACTGCGATGCGGACGACAGCTGTTGATGATAATGCTGGAGAACCATTATCAGTTGCTTTGACAGACAAGACGTAGTGACCAATGTTTGACAGGTCCAGCTCCCGAGCCAATGAGATGATGCCCAAAACAGGATCAATCCGGAATGTGTTCCCTGTGTTCCCTAAATAAAAAAAAGAGAAAAAAAGAATATTAGAAAAATAAGATCTAACTCTAGAAAAATGGTAATATGGAAAATACGTTGTGACAAAAAACTAAAGAACTAAACAAAATCAAATCTATTTTTCAGCTTCTTCAAAAATTGATCCATGTATGCTGGCTTTTCTTTCACGGTCCAACTTTTTAGTTGGTAAAGAAATTCATACGTTTCATAAATCTATGCTTACTGGTCCAAGTCTTTATACTCTTGGGCACAGAATAATACAAGAAAAAAAAAAGATAATAGTAATTGGTAAAGTCATATGTAAACACAATTTACAATTATCCAATTTATCATGAGACACAAGACAAATTGAGTTAAGTGTGTCCGTTCAGTGAAGTGTGTCCAGACTTTGGTAGTGTATGCGTGCGTGTGCATACCTGAGTCGACGCTGTAACTAATTTGTGCATTCTGGCCCTTGTCCTTATCGAGTGCAGTCACAGTGAGGACAGCCGATCCCAGTGCAGCCGATTCATACACCTGTCCATCATACATCACCATGGTGAAAAGAGGGGCGTGGTCATTCACATCCTCTACACCAATCAGGACACGAGCAAGGCTACGTCTATATGGGAACTCTTGATCTTTCACCTAGTATGGAAAACAATGAAGAAGAAAGCAAAAAGAAATGAAGAGAGGTTTGAAACAAAAATGATTCCCTGTCTGAGACAGATAGCAATATCCAACACAAACAAAGAGCAGTACACACACACACACACACACACACACACACACACACACACACACACACAGAGGCAACTCAAACTCAAACTCGCTCACTGCCAGACGGAGTGGATAACATCTCTCTCTGGATTATAATAACAAATTTCATCTGTTTGCAGGCAGCAGGAATATCCATGTGCTTATTAGATATGACACTCACTGTCTCTCACCCTCGTCAGGGGAGTGTGGAAACAAGGAGTGATACAGATCAGATCAATAATTAGATCACAGTGGAGGAACGACACAGGTGCAGACGACATTAAACTAGTGACGGCTGCCAAAGCAAAAGGAGCAATCTCCTGTTCCTGTCATACCTGCACTCAAGCATGGAGAGCAGGAAAGAGAGAGAGAGAGGAGGGAGGCACACTAATCAAATACCTCTCCTGTTTTATCTATTGAGAGTTACATTGTTCTCTCTAAAATAAACAAAATAAATTAAATTAAATAAAAAATAAATTAAATTAAATTAAATAAGATGAAAAAATAATAATAAATAAAATAATAATAATAAACAAAAACTAAATTAAAAATAAATTCAATTCAATTAAATAAGATGAAAAAAAATCAAAATAAAAAAATAAATTAAATTAAAAATAAATTCAATTAAATAAGATGAAAAAATAATAATAAATTAAATAATAATAATAAACAAATAAACTACATAAAAAATAAATTAAATTAAATAAGATGAAAATAAAAATAAATAAATAAACAAATAAATTAAATTAAATAAGATGAAAAAATAATAATAAACAAAATAATAAAAAAAAAACAAATAAATTAAATTAAATAAATTTAAAATAAATTAAATTAAATTAAATTAAATAAGATGAATAAATAATAATAAATAAAATAATAATAATAAACAAACACTAAATTAAAAATAAATTCAATTCAATTAAATAAGATGAAAAAATAAAAAAATAAAAAAATAAATTAAATTAAAAATAAATTCAATTAAATAAGATGAAAAAATAATAATAAATTAAATAATAATAATAAACAAATAAACTAAATAAAAAATAAATTAAATTAAATTAAATAAGATGAAAAAATAAATAAATAAATAAACAAATAAATTTAATTAAATAAATTTAAAATAAATTTAATTAAATAAGATGAAAAAATAATAATAAACAAAATAATAAAAATAAACAAATAAATTAAATTAAATAAATTTAAAATAAATTAAATTAAATTAAATAAGATGAATAAATTAAAAAAAATAAAAAAATTAAATTAAATGGTTATATATATATATATATATATATATATATATATATATATATATATATATATATATATATATATATATATATATATATATATATATATATATATATATATATATATATATATATATATATATATATATATATATATATATATATATATATTATTATTATTTCATATATATATTATTTTATTAATCTATGAGGCTGCTTATTGGTCCAAGTCTTTATATTTTTTAAAACTGATTCATTAAAGAAAGTCATTAATGTCACCATAACTCTATATCTATAATATCTATGTGATTATGAAGAAAGCTTTGTCTGAATTACCATGATGGTGAGGATGTGCTGGGTCCGGCTCTCGTGGTCCAGTCTGCGAGCCGTGTAGATGATTCCGCTGTTAGAGTCGATGCGGAAGAGGCGCAGGCTGCTGGGGTCAACGCTGCTCTGGAGGCTAAAGGTCAAACGGTGACGCTCGTCGCGGTCAGACGCCAACACTTGAACCACCTCCGTATCCGGGGGCGTGTCCTCTGTGATTATGATGTCATAGGTGGGCTGGGAAAAAATGGGCGGGTTGTCGTTGTTGTCCAAAACAGTAATGTGGATCTGTAAAACAAAAAAAAGGAAGTCAACATGAAATATAGTGCAACAGCTGTAGGGAGGGAAGGAGCCACAATACCATATGAAGCACTGCGAACAGCATAATCAAAAACAATGGAAAAATATAAAACTACTCATTTATGAATGTTGATTATATGTATAAAAACAATATACTTTAAGTTTATTGCAAAATATCAAAATACACACAGACACAGACACACACATATTAGTGCCGTCAAAAGATTAATCGTGATTAATCGTATCTAAAATAAAAGTTTGAATAATATAAGTGTACTGTGTATAATTACTATGTATATTTGAATGCACACACATGTATATAATTAAGAAACATTTGTAGTATATATATTTTTCCACTCTCTGATTGGTGTAATTTTCTGTACAGCATCATGGGTAATGTAGTTTTTCACTAAGAATTCCGCTGTCAAACAAGATTATTATAAAAAAAATAAGCTGAAATAATGCGGACTATCAGCTCCAGCAGAATCAACTACACCTGAAAATAAATATGTCGAAAATAAATATGAAATACTACATCCAAATATGAATACTACAATAGTATAGAAATCATACTAAAATAACACTTCTACATACACATTCATGGTCATATTAAGAATGATTCACCAAAAAATCCTTTCATTTGAAAATGCCATATTGTGCAAGTTTGACCACATCTAAGCATTTTATATCAACTGATGAGTTTGCAAAATGTTTACATTATTTATTTTCTCTACAAGTCTGAAATGAACTTAATGAAAGTCACATGACTTGTACACGCACGCACCATAAGTGTCTGAACAAATCGAAGGTGAATGCTGAATGCTGAAATGGAAACAAATGGTCTGACGCAAGTACTGAGTTGTCGCTAACTTGTATTAATAGCCACAACAGTCGGCGGCGCACGCAGTTGTGTGTGTCTGTGATCGAATCGTATTGGCTGATCTAATTATAAAGTAATAACAGACGTGTACTTCCGTCTCACACTCGCCCTTGCGGAGACACGCTGAGATCCATCTGTGTGTGTGTTTCGCAGACCGTGAATGAACGTGTATTTGTGTATGAAAGTGAGTGAGAGATGGTGCTTTCTAAATAGAGAACAAGTCTTAGAAAAGAACACAATTGCTTTCATCTTTTCTTTTCCATTTGTCCCTTCTCTGACCCTCCGTCCGGCACTCTTTGTTGGTGTGTATTTTTAATTGAGGTTATTTGCATGTAACTGAGTGTGTGTCCGCAAAGTGTTGTTTAACACGCAGTTGACTGAATTGAAATGAGTAATCTTTTGTGTTTACGTTCTTGTGCATGAGTGTGTATATGTTAATTTACTTTGTATATATAGTGATTAAATAAACTGAATTAATGTGACAGCGCTTCCTGTCTCCCCCCCCAACCCCAAACACTGCGGCAGATTCTACTCTGGATCGATCATTCATTTTTCCTCACTCTCACACATTTTTCCTTTCGGGATGGATCGTGTCCTTTAAACTCTGACCTTCATGCACATATTACACCGCGAAGCCTCGTATCCATGGCAACGAAGCTATCAATCCGATGGGATTCAGAGATAGGCAATCTGAACGATGACAGACGCTATCAATCAAACCCTCACTATCAAACATCAGCATCAATCATGGACTAAACAGCTGCTGTCAAGCAGACAAACACTGCTTGACAAAACAAAAAAACTAAACCTAGTGAGCACATCAAAAGTGCCTAAAAGATAGGGAGAAACACGATGCTGCCTTTTGAGTATCTAGTGGAGAAATGTTGATTATATGTTAATGAATATAAATATGTTAATATTAATAAATATAAATAAAATTATTCATTATATCAACACAATATTAATATAAAATATTGGCATCTGAGTAGAGACCAATGCTGATTATAAATATTAATTATTATAAACATAAACATTAACATACATAAAATATTAATTATATTAATATATAATAATTATATCAAATATTGGTATATGAGCAGAGAGACTTGCTGACTATAAATACTAATTAATATAAATACATTAATATGAATTAAATAAAATATTAAATATATATTTACAATAGTAATATAACATATTTGTATGTGAGTAGAGATCAATGCTGATTATAGCTAAATATTAATATAAATACATTCATATTAATTATATGAAATATGAAATATATATTCACACTAGTAATATAACATATTGGTAAATGAGTAGATATCAATGCTGATTATAAATATTAATAATTCACATAAATAAAATATTAATTATATGAATATATAATAATATAAAATATTGGTGTATGAGCAGAGATACTTGCTGACTATATGAATTTAAATGCATTAATAGGAATTAAATTAAATATTAAATATATATATTCACAATAGTAATATAACATATTGGTGTATGAAAGGAGAGACATGCTGACTATAAATATTAATTAATATAAATATATTAATATTAATTATATAAATAAACTATTGCTTATATTAACACAATATTAATATAAAATATTGGCATATGAGTAGAGAGCAATTAATTAATTAATATAAAAAAACATTTATATAAATACAATACTAATTATATCATTATTATGCAATAATAATAATAATGTAAAATATTGGTGTATGAGAGGAGAGACATGCTGATTATAATTAATAATTAATATAAGTATATAAGTAGTAAGTAATATAAATATCTAAATATGAATTACATATAGAAATATGAATACAAAATATGAATATAAAATATTGGCACGACGAGAAATGCTGAATAGAAATATTAATTATTATAAACATGAATATAAATAAAATATTAAGTATATTTATGTATAATAATAATATAAAATATGGTGTATGAGCGACTGAGTGGAGAGACTTGCTGACTATAAATGTTGAATAATTGATAAATACATATGAGTAGACATCAATGTGGATTATAAATATTAATTCATATACATATATATTAACATTAATATAAATAAAATATAAATTACATTAATATAGAATACCGGTATATTATAATAATAATAATATAAAATATAGATGTATGAGAGGAGAGACATGCTCATTATAAATAATAATGAATACATTAATATTAATTATATAAATAAAGTATTACTTATATTAACACAATATGAATATAAAATATTGGCATATGAGTAGAGAGCAATGGTGATTATAAATATGAATTAATATAAATAAAATGAATTATATTATTATGCAACAAATAATAATATCAAATACTGGTGTATGAGAGGAGAGACATGCTGATTATAAATAATTAATATATACATAAGTAGTAATTAATATAAATACCTAAATATAAATTTTATATAGAAATATTAATACAAAATATGAATATAAAATATTGGCATAACGAGAAATGCTGATAATAAATATTATTTATAAGAATTTATAATATTACTATAAAATATTAGTGTATGAGTGGAGAGAAATGCTGATTATATGCTGATTATATATATATATATATTATATATATGATTATATATATTTATATAAATTAAACATACTAGTATCATGTTGTTGGAGCAGAGCTTTGTGAGTATCTTAAGTGTGTTTGTGTCTGTGAAAGTGTAATTGTTTTTATTTGTTTGTGTGTGTGTGTGTGTGTGTGTGTGTGTTTACCTGAGTGTACGCTATATTAGTCCCATCTGTCACCTCCACAGTGAGGTTGTAAAACGATCGCTGCTCGGCGTCCAGAGGTTTAGCGATGACGATAGTGCCCACACCTTTCTCAACGTCAAACATACTGTCCACGTCCCCTCCTTACACGAAAAGAGAAAACATGATTAAACACAAGAACTCTCCATATGTTACAGATACGTCCCCCACACACACACACAATACTGTACACATATATCACACACACAGGTTCAAATTCACACCGCTGCAATACTCATGTACACCAAATGGGGGCGCTACAGGGTTTTAAAGTGCAAAACATAAGTAGGATGGGATTTCCTCATTATACCTACACACACACGCACACTCACAGCAAACACACAACACACACGACACATATGCAATGCACACATAACACACACATCCCCATGTGTAAGGCGCACACATCAAAAATGCACACAACCCCCCACATATGCAATACACACGCACAATAGACAAACAAGATACAATACTGTAATTCACACACCTACATACGCAAAACACTCACACAATATATGCAGACATACACTCACATGTGAAATGTATGCATGTGTTTGTATGTGCTATACTTTAAAGTGACAAAAAGGATTCCTCCGTTTTCTAAGACTTTGTCTTTATATTATACAACCTCCACAAGTACAGTCACAACACATGCCGCCCATACACTCACAGAAGCGCTCTCAGAATCAGCTCTAACCAGACGCATATAGACCATTAAACACTAACAGAAGAGACAACACACATACAGATGGAAGAAACAGCTGTTTTCTCACAGCAAAAGTTGACTATGCATGATAGTTCACCCAGAAATGTAAAATCGGTGAATATTTACTCACCCTCATGTCCATGCAAACCGACTTACTTTCTTGTGTGAAACACAAAAGATAAATGTTGTCTACCGTTAGTCACTGCTCTTTTCCACATAAACCAGACCGGGGGATGTCAAGCTCCAAAATTCACCATATGATATGATAATTATGTGTGAAGAACAAACTAAATGTGTTATTATTCACTGTAAATCATAGCTCTAAAAAACTAACAAAAAACACCCAAATATTCAACTTTGCAATAACCAATGCTGTTTGCCATCACTGATTTCAATCCTGATGCCATGTGCCTTTTTGTGGCATTTTTAAAGGCAGGGATGCACAATATATATTACCAATATATGAGTGTCCATCTAATATAGTCAATTCTTTAAAATGTGACATTTTTATGTATCTAATTATTATGATATTTCATATTCATTGACCAATAATATGCATTTAATTCCCCCTGTTTTTCCATGTCTTTTTTGGCATATCTAAAGAAAGGGATGCACGATATTGTTCATCCAATATTGTCAATAGTTTTAAAATTAAACTTTTTATTTACATAATTATTCGTTCCAATTTATTTTAATTATCATCTGATATTCCATATTTATTGTCCAATAATATGCATTTAATTCCCCCTGTTTTATTATTACTTTTGCCTTTATCACCACACTCTAAAAAAAAAAAGGTTCTATATTGCACCAAAAATGGTTCTTGGCTCGTAATCATAGGGGAACCTTTTTTAGTGCTATATAGCACCAATTTTGGTGCTTCAGTGGTTCTTCAGCGGTTCTTCAGAGGTTCTTCAGCGGTTCTTCAGAGGTTCTTCACCGGTTCTTTGACTAAGGTGCTATATAGCACCTCTGAAGAACCACTGAAGCACCAAAATTGGTGCTATATAGCACTAAAAAAGGTTCCCCTATGATTACAAGCCTTTTTTTTTAGTGCACTTAAAATGACAATGATAGATTATGGCCATTAAAACTGAGAAAACTTAATGAGAAAGAGTGCCTTCTCATTAAGAGCACATCTTTTTTAATGTCAGCATGAAACAGAAGTTGCGATAGTCTTTTCTTCTCTATTGTGGAGTATATCAGAGTGAAAAGTACGGTGGCCCAGTAGTGCACAACACAACGAAATCAAGCCACAACACAATGAAAAAGCCACAACACAATGAAATCAAGCAACAACACCACAAAATCAAGCCACAACACAACGAAAAAGCTACAAAACAACAAAATTAAGCCACAACACCACAAAATCAAGCCACAACACAACGGAAAAGCCACAAAACAACACAATTTAGCCACAACACAATAAAAATCAAGCCACAACACAATGAAATCAAGCCACAACACAATAAAATCAAGCCACAACACAATGAAATCAAGCCACAACACAACAAAATCAAGCCACAACATAATGAAATCAAGCCACAACATAATGAAATCAAGCCACAACACAACAAAATCAAGCCACAACACAACGAAAAAGCTACAACACAATAAAATCAAGCCACAACACAATAAAAATCAATCCACAACACAACAGAAAAGCCACAACACAACGAAAAAGCCACAACACAACGAAAAAGCCACAACACAATGAAATCAAGCCACAGCATAACAAAATCAAGCCACAACACAATTAAATCAAGCAACAACACAACAAAATCAAGCCACAACACAACAAAATCAAGCCACAACACCACAAAATCAAGCCACAACACAACGGAAAAGCCACAAAACAACAAAATTAAGCCACAACACAATAAAAATCAAGCCACAACACAACAAAATCAAGCCACAACAAAATCAAGCCACAACACAACGAAAAAGCTACAACACAATAAAATCAAGCCACAACACAACGGAAAAGCCACAACACAACGAAAAAGCCACAACACAATGAAATCAAGCCACAACACAAGAAAAAAATCAAGCCACAACACAACAAAATTAAGCCACAACATAATGAAATCAAGCCACAACACAACAAAATCAAGCCACAACACAACAAAATCAAGCCACAACACAACAAAATCAAGCCACAACACAACGAAATCAAGCCACAACACAACGAAATCAAGCCACAACACAACAAAATTAAGCCACAACATAATGAAATCAAGCCACAACACAACAAAATCAAGCCACAACACAACGAAATCAAGCCACAACACAACAAAATCAAGCCACAACACAACGAAATCAAGCCACAACACAACAAAATCAAGCCACAACACAACGAAAAAGCTACAACACAATAAAATCAAGTCACAACACAATAAAAATCAAGCCACAACACAATGGAAAAGCCACAACACAACGAAAAAGCCACAAAACAATGAAATCAAGCCACAACACAACAAAATCAAGCCACAACACAACTAAATTAAGCCACAACACAATGAAATCAAACCACAACACAACGAAATCAAGCCACAACACAACAAAATCAAGCCACAACACAACGAAAAAGCTACAACACAATGAAATCAAGCCACAACACAATAAAAATCAAGCCACAACACAACGAAAAAGCCACAACACAACGAAATCAAGCCACAATACACAATACAACGAAAAAGTGTTGTTTTATGGCTTGATTTCGTTGCATTGTGGCTTTTTTGTTGGTTTGTGGCTTGATTTCATTGTGTTGTGGCTTGTTTTCATTGTGTTGTGGCTTTTTCGTTGTGTTATGACTTGATTGCGTTGTGTTATGGCTTGATTGCGCTGTGTTGTGGCTTGATTTCGTTGTGTTGTGGCTTTTTCATTGTGTTGTGGCTTGATTTCATGGTGTTGTGGCTTGTTTTCATTGTGTTGTGGCTTTTTCATTGTGTTATGGCTTTATTTCGTTGTGTTGTGGCTTGATTTCGTTGTGTTGTGGCTTGATTTCGTTGTGTTGTGGCTTTTTCATTGTGTTGTGGCTTCATTTTGTTGTGTTGTGGCTTTTTCGTTGCGTTGTGGCTTGATTTCGTTGTGTTGTGAACTTATGTTTGCTTTTTTAATTTCGTTGTGTTGTGCACTACTGGGCCACCGTAGAAATGGATTCTCAAACAAGAACAAATGTGGGGCGGGACTTGATTTTGTCCATTGCGAATTGATTGGATGGTTGTGGTTTGCTCTTGGTGGATCTCATGTGAGTGACAGGTTGCCCCCAAATTTGTATATTTGTGCATCCCTATGCGAACAAACAAATGAGACTTAAATTCCTGTCTGTCTCTCGCACACAACTTGGAATATATAGTGCACTATTTTCAGGTGCTTTTTTCACCATTTCTGATGCTTTTTGCTTTCATTTTATGACAGAAAGCAGCTCCACATTGTGAATAAAATCTTTTGTGCTCGACAGAAGAAAAAAGTTGCGCAGGTACAAGTCATGAGGCTGAGTAAATAATGGCAGAACTGTCATTTATAGGTGAAGTATCACTTTAAGATGTAGTTCAGGTTGTTGCATCAGTGTGTTTGAATGCCTGTGCGTGTGAACAGAGGAGAAAGTGTGTTTTGGCAAGGCGTTACGTTCCCTCTTCACACTCACACACACTCGTCTTACCCAGGGCGCATTAATCATCTCGTGCCGCCTGTTGCTGTAACACCTGGTGGAGATACACTTACACATGCAAACGCACACTTACACACCCTTTCATTCATCACCGTCCACCCTCGCTGTCCTCACACGCGCTCTCTCGTCTGGCAAGCTAACCCTGGGTTGACCCCTGACCTTTATCCACACTCGATTGGCTGTTTAATGACGCATTTAATCAGGCCGCAGATGATAAGGCTAGGTCAACGACCGCCAGAAGGGTTTTAGGTACCTCATAAACAAAACACACACTCACATACACACATGGATGGAAGCACGAATTAAATCATTATCGCCACTGCACGGTAAACGCTAAGCACACACACATGCATACAATTATATATCACACACACACATTTAAATCACATTTATATCAAGACGCATGTCTCCAAATTCACAATAATGTTTAAGCAATACAGCACAACACCAAGGGATGATGGGAAAGCAGAGCTAGCTGATGGCTAAACAGCAACAGAGCAACAGCAGTTCTGCTGAACTTGTATAAATATAGATATAAATATAGAGAGAGACAGACGGGAAGAGAAAGAGAGATAGACAGGAGGTGAAAGAGACAAATAGACAGACAGAAAGAGAGAAATAAACATGCAGAGACAAACAGATAGAGAAAGAGAGACAGGTAAAGAGAGAGAAAGACGGATAAAGAATCAGGGCTCAACAATAAGGGCTGACCCGACTGACGCTCAGGAAAGCTGATGGAATTGTCAACGCGTCGACATGAACGTTTATAATTCCCACATCTTTTTAAAGTAGACCTCTTATGCCCCTTTTCACAATTCTCAGGTGTCCCCAGAATGTGTCTGTGAAGTTTCCGCTCAAAATATATGCTAAAATCATTTATCATAGCTTGTCAAAGTTGTTCCTTTAACCTTTAAACGCATATACCTCGGGTCTTTAGTGACCCGGGACGTCATTCACTACCCTCCTCCTCATTCATTTTTTAAGGTTAGACCTCAACCTTCTTATTATTCCTCAATCAATTCATTATAAACAATTATAAGAAGAGGAAAAAATCATACAATTATAAAAGAATGCCTGATTTTTAAATATACTTTTTCCGCACAAGAATCTTTGATGACTGAATAAGTGCAGTTCTGCTTTATTCCACAAAGTGGCAATGTCTGACACACAATGATGAAGTGACGTTTCACTCATAGTCACCGCAGGCAGAAAACAAAAGAATAGGAAGAATCATCAGCAACACTTGAAATGGCTCAGAGATTTACAGCAGAACACAATCAAATATTACTGTCACTGTCACTTGATGGTGGATCTGGTGAAGAAGCTGTCAGCGATCAAAATATTGATTTTGAAGATTTTGAAAAGGATCGTTTTGAGAATATGTTTGAGATGGCGAATATGAGGCAGATGCTGAATTTACTGTGAAATGAGCTCTGACGAGGACAGTGATGATGGTATAAAACATCTGCTCAAACTGAATCCCTCCAAGCTCCAAAAGATAACAAAATATGCTTTATTTTATTCTTCTGTAATTGTTACTCTAATATCAGGAGAGTTTTAGATTATCACGACAGGTAGAGATCCATCCGTGTTCTGCTGCGTTCACACCAAACGCGAATAGAGCGTCAAAATCTCGTCTAGTTGGATGCTTGAACATTTTGAATCCATTCGCGCGTCCACAGCGAACTGGACGCGCGTATAAATTGAGCGTTTGAAGCGAAATAGACGCGAGTTCAAGATGCTCCAGGAGAAATGTGTCATTAAACACCACTCTGCCTCTTTTCATTTTCATTAAAACTATATAATAAACATTAATAGCCACACAAATGTGGTCCAGGCAACTCCTACATTATCTTCACTGCATGTATATTTAAATATCCTTAAAAAAATAAAGTTCTGAAACTTCGCTTTGCCCTCAGTCAAGACGATTTGGCAGACAACAAATGATAGATTCATGAGAGCAAAGATCGCCTGTTAGATCCACACAAGACAAACCACTACAGGACATCAGAGCCAGCGGCAAACGACAGAAGGACTGGCCGAGGAAAGGCTGCTCTCGCCGGGGTTAATGAGCGCTGAGTGCCCGGTGATCGCCTGGATCTCACAACTCCAAAAAAAAATTTTTTGTTGAGGCGCTCTCTTTATAAATAAAACACAGATTTGAGCTTTAAACAACTACATTCTCACCTGAAAAAGTCTTAAAACTACATTTTGTGACACAATAGTAGTATTTTTAAATTATGCGGGGTTTGTCATTACGTCACTTTACCACGTGACCGCAGCGAGCAGGCTCCTGATTGGTTATTGCGGCACGAATTGACGGCAAAGTTAAAATTTTTCAACTCGGTCGTCAGATGCGAATTCACTTCAAACGCGTGAATGCACAAAAAGCACCAATTGCGCAACAGCGTATCGTGCAAGACACTCAATTTGCGTCATTTGCGCGAACTGTACGCGTGAATGAGGCGGAATCGCGTCTATCACGTCGCGTGACACGCGTCTATCCCGCTGCAGGACCTCCAGACGCGCGTTAGCGCGCCTTTTCATTGACTTAACATTGAAATCACTCGCTCCTGACGCTCTATTCGCGTTTGGTGTGAACGCAGCATGAGATATAGATCCGGGTCACTAAAGACCCGAATATGTAAAACTTATTGGTAAAACATTCATGCATTTAAGGGTTAAATGCTGAGCTGCTGCTCCCGGCCCCCTTTCCAGAAAAGGGTGGAGCCTTTACAGCTTGTGCTTCAGATACTTCGGCAAGAACAACGGAGACTCTTATATTCGTTGGTACATCCAATTACAGAACATTTGTAATGACGTTTTGGGGCGCAGACGTATATCTCCATCTGCTACAACGAGGAAGCAGAAATGGCAGACTGGAGATTGAAATTGATAACTGTGATATTTCTCTGGCATCTAAAATATTGGTGTCGTGGCAACCTTATTTATTAGAACACAAGGTTACATGGGTCATAAACAATGAAATCTAGGACTATTTTTTCTTTGTTGTGGCAGGGAAAGTAACATTTTAATCAAAATATCCTTAGCGTCAAGCCCTGGACATGCAGAGAGAGAGAGAGAGAAAGAAAAGAAACCACAGAAAGAAAAACTGACAGAGAAAGAAGAGTTCCGAAAAAGAAAAGAGTTCGGCTGAACTGGTAAAGATACCTTCTGTAGAACAGTTCCTGCCGCAAGCGGTCTGGAGTATATAGAACATCTCACGGAAAGAGCGGGGACCTTCCCATACGAAGCATTTAGAAAAAGAGAGAGAGTGAGAGCGAGCGAGCGAGAGACAACCAGAGGAAGAGAGGATGGAAGAGAGAGAAAGAGAGAGAAGATAACAGAAGTAAAGAATGCAGTAAAGAGTCAAAGGATAAAAGAAAGCATGAGAAGGGAGAGAAAGTGAAGAAGAGGAGAAAAAGAGAGGCAGAGCAGCGAACGAGTGCAGAGCAGGTGCTGCTGAAGCAAACAGAAGGTATCTGAACACCAAACGACATGCGTGCTGCAATCTGACCCACTGTCTGCCATATCAACAACTGCACACGTCACATGACCGGTCAACATTACTGTGTTATTAGCCATTCAAGATAACTTAGCTTTATTAATATTATTGTAAAACATTATTAATATGAACACACTTTCTAATATTTTATGTATTATAATATACTTAATATAATATAATTAATATAATATAAATTGATATTAAATATAATATAAAATAATGCAATTAATATAAAAAATATAATATTTAATTAATTTTAATTGTTTTATTAAAAAAAATATTTTAAATAATTAACCCCCCCGCCCCGGGTAATTATTTACATGTTTATTCATTTGTTTGTGTGTATACAAACCTTACATCACCATAGATACAGACAGCGGCAAGCAATCGCCATGGTGACCGTGGGATGGCAAAATATAGCAGTACAACGCCACAAATCATGCAATGAACCACAAACATTCCCAGCAACTCTAACTCTAACTCTAACTAATATATAGCCTAATTTATCTATAAGTTAATCAACTTATCTAAATTAATCAAATACCAAATAATTATAAATGATGTACTTTATGATCAGATGTAAAAAAAAAAAAAAAATACAGTATACAGTGTATATATACTGTATTTTGTTTTTAAAAATCTGATCATAAAGTACAATTATTTCTAAAAACACACCATCTTAAATTTTAAAAGGTAATGCAATTTCAAACAATGTTAAAGGGATAGTTCACCCCAAAATGAAAACTATCCCATAATTTACTCACCCTCAATCTATCCTAAAAATGTCCTGTCTCTTCCAAGCATTATAATGGCAGTGAATGGCAGCCCAAAATTTGAAGCCCAAAAAAGTGCATCCATCCATTCGCTAGCTTTATAAAGTTTTAAATGTGGATATTTTTCTTACACAAAAGTATTGCTTTGCTTCAGAAGCCCTTTATTAACCCCGTATGGAGCACTTTAATAATGGATGGATGCACTTTTATGGACATCAAATTTTGGGCTGCCATTCACTGGCATTATAAAGCTTGGATTAGCCAGGACATTTTTAATATAACTCTGATTGTATTCGTCTTACACACCTAGGATGGCTTGAGGGTGAGTAAATCATGGGCTAATTTTCATTTTTGGGTGAACAATCCCTTTAAAACAAATCCCAATCCCTGACATTTACTTTGTTATAAACCTTATTTGTTTAAGGATTAAAGGGATAGTTCACCCTAAAATGAAAATTAAGTCATCATTTACTCACCCTGGTGTTCTTTCCTTTTCTAACCACTAAAGGAGATGTTTTTTTTTTTTTTATATCCACTCGTGCATCAAGCTATAAAAAAAAAAAAGCTAAAGTATCACAGAATGGTCCCATGTGACGTGTCGTACTGTATATTTCAAGTGTTCTGGGGGAATACGGTAGGGTTTGGTAAAAACACAAAGCGAAATGTAATGTATTTAATGAAAACTCTATTAGCACTGCAGTTCACTCCGACTCGCCCAGGAAAAAAAACACGTTGTGAGAAAGCAATATTAATAATCCCAGCCCCATTTTATAGTTTTTTTGGGTAAGTCGGAGAGAACTGAGGCGCTAATAGAGTGAACGTGCAGCCGTGCACAGAAGACCAACAGCCAAGGTCAGGATTTTTGTTAAATGATAAATTATATTTCGGTTTGTTTTTCACCAAACCCTATCGTATGCCCCGAGATCACTTGGAGTATAAAGCACATGTTGGATCATTCTGTGATACTTTTTTTAAAAACTTGATGCTGGTCGATCATTGCCATTACATGGACAAGCGCAAGAGGGACGTTTTTTAGAAATTCTCCTTTCGAGGTCCGAAAAAAGAAAGGACATACGGCATTAGAACAACACCAGGTTTAGTAAACAATTACTTAATTTTCATTTTAGGGTGAACTAACCATTTAACTTTACTAAATACTAAAAATCCACTTTCATAGCTATTCCATATCCTGTGATTAAAGTAATCTAAATGATCCATCCTACCACTCACCTGTGATGTCAAACCACAAGGAGGCGGAGCCTTGCTGTTGGGCGGACACCACTCCAACAATGTCCGCCACTTTGTCGGTTTCCATGACGGTGAAATTGTAAAGCTGCTCATCGAAAGCGAGAGGCACGGGGCTGGGCGGCGGACGGCGAATCCACTCGATGTGCAAACGAGCCGTGGCCCAGCGCTGAGGACGTCCATTATCCACAGCCTTCACCTGCATTCAGGGCCGAAAAGTGATCAGGAAGACGGGAACACGCGGCAAGTGAACATTAAAAGAACTGAACTGAAGTGGAAGACTGAACTAAAAATGGAAAAATGCATCCAGTATTGACCTTTGTATTGAATGCAAACAAAAGAACAAACCTGTTACAAGAATAAGAAATTGAAAATGTCAACTCCCTCATTAAGAGAATTGAGCTGCTATATGCGTCAAGGGAGTTTCACAAGACCTGGAAATTATTATCCAAGAGTTCGCATTTCAGTTTAAATGTGGTGAGACTATTTCTCGATCACTTATATAATTCCAGTTAAAGAAAAAAACATATACCATTTTAAGGTGATCAAGCTAGTTTATGGAGTTTGGTTCTGGTCTAACAGCTCTAACCAGCATGAACAAGATAGTCTACCAAGACAAAACCAAGCCCACCTGGTAGTCAAGCTGATCAATCATAATAAACTTCATAATAAATAATCGTATCGTATCATATCTTATCGTATTGTATCATATCTTATAATATCATATTGTATCCTATCGTATTGTATCTTATTTTTTTGTATCTCATTGTATTGTATCCTATCCTAGCTTATCGTATTGTATCGTATCATATATCATATCATATATTTTTTTTGTATCTTAACGTATTGTATCCTATCCTATCGTATTGTATCGTATCTTATCGTATTGTATCGTATCATATCACATATTTTTTGTATCTTATCGTATTGTATCCTATCCTATCGTATTGTATCCTATCCTATTGTTTCGTATCTTAGCGTATTGTATCGTATCGTATCATATCATATCTTTTTTGTATCTTATCGTATTGTATCTTATCTTATTGTATCGTATCTTATCGTATTGTATCGTATCATATCGTTTTGTATCATATCGTATCATATCATATCATATATTTTTTTTGTATCTTATCTTATCGTATTGTATCATATCTTATAATATCATATTGTATCCTATCGTATTGTATCTTATCCTATCGTATTGTATCGTATCGTATCGTATCTTAGCGTATTGTATCGTATTGTATCGTATCATATATCATATCATATATTTTTTTTGTATCTTAACGTATTGTATCCTATTCTATCGTATTGTATCCTATCCTAGCTTATCGTATTGTATCGTATCATATATCATATCATATATTTTTTTTGTATCTTAACGTATTGTATCCTATCCTATCGTATTGTATCTTATCATATTGTATCCTATCCTATCGTATTGTATCGTATCTTATCGTATTGTATCGTATCATATCACATATTTTTTGTATCTTATCGTATTGTATCCTATCCTATCGTATTGTATCCTATCCTATTGTTTCGTATCTTAGCGTATTGTATCGTATCGTATCATATCATATCTTTTTTGTATCTTATCGTATTGTATCTTATCTTATTGTATCGTATCTTATCGTATTGTATCGTATCATATCGTTTTGTATCATATCGTATCATATCATATCATATATTTTTTTTGTATCTTATCTTATCGTATTGTATCTTATCCTATCGTATTGTATCGTATCGTATCGTATCTTAGCGTATTGTATCGTATTGTATCGTATCATATATCATATCATATATTTTTTTTGTATCTTAACGTATTGTATCCTATCCTATCGTATTGTATCTTATCATATTGTATCCTATCCTATCGTATTGTATCGTATCTTATCGTATTGTATCGTATCATATCACATATTTTTTGTATCTTATCGTATTGTATCCTATCGTATTGTATCCTATCCTATTGTTTCGTATCTTAGCGTATTGTATCGTATCGTATCGTATCATATCATATCTTTTTTGTATCTTATCGTATTGTATCCTATCTTATCTTATTGTATCGTATCTTATCGTATTGTATCGTATCATATCGTTTTGTATCATATCGTATCATATCATATCATATCTTTTTTTTGTATCTTATCTTATCGTATTGTATCTTATCCTATCGTATTGTATCATATCGTACCGTATCGTATCTTAGCGTATTGTATCGTATCGTATCATATCATATCTTTTTTGTATCTTATCGTATTGTATCTTATCCTATCGTATCGTATCTTAGCGTATTGTATCATATCGTATCATATCATATCTTTTTTGTATCTTATCGTATTGTATCCTATTTTATCTTATCGTGTCTGATCGTATTGTATCGTATCTTATCGTATTGTATCGTATCATATTATATATATTTTTTTGCATCTTATCGTATTGTATCCTATCCTATCGTCTTGTATCGTATCTTATCATATTGTATCCTATGCTATCGTATCGTATCATATCATATCATATCATATCTTTTTGTATCTTAGCGTATTGTATCCTATCTTATCTTATCGTATTGTATCCTATCTTATCGTATTGTATAGAATCGTATCATATCATATATTTTTTGTATCTTATCATATTGTTTCCTATCCTATCGTATTGTATCGTTTCTTGTCATATTGTATCCTATCGTATTGTATCGTATCGTATCTTATCGTATTGTATCCTATCTTATCTTATCTTTTCGTATTGTATTGTATCGTATCTTATCGCATTGTATCGTATCTTATCGTATTGTATCGTATCATATCATATCATATCATATATTTTTTTGTATCTTATCGTATTGTATACTATCTTATCTTATCGTATTGTATCGTATCGTATCATGTCATATCATATCATATATTTTTTTGTATCTTATCGCATTGTATCCTATCTTATCTTATTGTATTGTATCGTATCATATATTATCGTATTGTATCATATCGTATCATATATCATATCATATCATATATTTTTTTATCTTATCATATTGTATCCTATCCTATCGTATTGTATTGTATCATATACATTTTTTTTGTATCTTATCGTATTGTATCCTATCTTATCTTATCGTATTGTATCATATCATATCATATCATATCATATCATATTTTTTTTGTTTCTTATCTTATCTTATCGTATTGTATCCAATCTTATCGTATTGTATCATATATATTTATTTGTATCTTGTCGTATTGTATACTATCTTATCTTATCGTATTGTATCGTATCGTATCGTATCATATCATATATATTTTTGTTTCTTATTGCATTGTATCCTATCTTATCTTATTGTATTGTATCATATCGTATCGTATCGTATCATATCACATCATATATTTTTTTGTATCTTATCTTATCGTATCGTATCATATCGTATCATATCATTTTTTTTGTATCTTATCTTATTGTATCTTATCTAATCGTATCCTATCGTGTCATATACTATAGTATTGTATCTTATCGTATCAGATCTTAAATTATCATATTTAATCTCATTGTATTGTATCTTATCGTATTGTATCTTATCTTTTTTTGTATCATATCTTACCGTATTGTATCGTATCGTATCATATCATATCTTTTTTTGTATCTTATTGTATCTAATCGTATCCTATCGTGTCATAAACTATCGTATTATATCTTATCATATCTTATTTTTTGTATCTTATTGTATCTTATCATATCCTATCATGTCATATGCAATAGTATTGTATCTTATCTTATCATATCGGATCTTATATTATCATATTATATCTCATTGTATTGTATCTTATCGTATCTATTTTTTGTATCTTATCGTATTGTATCCTATCCTATCTTATTGTATTTTATACTGTCCTATCGTATTGTATCATATTTCTTATCGAATCTTATCTTATTGTATCTTATCTAATCGTATACTATCATGTCATATGCTATCGTATTATATCTTATCGTATCTTATTTTTTTGTATCTTATTTTATCTTATCGTATCCTATCGTGTCATATGCAATAGTATTGTATCTTATCGTATTGTATGTTAAATGATCATATTGTATCTTATTGTATTGTATTGTATCTTATCTTATCGTATTTTATATTATCTTATCGTATTGTATCTTATTGTATCGTATCTTATCTTATCTTGTCGTATTGTATCTTATTGTAACATATCTTATATCGTATCCTATCATATCGTATCATATTGAATCGTAACGTTTTATCATATCGTCTTATCATATTGTCTAACCGTCTAATTGTTTATTTTATTTTTATTTATTTTTTGTACAAAATGTTTTTGTCACTTACTATAAAATTCTGCATTTTATATTATAGTCATATCCGTTACATACGAGTTTAACTTCTTTTATAAGGTCAAAGGTCAAAGGTGACTCACGGTAAGAATGTCATAGGTTCCGGCTGTGAACTGTTTCTTGGGTGATGAAACCACACCGGTTTTGGCGTCGATTACGAATTTCCCATCCTCGTTGCCATCAACGATGCTGTAGGAGAGGTCGGCGTTGGCGCCCTGGTCTTGGTCATAGGCAAAGACACGGTATATAGGAGCGCCCCGCTGCTTACGGGTGCGCTCAGGTAAACGGACCTGGTACATCTTTTCTGGAAACGTTGGTTTGTTGTCGTTAACATCCAACACCTGGATCACCACCCACACTGTGGTGTGCCTGGGAGAAGGACCGCCATCAGAGACAGTCACCTGGACCACACAAAACCACAGCCATGACCATAGAGACAAAACTCACATTTGCATTCAAAACTCTGCAATTGCACTACTGTTCAAAAGTTTGGAATCCATGGTAAAACAAAATTGATTATAGATGGACAGGAAAGTTGAAAAGAGATTCTTTATGCGTCTTTATGCGACAACATAATTTTTCTCTCTGTAGAGTGGAGTAATGAGTCATGTTCGGCTTTTCTCTCATTTCCTGTTTCTGACATTCTATCCATTTTTCTTTTTCATTAGCAAACATGCCCATCGCTCATCCACCAATCAGCACGGCTGCACATGGCTGCCGGCCAATCAGGAGACTGTGGCTAACTGTGAAGGAACATTTAAATGATATCATTAAAAACAAAAGACACGGTGTGCGCCATCCATCTCAGCAGCAACAACAGAACGATTAATTCAATTCACTTTATTCATTTCCTTTCACAGATACAGACGGCTATGCCACGCCTGTACAAATTCAATCTGTCTGTCTGAGAGAGAAAGAGAGTGAGCGAGTGAGCAATAAATGAGAAAAAAGAGGGGGGTTGTAATAAATTAAAGGGGCGTTTGGTCTGTGTAATGTTATGGGTGTCAAGGGATCACACGGTGAACGGGCAACAACGTGAGTGACAAGTTTGTTCTCAAAAGATCGACACAACAAAATCACATTTATTACTAACGCACACAACGCCCACTCGAAATTGTTCACACACTATTATGCAAATAGACCAACAGAGTGAAACATTTAGAATTTCAAACAGGCATCTATAGGATTTAGTCAGAACACGTTGATAATCTTGCGTTTATATGAAGTGAAAATTGTTGTTATTCTCCCGCCCCTCACAAAATTGATCTGCAATTTGGAGGTAGTGCAAATTAGCATGGATCGCAGCTCTCACACCTGATGTGTGTTTGTGTGAAAGAATATGTGTGCACGAGTGTGTCTCACCTCCAGTACGTGCTCAGCCTGTTGTTCGCGGTCCAGCTTCCGAGAGGTTGTGGTAATCAGACCTGCAAAACACAAAATCACACATTTTAGCAGGTGCTTTAGAAATATCCTTTGACCCAACCACTCGTACAGTCTGTAACTACAAATTTAAGTTTCACAACCTTCAAGCCAAATAGGTAGGAAAACTTCAGCACCCATAATGCAATGGGCATGTTGTTGTCCAAGGCCACTCCCACCAGTCTGATATGGATACTCTTGACCAGAGTCAAATACCGTCTTGCTTTAGTAGGAAATACTAGTTAGCAAACTTTTAGTCATAACAGTGTCGACTTTTTTGTTCCTGGGTGCAAGAATGCAAAGAGTACATTTATTGGGAGCAAGTTACTTTTGGTTTCCAGTGAAGGATCCAGCGTGTTGTAGGCAGTGACTAAAGACTACAAAGAATTGAAATACAGAGAGAACGTCACAATGGAAAAACTCAGTTTGTAGTCAACATTTCAAACAGAATGGTCACGAACACAGTGTTTTAAGCCAAACGGAGGGGAAAAACTGAAAGAAATTGCCAATCTGTCAGTTCCACCTGAAGCAAGACGCGTTGCGTACAGGTTAGAAAGCTGTTGCTATAGTCTTCCATTTTCACCAAAATGCCTTTTAATGATTAGACAAAGCACAAAACTATTTTCAGTGATAAATCTACCCTAACAATAACTGTTCTGTTAATAACCCTCAGTGGATCCATCTGTATTTGGGGATACAAAACTGTGGAAGTATAATCGGTAGTTTTCACAAAAGCCCCGGTGCTGTCAAAAGTCTTTTGCTGACAAATAAACATGAATTTCTCGGTCCAGGTAACATGGGAGAATGAGTAAATATTGTTCATATACTACCGACATTTTCACAATTCAAAGTGGGTTGAAAATCATTTGGGATTGGTAAGATGTTTAATGTTTTTACTGCATACCAATACTGCATTTATTTGATTAAAAATATTGTAAAATATTATCCTAATATATTGTAATTTGTAATGTATTCCTGTGATCAAAGCTGAATTTTCATAATCATAACTGCTCAATCTTCAGTGTCACATGATCCTTCAGGAAACATTTATGATTATTATCAATGTTGATAATGTTGATTCATCTTTGATGAATATAAAGTTTAAAAGAACAGTATTTATTTGAAATACAATCTTTTTAAACATTATACATTTTCTTTACTGTCACTTTTGGTCAATTTAATGCATCCTTGCTGTATAGAAGTATTAATTTCTTTCAAAAACATTTGAACAGTAGTGCATATTGTTACAAAGGCTTTCATTTAGGAAAAATGCTGTTCTTTTGAACTTTCTATTCATCAAAGAATCCTGAAAAAAATGGTACACAACTGTTTTCAACATAATCAGAAATGTTTCTTGAGCAGCAAATCATCATATTGAAATGATTTATGAAGGATCATGTGACATCGAAGACTGGAGTAGTGATGCTGAAAATTCAGCGTTGATCACAGGAATAAACTACATTTTACAATATATTCAAATAGAAAACAGTTATATTACTGTTTTTTGTGTATTTTAAATTAAATAAATGCAGCCTTGGTGAGAATAAGATACTTTTAAAAACATTACAAATCTTACAGATCCCAAACTTTTGAACGTCAGTATACACACGATATTACTTCCAGAGCCCTGCGGTTGTGCTCCTACAGTAATGCGCTCTGTGGCATGTCAAAGTGCCTGCGGGTCCTTAAATATGCCTTCTGATCAGGCACATCCCAGGGCGCCCCATCACTGACCCATATCAGAGATGAAGAGAGACACAAGGAGGAAGAGAAAGAGAGGGGGCGGTTGTGTTGAATCAAGTCACAGCGGTGCAGGGCACTCGTACTGTGAGAGAAAAAAACGGAAGGAGAAAACAAAAAAGGGGAGAAAGGGAGAGGAGGGGAACATGGGGGCCAACAAAAAGACCAGAGACAAAAGTTTGCTGATGACATCATGTCTGTAACACACACACACACACACTCCGATCGAGGCCCCATCAGATAACACAGCCCCGTATCTTGAAAAAAAAACAGCTGGGAAAAAAAGCCTAATATTACATAATTTGATGATGCAGAGTTAAAAAAATATAAATACAAACTTTCCAACATATTTAATTCACAAAAACAGCATGAAGAGTTCTCAAATGACTTAACAACAAAAGCAGTCAAATGTCAAGGGTTTCAGTTTGACAAGAAGAAGTCTTCAAAATGTATTATTTAACTACAAAGGAATCTACAAAGGAGTGGAAAAATGTGTTCAAATACTCCACTCAGTGTCAAAGAACTTTACATAAACACAAGTTTATGAGTAAATAAGCTTTTCCCCACAAAATCAGTTTTTTTCTGTCACTGTTTGGATATTGTAAAACACCCAGATGCAGCAGAAAACATCAAGACTTGTCCGCATTTCCTTCTGACACGCCATAATTCTAACTTAGAAATCAGAATTATGCATAAAATAATGTCTTAAATGTGAAAACCGGCTGAACATTTAACAAACATATCTAACCTGGCTCTGAGGAAGTCAGGAATCATGTATTTGTGGCACTTTTTCCTAGTGATTAAAGTCAAAATGAAACTTTTTTTTGGAATATTGCAGTATATATTAAACATGATTTATCTGTGCACATCATTATTATTATTTTTAAATTCATCTGCCCTTATAATCTTTGATCAAAAGAACTTCCCCTCCCTCTTGTATCTCTTCTCTTTTCTGACGACGTGAGGGCGGGGCAACCTGTCACTCACATCAGATCCACCAATAGCAAACCACAACCATCCAATCAATTGTAAATGGACAAAATCAAGTCCCGCCCCACATTTGTTCTTGTTTCACTCAAATACAAACCATAGAGAAAAAGACTACTTCCATTTCATGCTAACTTTAAAGGACAAGACGTCGACATATTTTGAGATAAAGTGTAACGTGCTAGAGCAAAAAGGCACTATGGAATCAGCACCACAAACTTATTAGGTAACAAGTATTGGATTTCATTCAGCAAATACGATGCAGAGTGGTGTAATTGGTGTACTTGAATGGGGATCTCTGGTTGTGGCGGGCAAAGGCCCGTCGACGGAGGGGGTCTTAACGTCTACAGACTTCTGAACTCATTGTCATGGCAACCAGAGGCTCAGTTACACAGCTACCGCTCTGGACCAGCGTGTGTGGGAAAGTAAGTCCGCATTCGGGGGGAAAATGGACGGATTAGAGCTCTAACGTTGGACGCAGAACACTCGCACACACCCACACATGCTTTCAATGCGACGTCTATGATATAGGCTACTCGCAAACAAATCCCCAGACACACATTTTTATAGTCGAAACTCTCTCTTAACCTACTTTTAACTAACAGCAATGGACTCGCTAATGAGGGTGTCTTTGTATAAGGATCCAATCAGTATGTGTGCGAGAGAGAGCGAGTGTGTGCGTAGCTGAAGAACAGCTGCATTCATTGGAATTAGCATATTAATTAGAGAGACGAGTGATTACAAGCAATTAACTAAAATAGCAATAGCATGAGCGGTATACAACAGCATACCTATACAGGCCAGTTATCTGTTGCGTTTAGAATATGCATGAGCTGTAGTTTCCTTTATTATAATTTTTTTGCATTACTTTATTAATCGCCACATGGTGGTGGAATTTATTTTGCGGTGCATTTGTCCTTGTTTACATGTATACGAACTACAGTCATTAAAGGTCCACATGGAGGCCTTGCGTTCCCAAGAAACTCATTGTGGATAAAAATAACGTCAAAACTGCCGGTGTTGCGTGTGTTTTGTGTGCGTCAAATGGCTGCAGGTGGGAAATTGGCCCATATGAGTGTTTCTGTGATTCATTGACGGAGTCCGTGTTTGTCGTCGTCATAAATTCCAAACACACGCGCACCAGAGGAACATAAACCGACCGCACACACGCTGAGATCACACTGTATCTATAAATCAACAGCCGTCTCTGAAGTAGACAAAGGACAGAGAGACTGACAGATTTCAGCAGAGAGGCAGAAACTGAGGAAAACGGAGAATGAGCAATTTATGCTGGATATTAAATTACAATTTTTTTTTTCTAAATGTCAAAATGGCATCTATAATTTAACCCTTAAAGTCCCTGTAAATGCAATTCTGAGATTTGTTTCTAAACACATTATAAATGTTAGAAATGTATTGCTGAAACACGTTACAAAGACTGTGAACTATGAAGTACTGAATTCAGAAGTTAGACCGTTAAACAGTTTTTCACCATTGCTGTATTGAGGATTTTCTGGGCGGGGCTCAAACAGTGGCTCGATAACGCACTGGACCTACTGAGCCTGGCTCCTCCCCTAACACGATCATAACTAGAGCACATTCGCATCAGTTCGCCCGCTCGATCGCGAGTTACTGTCAGTGCCGTTAGTTACTACAGCCTACAACTTACAAAACAAAAACGATGATCAAGAAGAGGTGGATTAATTTTGTGAACAGCTACCTTGATGGAGAGCTGGGGATCACCACTAACAACTGCCTCTGCAGTGACTTTAAACCAGATAGTTTTACAAAGTTTCATCGGAGACAACTGGGATTCACTTATAATCGGCTGCAGAATGGGGCCGAACCGACTATCCCCCGCCCCGGCCTTCATCCTCCCGTCCCGCCGACATCTGGTGCGTCGTGATCATAGACGGTCGTGATCAGTGAGTGTTGTCTTGTGTGCTACGGCAGCTTTCCCTCGAGTGGACGTGGTTTCGGCGCCGACTGCGGACACCCCCCCAGCGTTTGAGAGCAGAGAATGCTGCTCATTTTTTCAAGTTTTTGATAAGCTATTTTATGTACTTGGCTGATTTTTTTATGATTCAAATTTGGCATAATCAAATTAAAAACAATGGAGGAATGTAAAACTATTACGCATTTCCTGAACACGTACAACACGCCAGATCAAATCACAGGTAAATACAAAGCAGAAATGAGCCATCTTATATGCAAGCAGATGCATTTGAAAAATAATGCGATCATCAACAATAAACAGCATATAAATCAAAACTGCCCAATGTTCACAAAGTGAAATGTCGACCCAGGAAGTGCTATAAGACTGTAGCTATGTTTCCATCCAAAGTTGCGAATGTAACCTATGCGCAAAATTGCAATATCGGATAAAACATTTGCAAATAAAGCACCCTTTCCATCCAGTAAGTTCAAGAGAACATAATCGTCACTTCCTGATAAACTACCACTAAGAAATCACTAAGAAACATAGGAGAAGCCACCATATATAATCATTTTCGTTTATAATAAATTATTTGCGTCTCAGATAAACTTGTGCGTCTCAATAAAAACGTGTTGTTTTGCTTTCAGAGGCAGATGCTGCTGTTTGGGAACGCAGTCATGTAAGACAGTTCTAGGAGGGAAATATACAGAGCATCTTTGACAAAAGACAAAACAGCATTTCAGAAGCTTTGCAAACAATATTTCTGGTTAGTACATGTAACCCCTCCTGTTCAAACCACTCACTCCAAGAGGGACTCGAACCCGGGTCCGCCGGCATGAGAGTCGAATGCTCTAACAAGGAGGCTAAAGACTGCAACCCCTAGTGTCTGTCGCTAGAGCGTCTCTTGAGATCAGAGGAGTGAGGTTTACTCGCACAGCGACTACTAGCTGGCCTCCGTTACACTCACCCCCCTAAACCTCACTCCCATCCGGGTCACGGCACCAATGTAACCCCTCCTGTTCAAACCACCCACTCCAAGCAGGACTCGAACCCGGGTCCGCCGGCATGAGAGTCGAACGCTCTAACAAGGAGGCTAAAGACTGCAACCCCTAGTGTCAGTCGCTAGAGCATCTCTTGAGATCAGAGGAGTGAGGTTTACTCGCACAGCGACTACTAGCTGGCCTCCGTTACACTCACCCCCCTAAACCTCACTCCCATCCGGGTCACGGCACCAATGTAACCCCTCCTGTTCAAACCACCCACTCCAAGCGGGACTCGAACCCGGGTCCGCCGGCAATTTATGCGCATCTTGGCCTTTCCATTCAGCATTTTTTGATGCGATAACCCAAAATGCGCATAAAAATAGGCGGATGGACACATAGCTTGTGAAGCTTAAGGGCTGTTGATGGACTCGATGTACTCCATCTGTGTCTTGATCATCGTACCGAATCTGATCCAGATGTAGTCTTTGACAAAAATGTGATTTTCCGTCGGCCATTAATTTGTGAAAAGGGTCAAAAACGTTGGTGGTGGCTGGCAACTTATTTTTAAAACCGCTGGTGGGGAAAGAGGTTATGCAACCTTTTGGACCCCCTCAACCCTCTGGACCCCCGTTGTCCAACACAATATTTAAAGGCTATTTCTGCTTTATGACAAAGCTGCTTGATTATGAAAAGAAACTGGGAGTGTAGATATATTAAATAATTAAGCCATGATTAATTTTGTGATTCCAGAGTTTCAAGAAGTACTTTATATGTTCTTCAATTACAAAAACAATGATTTTGCTAGTTTACGCTAGTGTTCTCAAACTTTTAGAGCCCGACTTGCAATGCAATGGTCGTGCTTGCGCTCATATGTTTTCTTGAGTATATCTCTGGCCTAATTCTGTCAGTACATTACAGATAAAATGTAACATCACTAGTGAATTACTTTAAAGATATGGCTTATTACCGCTCTTCAGGCTATTCTATCGCAGAAATTACGAATGATGCTTTAGATTAAACTCTGGGAGACGTCTATTATTCCAAATGATCCATTATAGAGGATAATCAGAAAGATCTTAATCGTCATGAGGAGGGCAGAGCTGATCCAGGAGTAGTTGTGGGGAAACGTGGATCTCTGCACAACTGGACTGGTTCAGGAACAGTGGTGTTTACATGCTGTAGAAGATGCAGAGTGATTATCGGAGCCGCGGCACACATAGAGAGAGCTATTCTTAGAGTCTTTCATCATGAGGAGGAAGAGGGAGACGGAAGGATGTTAAAGAGTTGCAGGGTGACGGAATGGAAGAGTAAGAAACAGAGAAATAGACAAAAAGACACGTAAAGGCCTTGTGAACGTGAGAATGGGAGGGTGATACAGCGAGAGGGGGAGGAGAGGAGGGTGTTAAGAAAGGATAAGAGAGAGATGAGAGAGGATGAGACGGAGGGGGTGGAAAGACGAGGAGGAGAACTCGGGGTTGGAGGAGACGAACCCACGAATGTGTAAAACCTGCAGACAAGATTCAGAGAGACGCAAATTACTGCTGAGACAAGCAGAAGAGAGAAAGAGACAGATTTCACAGCACCTCGAAGCCTTTAAAAGCTGAAAACAAGCAATATTGTAAAACCGAGCGGCAGTCTGAACACTGTTAACAGTCGCTGTTGACCCTCCATCCGTCTACACAAGCATTCATCTGTCCAAATAGGCTGTGACGAGTGTAGAAAATCGAGTTAGGAACTGCTACATAATGCATCATTTGAAATCCTGGAACGACAGTCTGGCCGTGGATGTTTTTACCTGACTTGAGTGAATGAAATGAAAGACGTTCGTGCGCTCGACGGAAGCGACTGTCTAATAATGATGGGAGTGTTTGTGTTTAGTTCTCCTCCTCTGATCTTCCATACTCAGAGCTGCTGTCGCCTCGTCTATAGGAGAGTCTGTTTACTGACTCCAGAGCATCTTTTAACTTTTATATCAGTGGAAACCCACAGAAATTTGTTTCAAAATATTATTATTTTTTTCCGCTACAGAACTCCATACTGGGACATATGTGTGATCTGTTACATGCATATGTGTTGATGTTGTTATGAGAGGTAGCATTTCACAAATAGGATGGCTTAAATACAATAAAATGATTATGGGCCCTATCTTGCACCCAGCGCATGTGTCATTCCTATTTTGCACCCGCGCAAAGCGCGCTTTTCCCTCCACAAAAGCACGTCGCTAAACTAGTGAATGAACTTGCGCTCCCTGGGCGGTTCAGCGCAAAAAAGGAGGCGTGTTCCGGCGCAAACAATCCCTGGTGCTATTTTGCTGTTCCATTAAACAATTGCGCCACTGACCAGAAAAAACCTAGTCTAAAGTCAGTGGCGCGTTGCGCGTTGTTCATTATGCTATTTTAAGGGCGCATGCTTGACCATAATGTATAGAGTGCACAACGCGCATACACTTTGCTCATGTAATCTACACAGATGCAACAGTTATTTTTGCAAATCATAAATTGTTACACTAAAAAAATATTAACACATGAGATGACGGAAATCATTGTGGTGTGCCACGACGATGTGAAAAAATAGGCATAAATCTAGCTTACAAATTATTCAGGCTAATTGTAATAATTAAGGATCAGACCTGTTTGCCCAATAGTGGCAAGACATATATGTATATAAGGACATCTGACAAATTGGTTTGACCGTCAAGAACCAGGAAAAAAAATCGGTGAGGGTGGACGCAGCAATAATGTCCTCTGCTGGCGTCAGGTCCTGAGTAGAGGCAGATCCACCTCCCGTTACACGGCGTGCCCGATTGATGCTGGCAAGCTTGGACTTTCCCCGTCTTCTGATGTCATTGTAGCGCTTGCGGCACTGGTGCGACGTCCTGGGGATGCCAGCTGATGAAACAATTGTGGCTATTTCCTCCCACGCCTGTTTAACCAACGCTATTTTGGGTGGGTTTCTCCCATCCCCATACAACTTCACTTCTCTGTCTTTCACTGCTCTTACAAGAACATCAGTCTCCTCGGCTGTGAACTGCTCCTGGCGTGCGCCTGGTAAATACGCCATAATAATACCAATCCATAATGGAACTTGCGCACCTACTTTTAAAGGGAATGTTGGATGACGCTCTGATTGGTTTATTCACGTTACGCCCAAACCACACCTATGAATAATGAAGCTACTTCAGACCAACCCATTTTAGATTTGCGCCGGGCGCAAGAGCCATTTATCCCGCCGGGAAAATAGCAACAGCGCCGAGACCCGCCCACAAAGTTACTTGCGCTTCGCGCTTTGACACTTGCGTTTCAGATCGTTAAAATAGGGCCCTATATATGCAACTGAAAATATGCAAGAAAAAATTATTTATGTTCCCTGCTGTATACATACCAGATGGTCTACAAGTATTTGTCACTATACAAAAACCACAGACAGACAAACAGAAAGACAGACAGACAGACAGACAGACAGATAGTTAGAGACAGACAGACAGACAGACAGACAGACAGACAGACAGACAGACAGACAGACAGACAGACAGACAGACAGACAGACAGACAGACAGACAGACAGACAGACAGACAGACAGACAGACAGATAGATAGATAGATAGATAGATAGATAGATAGATAGATAGATAGATAGATAGATAGATAGATAGATAGATAGATAGATAGATAGATAGATAGATAGATAGATAGATAGATAGATAGATAGATAGACAAAGATAGATAGACAGACAAAGATAGATACAGATGGACGGACGGACGGACAGACAGAAAGACAGACAAAGATAGATACAGATGGACGGACAGACGGACAGACAGAAAGAAAGACAAAGATAGATACAGATGGACGGACGGACGGACGGACGGACGGACGGACAGACAGACAGACAGACAGACAGACAGACAGACAGACAGACAGACAGACAGACAGACAGACAGATGTATGCTGTCTAAGCTGTATGCTTAGGGAACATCGATAGATATTCATAGATAGATAGATAGATAGATAGATAGATAGATAGACAGACAGACAGACAGACAGACAGACAGACAGACAGACAGACAGACAGACAGACAGACAGACAGACAGACAGACAGACAGACAGACAGACTGACAGACAGACAGACAGACAGACAGACAGACAGACAGACAGACAGACAGACAGATGTATGCTGTCTAAGCTGTATGCTTAGGGAACATTGATGAGTAAAGGTAGGGTTACTAGATTTCTCATGGTGGAACTCGGGATGGGATGGACAGTTTATTTAACATGTATACATTTATTTAACATCTTTTGTTGTTTGATTAACATAAATGACACAGACAGGTATTTTAGGTATAAACCGGACATCTGGTCACCCTTAGTAAAGAGAGAAAACCGTGTCAGAAAAAACGTGACGGGAATGAACTATTATACAAGAGTTTTGTTTAGGGAGCGTGTGTAAACTGATCAGCTCTAAATTTCTTTATAGGTGCACTAGGGAGAACAGACTCTGAACTTAAATAAGCCTAAACATACCTAAATGTTTGATTTCTTCCCTTGCTGTAAACAAACCAGATGGTCTAAAAGTATTTGTCACTGTACATAACTGTGTTGTGGAATAGCAACCGTAGGGGATCAGTAAATAAATCATAATTTTATATAATTAGACCATTTAAGACAGTGCTTATTTTTTTTTTCTCACTGTAATATTTACTAAATGATTTCAAAACTACTACTACTAGAAATAAAAATTATATTAATTACACATTACTATTATTATTTTATGTGGGGTTGGTTAGGGCTATGTGACGGTTTCTTTGTTACACTTTTGAAAGGATGCAATAAAAATGTTTCATCCTTTTCATCTTTTGGCCTTTTATGTGTTAACTGGTATTATGGTACTAATCAAACCCTAGGGTGCACTGAATTGTTTAGGGTGCGTATGGAAATTCCTCGGTTACAAACACATCTGCAGATGCAGTAAAGTGTACAAGCAACGTCCCACATGACAGTAAAGACATCTTTCAGAAGCATGTGTGAACCATCATAAGAGACTTCCGATTTCTCAGCGCAGGGATCACTCTACGCAACGTGTGTAAGATACAATACAACTTTAAATGTTTTATCAGATGTGTTAAACCATCTAGGGAGTGTACAAACAAGAAGTGCAGCCTTGTCTAGGGAGTGTGTGCAAACTCCAGTCTTGTGAAAGAACTAAAGATGTTGTGTTTTGGAGTCACCTTCACAAAACGCTGCATTGCATCATCGAAATATACTCATTACATCTGCCGGCTACACACACACACACACACACTTTCAAAAAACACACACCCTGGCTCTGTTTTCTGAGAAATGTGTCAATAAATAAACATTTCCTTGCAGCGTGAAAAAACTCCTGTGACTCAAAGATGTCATTAATTAAACAAACACATGTATAACAAGGTCTGAATTTACAACGCTGGGCATTATGTTCCTCCTTTCAACAGCCTACGGTGTACGCTCGAGAAGAAACGCTACAAAAATATCAGGAACATCAATTTCAGCTCTGCTTTAAAGGAGGATAATAAAACGACCCTTGCGCTCACCTCTAAAGTCGTCTTTACTATATCGCTCAATACTTCTCCACAAGTTTCCTCTTCATATGTACTTTATTTAAATCTGGAATTGAATGAAGTTTCCTGAGAGCGGTAATTTCATCTCTCTCTCTCTTTGCGCTCGGCATATTTGACTCCGCATCAATAATTCATGTAATCTATATACATAAACAGACAAACAAGTCCCAAATAAAAGCCCAACAAATAGAGCTACAGTATGTGTCCCAGCTAGATGGTGATGAATAATTGTTTCTGTTACACACACGTATTTAAACAAGATGAGAGCCTTCCTCATGATGCCCAAAGCTGAGAGGGGAGGGGAGGCCTGGATCTGTTTGATTAACATTTAGACAGCTTTCACTACAACACACAAATACAACACTGAAATCAAGCAGTACACACCTCTGCACCAAAGAAAGAGAGAGACTAATGTGACAGACAGATGGATAGATAAACAGAGAACTGGATTGCTAAAAAAGTGAGGCCACTGCGCCGCCATATTGGTATGCCCTAGTAAGCTCACGTGTTCTATTGACTTAATAGGAAATTAACCTTGCCTAAGGAGACAATCCCTGTACATTCTTACAACACAAACGTCCTAAGCATGTAAATGGTTATTCGTTTAAAGGGGACATATTATGCCGCTGTTTACAAGATGTAAAAAGACATGTTTGATAGTGTGTCAAATTTGCCACTTTTTTGGGGTGAGCAAAAACACACCGTTTTTGTGTATGTCCCTTTAAATGCAAATGAGCTGCTGCTAGATAGATAGATAGATAGATAGATAGATAGATAGATAGATAGATAGATAGATAGATAGATAGATAGATAGATAGATAGATAGATAGATAGATAGATAGATAGATAGATAGATAGATAGATAGATAGATAGATAGATAGATAGATAGATAGATAGATAGATAGATAGATCACAGACAGACAGACAGACAGACAGACAGATAGATGACAGACAGAAGACAGACAGACAGACAGACAGACAGACAGACAGACAGACAGACAGACAGACAGACAGACAGACAGACAGACAGACAGACAGACAGACAGACAGACAGACAGACAGATAGATAGATAGATAGATAGATAGATAGATAGATAGATAGATAGATAGATAGATAGATAGATAGATAGATAGATAGATAGATAGATAGATAGATAGATAGATAGATCACAGACAGACAGACAGACAGACAGATAGATGACAGACAGACAGACAGACAGACAGACAGACAGACAGACAGACAGACAGACAGACAGACAGACAGACAGACAGACAGACAGACAGATAGATAGATAGATAGATAGATAGATAGATAGATAGATAGATAGATAGATAGATAGATAGATAGATAGATAGATAGATAGATAGATAGATAGATAGATAGATAGATAGATAGATAGATAGATAGATAGATAGATAGATAGATAGATAGATAGATAGATAGATAGATGACAGACAGACAGACAGACAGATAGATAGACAGACAGACAGACAGACAGACAGACAGACAGACAAATAGAATGTGTGTTGGTCAGGTATTGTGTTCGGTAATGTAACATGTAACTGGTCTCTTTTCCCAGAAGGATCCATAGATGGTGACCGGTGCTTTCACATTGATCTGTAACCAGCTCACAAAGATCGAACTTCTGCCACACACACACACACACACACACACAAATCTGCAGGAAATTGATGTGTTGTACATTTTCAAAAAACACAGTTTATGAAAACAGACTTATTGCATCAAACCCCACAAAACGCTCTGATCTTTTGCTCTGGCTGCTTTCCTTTTGCTCTTGCCTTCCGTCTTTCTGACAGCTTGACCTTTTGTGACCTTTACAAAGTTTTTAATTAGGACCGGCACTTCCTGCTGACATGCACTACGGGGCGTGTGGCTGGAGGGAAGGGCCTGTGGCTATGAAATGAATCTGTCAATCAAAAGCAAAACCGGAGCACCAGCCAATCAGGAGCCAGGATTTACAGTATGCTCAGACGATGATGTCATAATGCGGAGAACAGCGACGGACCTTGAGAACTCGCACACCCGGATGCACATACATATTTAAATAAGTGAATACTTAATGCATACCACAAACAATATGCTCACACAAAAGGTATGACCATGTTTTTTTCAGATATAGTACCATGGTAAAATGATGGGACCAGTGGCATATAAATATGATGATCACTGAGTAAAATGGTTTTGCCAGCTGATATCATCACTGTACCATGGTACACACACATAAACTCAACTTATCAGAACTGACATTCATTTATTCTATCCATCACGCGAATCCGGTTTGATTGACAGGACACTGACCGGTGCGTGGGTTGATGCTGAAGAAGTTCTGCGGGTTCCCGCTGGAGATCCGGAATGACAGGCGGGGCTCGTTCGCGGTGGCATCAGGGTCCTGTGCCTGGATCTGAATGACTGACTGGTCCTTCGGGGAATTTTCCGGAATGGTGGCGTGATACATCGGTTCAGACGTGAGGGGAGCGTTATCATTAACATCCTCAACCTGTTAAAGACACACATTATAAATAACAGAATTATATGCACTCACCTAAAGGATTATTAGGAACACCATACTAATACTGTGTTTGACCCCCTTTCGCCTTCAGAACTGCCTTAATTCTACGTGGCATTGATTCAACAAGGTGCTGAAAGCATTCTTTAGAAATGTTGGCCCATATTGATAGGATAGCATCTTGCAGTTGATGGAGATTTGTGGGATGCACATCCAGGGCATGAAGCTCCCGTTCCACCACATCCCAAAGATGCTCTATTGGGTTGAGATCTGGTGACTGTGGGGGCCATTTTAGTACAGTGAACTCATTGTCATGTTCAAGAAACCAATTTGAAATGATTCGAGCTTTGTGACATGGTGCATTATCCTGCTGGAAGTAGCCATCAGAGGATGGGTACATGGTGGTCATAAAGGGATGGACATGGTCAGAAACAATGCTCAGGTAGGCCGTGGCTTTTAAACAATGCCCAATTGGCACTAAGGGGCCTAAAGTGTGCCAAGAAAACATCCCCCACACCATTACACCACCACCACCAGCCTGCACAGTGGTAACAAGGCATGATGGATCCATGTTCTCATTCTGTTTATGCCAAATTCTGACTCTACCATCTGAATGTCTCAACAGAAATCGAGACTCATCAGACCAGGCAACATTTTTCCAGTCTTCAACTGTCCAATTTTGGTGAGCTCGTGCAAATTGTAGCCTCTTTTTCCTATTTTTAGTGGGGATGAGTGGTACCTGGTGGGGTCTTCTGCTGTTGTAGCACATCCGCCTCAAGGTTGTGCGTGTTGTGGCTTCACAAATGCTTTGCTGCAGACCTCGGTTGTAACGAGTGGTTATTTCAGTCAAAGTTGCTCTTCTATCAGCTTGAATCAGTCGGCCCATTCTCCTCTGACCTCTAGCATCAACAAGGCATTTTCGCCCCCAGGTCTGCCGCATACTGGATGTTTTTCCCTTTTCACACCATTCTTTGTAAACCCTAGAAATGGTTGTGCGTGAAAATCCCAGTAACTGAGCAGATTGTGAAATACTCAGACCGGCCCGTCTGGCACCAACAACCATGCCACGCTCAAAATTGCTTAAATCACCTTTCTTTCCCATTCTGACATTCAGTTTGGAGTTCAGGAGATTGTCTTGACCAGGACCACACCCCTAAATGCATTGAAGCAACTGCCATGTGATTGGTTGATTAGATAATTGCATCAATGAGAAATTGAATATATATTATACACATTTCGTACAAGACCACACAACCACTCAAATACGATGCCCACTAACTTACCTGTATGTACACTTGTAGTGCCGCTGACTGCGGTACCACTCCCAAATCAGTGGCGTACACCGTCAGCCAATAGGAGTCCTGCGTCTCTCGGTCCAACAGATCTGTAGTGTAGATGACACCTGCAAAATAAAGTGCACAATAATGTCAAAACGTCACAATCTGAGCATTTTAATTCCAGTGAAACAGTGGCAGAATTGATTTAGTTTCCCAGTTAATGCGTGCTACACTGAGAAAAACTCATATTAACTGTGATAGCAATTATTACTGTCAAAAAAGCAATCACTGAGTTGAAACATTAAAACGGAGGGTTGCAAATTGTTTCAATGCTAAAATACAGTCTCATATCCCAGATTAATATACTAAGCAGGCAATTTATCAGGTTATTTTCCTTGAAAAGAGTGCGTGATGGTATCAAAACATTGCTGTTCGAGTGTCCCTACACAGCAACAATGGCTCAACCAATGGCGTGGGTTTGGGGCGGGGCTACCCGTCTGGCTGGCCAATGGCGAGTGCTCTGCAAACCTGTCATAATTTATCACAGCAGTGCTGCGGTGATGCACCTTTAAAAAGAACTGTTCTGTGTGTGTGTATGTGGTAAAACAGCAGCACACAGGTTGTGGTAAATTTAGATCAATAAGGAGGTCGCTTCCATAAGTCATGTAACCGAAACGGAGCAGAAGAAAACACAACCCTCAGGCTAAAGACAAAATAAAACCTCAACCTCTAACCTCGACAAAAGGCCCGACATTTTCAAATGCTCCATGTAGCCGCGTAAACTGAGGCCTTCAGTCATGGGGTACAAAAATTTAATTATGTCCATAGACAGAGGGGAAAAAAACAGAACAAAACAAAAAGCAGTTCGTCTGGGGCACAGATTTGCCACAAAAAGCAGGACCTTGCTCTGGCAGGACGGTAGATCTAGGTACATACACACACACACACACTCACATATATATATACACATACATACATACATTTTGTCCTCAAAGTTGATGTGTTAAAAGCAGGAAAAATGGGCAAGCATAAGGATTTGAGCGACTTTTACATCACGTGGATGGGAACTACAACCAGGCTTCTAGAACGTGGTAAAGGAATCAGATCAGGTTTGGCTGTACTGAAAAACAGTCTGAGCTTTTGTGTTTGACTGTGTGTGTGTATGTGTGTGACATTAATAATTCAGTCTGTTAGCCTGTAGGATTCATAAAATCCTTTAGTTCATTGTGCTAGAGGGAGAGCGTGTGTAATATATTCGGAACACCAGCAGAACCGCCCGAGGAATATCAAAATGGGAGAAGACAACGAAAGAAAAGGGAGAAAGAGAGACAGAGAGTGTATTCTATTCTCTGAGGTAATAGAAACTCACTTTAGCCAATCAGAGACACAGATTGGAAGTCCAGCCCTGACAAACCAGACTCATCTCACACCATTTACTACAAACCAGTGCGGCTCATTCAACCAGATTACACACACACAGTCTGAAACGCACACACACACACACACACACACACACACATAAAACACAACCTCACAGTCTTCTAAATCAAGACACTCCATAGACATTTATTGTTTTATATAAAGCTAAATATAATTACTTATAGAAGAACCAAAACTCAAAGCCTACGATTTATTTTAATATATATATATATATATATATATATATATATATATATATATATATATATATATATATATATATATATATATATATATATATATATATGAAGAGTTCAGATGCAAAAACCTCTAAGTGCCATCTGAAATTTTCTTCTAGAATGATAATTTTTATAAAGCTTGTATATTTAACTTAAGTAATTTCACTTAAATGGCAATGCTAATTACCTATTATTTGTCATTTAAGTGAAATTACTTAAGTTAAATATACAAGCTTTATTAAAATTATCATTCTAGAAGAAAATTTCAGATGGCACTTAGAGGCTTTTGCATCTGAACTCTTCATATATTATATATATATGTATATATATATGTGTGTGTGTGTGTGTGTGTGTGTGTGTGTGTGTGTGTGTGTGTGTGTGTGTGTGTGTGTGTGTGTATACATAGACATGTATGTTTGTATGTCAACTAATAAAAAATAAATATATAAAGAACGCCAGGAGCTCTAAAAAACATTCCACAGACACATGTTGTATATAATATATGCTTTATAATATACAATATTTATTGTTGTATTTTTATAAAAACTGTTCATACACAAACACACACAACCACACAGACACATATACACACACATACACACAAACACAACCACAGACACATAGATACACACACACACAACCACCCGGACACATAGATAGACACAAACACACACAACCACACAGACACATATACACACAGACACACAAACACAACCACACACAGACACAAACACAACCACACAGACACATAGATAGACACAAACACACACAGACACACAACCACACAGACAGACACAAACACACACACACACACACACACACACACACAGAGACAGACACACACAAACAAACACAACCACACAGGCACATAGACACAAACACGCGCATACACACACACACGCGCACGCGCACATGCACACAAACACAACCACACACAGACACATACAGACACAAACACAACCACACACACACACATAGATAGACACACACACACACACACGTACTCACAATCACAAACAAACACAACCACACAGGCACATAGATAGACACAAACACACACGCACGCACGCACGCACACACACACACGCACACACACACACACGCACAACCACAACCACAACCAAAAACAAACACAATCACACAGGCACATAGATAGACACAAATACACACACAAACAAACACAACCACAGAGACACATAGATAGACACAAACACACACACACACACGCACACACACACACACACACACACACACACACACACACACACACACACACACACACACACACACACACACACACACACACACAAACAAACACAACCAAACAGACACATAGATAGACACGAACACACACACGCACAAACAAACACAACCACACAGACAAATGGATACAAATACAAACAAACACACACGCATACACACATAAACACACACAACGAAACACACACACACTGCAAACTGCTATTTCTGCCAGAGCTGAGTGAGCAGATAGGAAAGGTAGAGAGAGAGAGAGAGAAAGCGAGTGCAAATAAACGAGTGCAAATGGGGAGATTATTTCGCTTTTCGTCGGATGCTGTGTTCCTGCTGTCTGACCTAGATAAGAACGATATGAGTCAATTAAGGAAACACCGATCATGGTTTTTCATGGCTGATCCCGATTGCCGACTTTTAAACAAGCAAATGGACCGATTACGATACCAGTAGACTTTTTTTTTTTTTTTGTCTTTTTTTGTGTCTGTTTAAGCAAATGTATTTGTTGTTTATTTCTCTATCAATGAAAGAGTGCCAAACGGATGGTATGAGGCATCCAACATATGTGTGCAAATATGTGTGTTAGTAATGCAATTCATTGGCATAATCTCTGTGATCAATTATTAATAAGAGCCCAATTATCTACATCCTGCCTTCCCCAGCATCCTCTTACAGTAACTCGGGGTGTGTAAGTGAGATAGTCTGGTATGCTGCTCGCTCATTAAATATGCAGGCCTCATATAGATTCGTTAAGAGCGGAATACAAATCAGCTTCAAGTTAGTTTCACTGAAGGAGGGGAGAATCAAAAGCCATGTGAATTAGGATGAGAGGAAATGAGGGTTTTCTGTGTGTTTATGTAATCCATCTTCCAATCTTTGATCTTTGACTAATCTTTGGTTTAATAATTGATCCTGGTGCTTTCAAGATGTGGCACACGAGTTCGATGGCATTACAAATATGTGGGGTGTGAGTGTGTGTGTGTGTGTAAAGGCTCTGCTTTCCTGCACTTTTGTGATTACCGTAGTCATATATTAGTCTCGAAATTGTCTCTTAAAGGGACAGATCACCCAAAAATATCAATTCAATCCTTTATTCACCCTTGTGTCGTTCCAAATCTCTTTGTGGAACTGAAGTTTTGCTGAATTTTCTGGCTGTTTGCTCCAATACAATGAAAGTGGATGGGACTAGAGCTGTCGACTCCAAAAAGTGATGCACCATAAATTTAGCACTGCTTGTGCACTACATTCCCCTACAAGTCTTATCAAGCCATAAAATAGATCCATGAGGAACAGACTGAAATTTCGAGTCATATGGGCCAGTTTTATGCAGATTTTAGTTTTTCCCATTTTGTAGCCAGTCCCTATTCACTTTCATTGTTTGGACAAAGCAGCCTGGATATATTTGTGTTTCACAAAAAAGTAAGTAATTTAAGTTTGATATGACATGAGAGTGAGTGTACACTACCATTCAAACGTTTTGGACCAGTACGTTTTTTTTTAATTACCTTTTTGTTCAGCAAAAATGCATTAAATTGAAAAAAAAAAAAAGTGAAAATATAATATAACATATCAAATAAATGCTGTTTTTATCACTTTCTATTCATCAAAGAATCTTGTAAAACAAAATGTGTCAGTTTCCACAAAAATATGAATGTTTTGAACACTGATAAGAATCATAAATGTTTCTGGAGCATCAAATCATCATATTAGAGTGATTTCTGAAGGATCATGTGACACTGAAGGCTGGAGTAATGATGCTGAAAGTTCAGCTTTGAGCACAGGAATAAATTACACTTTACAATATATTCAAATACAATACATATATTTTAAATCGTAAGAATATTTCACAATATTACTGTTTTTTGTGTATGTTTAATAAAATAAATGCAGCCTTGGTGTCCAGAAGAGATTTTTTTTCATAAACATTAAAAAAAGGCACTAGTGCAACTGATAACAAAATGTTCATTTTTGGTTGAAAATGACCCTTTGGGCATTGTAAAGGGGCTTGTTTTTCAGACGCATGCATTAAATCATCCATTTTCATTGTACCACGAAGGAAAATAATCCAAACAAGCACTTTTGTAATCTCGGCAGTGTAATTACAAATAGTGATTAGATAAAGGGTGTTGAGCTATTGTGTGTGTGCCTTTAGTGGGACATCGTACTTCATTCAGGAATATTTTTCCAGGCCGTAACCTAGCAACCTGAACGAAGTACGTATAACAGATCCCGGAAACCTTCAAAAGTGGCTTTCCATCAAAAACACACAACAGCAAATGCACGAATCCATGCAATGCTGATGTACTAAATTAACAGCGTTTATTTAAAGCAAATTTAAATGAAGCCAATTAACACTTTAGCAGGATGTGTGTGTGTGTGTGTGTGTGTGTGTGTAGAAGGTGTTATCTCTCAATGTGTGTTAGACACTTGTGTAAGCTTGTGAGTGAGACACAAGCGTAGGAGGCACAATGACTGTCTGGGTAGAGCAGCTTGTGTGTGTGTGTGTGTGTGTGTGTGTGTGTGTGTGTGTGTGTGTGTGTGTGTGTGTGTGTGTGTGTGTGTGTGTGTGTGTGTGTGTGTGTGTGTGTGTGTGTGTGGCGTGTGCGTGTACGACAGAAAAGAAAATTCACAGATTCCGTCGTATCAAAATATCCCTGTGGTTTTCAAGGAGGGTGTTAAGAAAGTGATGACAGGGAGCAGACTTTACTATCTCCTAAACACCACCTCACGACACACTAAAAAAGCCGCACAGCTCTGGAGAAAACCGCACAACATCACTGCTGCCGAACACACCAACACAACATACCGACCACAGGCGCCAGAGAAACTCGAAACCACAGAATGCAATTACACAACATCACAATTACATAACACTTCCTACAGATCGCTCAAAACTCACAGTCACTTCAAACTTACAACCTCAAAAATTAGTGATGGTCCAATACACGTTTTAGTCTTTTATGCATTGTCTGTTTATGTTCGGCCATGCTTTTTCCACCAAATACAACACTAAATTAGACTTAAAAATTGTCTTTTTACTATGGTACCTTTAAGACTTACACTCACCTAAAGGATTATTAGGAACACCATACTAATACTGTGTTTGACCCCCTTTCGCCTTCAGAACTGCCTTAATTCTACGTGGCATTGATTCAACAAGGTGCTGAAAGCATTCTTTAGAAATGTTGGCCCATATTGATAGGATAGCATCTTGCAGTTGATGGAGATTTTTGGGATGTACATCCAGGGCACGAAGCTCCCGTTCCACCACATCCCAAAGATGCTCTATTGGGTTGAGATCTGGTGACTGTGGGGGCCATTTTAGTACAGTGAACTCATTGTCATGTTCAAGAAACCAATTTGAAATGATTCGAGCTTTGTGACATGGTGCATTATCCTGCTGGAAGTAGCCATCAGAGGATGGGGACATGGTGGTCATAAAGGGATGGACATGGTCAGAAACAATGCTCAGGTAGGCCGTGGCATTTAAACGATGCCCAATTGGCACTAAGGGGCCTAAAGTGTGCCAAGAAAACATCCCCCACACCATTACACCACCACCACCAGCCTGCACAGTGGTAACAATGCATGATGGATCCATGTTCTCATTCTGTTTACGCCAAATTCTGACTCTACCATCTGAATGTCTCAACAGAAATAGAGACTCATCAGACCAGGCAACATTTTTCCAGTCTTCAACAGTCCAATTTTGGTGAGCTCGTGCAAATTGTAGCCTCTTTTTCCTATTTGTAGTGGAGATGAGTGGTACCCGGTGGGGTCTTCTGCTGTTGTAGCCCATCCGCCTCAAGGTTGTGCGTGTTGTGGCTTCACAAATGCTTTGCTGCATACCTCGGTTGTAACGAGTGGTTATTTCAGTCAAAGTTGCTCTTCTATCAGCTTGAATCAGTCGGCCCATTCTCCTCTGACCTCTAGCATCAACAAGGCATTTTCGCCCACAGGTCTGCCGCATACTGGATGTTTTTCCTTTTTCACACCATTCTTTGTAAACCCTAGAAATGGTTGTGCGTGAAAATCTCAGTAACTGAGCAGATTGTGAAATACTCAGACCGGCCCGGCCCGTCTGGCACCAACAACCATGCCACGCTCAAAATTGCTTAAATCACCTTTCTTTCCCATTCTGACATTCAGTTTGGAGTTCAGGAGATTGTCTTGACCAGGACCACACCCCTAAATGCATTGAAGCGACTGCCATGTGATTGGTTGATTAGATAATTGCATTAATGACAAATTGAACAGGTGTTCCTAATAATCCTTTAGGTGAGTGTATATACACTTCCATTCAAAAGATTGGGATCAGTAAAAAAAAACCTCACAAAAGCTGCATTTATTTGACCAAAAATACAGTAATATTGTGAAATATTATTAGAAATTTAAAGAACTGTTTTCTATTGGAATATATTTTAAAATGTAATTTATTTCTGTGATCAAAGCTGCTTTTTTTTAGCATTACTCCAGTCTTGAGTTGATGCTCAAGAAACATTTATGATTAATATCAATGTTGAATTTTTTTTTTCATGATTATTTGACGAATAGAACAGCTTTTATTTTAAATAGAATCTTTTGTAACATTGTAAATGCCTTCACTTTGTACAACGCTGCAAAAGCTTTCTGAACGTTCGATTAATGTTTTCAAGAATGAAAACAGTAGAGTAAAAAAACAAAAATCAAGTAAAAGGGCATAATAGGTCGCTCTTTAAGTGCAGTTCAAACGCTCTGAGCTTCCAAGACAGCAGCTTTGGGCAATACAGATGCATTCATTGTTCAAACCCATTTATGATGCTCTAGTTCAACAGTTCACAAGGTTTTGAAACGCAGCCCCCGTATCCGCCAGTCAAACTGTGCGGTCAAGTTCATGTCACGTCACATCTAATCAAACACTGAAATTACTCTGTCAGCCGCGTAAAATGTTACACAGGACATCTTCATACACCTGTCCCAGCTGGTTTCACTCTGATTCCCACCCTGTCTGTCTCGCGCAAAGGTTCACCGTTAGGGTCATGTAACCTGATGTGATTGGATGAAACTCTGCCTCGTGATCCCTATAACCCCGCAAGGCTTTGGCTCCTAAATATAGGTGCACAATAACAGAGGGAACTGGATGAGCACACCGAAATGACAGACTCAATAAAGGCCTTCTTCGTGTTTTGTTCTTCCGTGTCTCTCTTTCTTTTCATTCTGTCCGTCTTTTCTTTTTTCGTCTCTGTTGCAAAGTGTGCGTAGGAGTTTCTGAGATTTCTCAGCTGAAGAAGCACTGAGCACACGTCCTGCTTATGCAACGCATGTATTCGAGTGTTCGAAAAACAGTGCTTAAGTGCATGAGACATCTGATAGCGTAAAGTAAACGGTTTCCCATTTGCAAAAACATCTGTTCTGACTGCCATTAGGAAACGTTGTAGCAAAGTTTGGCACAAAAAAAGACAAATGAAAAGGTGCATTATATAGATGCTTTCAGCTCTTACAAAGACGCCTGGAATGGTGCTTAGGTGGCACGGCTCATATTTCGCTTTTGTCCGTACAATGTAAAACGCAGTGATTATTGTGCATGAATGCACCGGTAATCCCCTGAGAATATGTCTTCCAGTCTGATGCTACTTTTCAGAAATAGTGGGTCACTACACCTACAAACCGTCATTAAATCAACCAACAAAAAAAGGCCTAATTCCAGTCTATTTCTCAGGACTATCCAGATGTGAAATATTCTAATTATGTGTTTCTCCATCCTAAATAAACTATAATAGCCATGTCGCCGCTATATTAAATCATCAAAGTTGATTTTCAGAGAAGATGCCCCCCTCTTGTACAATACTGACTTCACCAGCTTGCTGAGTTTCTTTCCTTTTCTTCAATTTGTTCTCTGGTGGTAAGTGATTTTCTTCATATTACAGAGAATCGGAGACCTTTATGGAGTTCAGAAATAGCTGCCTGTCTTTCATTGCACAGAAGATAGTCTCATTTGCCCAGAACCAATGATGTGTTGCTGCAGTCAGAGGTTTTCTTTTAACATTTTTTCTTGTACCTCATCATGGCCTTTTATAATGCATTTAAAGTGGACATATCATGAAACACTTGATTTTTTTTCTTGCTATTTGCAGTTAATTGTAGTGATATTTTAACACCTAAAGCCAGTGTTGGGGGTAACGCATTACAAGTAACTTGAGTAACTTAATCAGATTACTTTTTTCAAGTAACTAGTAAAGTAACGCATTACTATTAAATTGACAACAAAATATCTAAGTTACTTTTTCAAATAAGTAACGCAAGTTACTTTGTTTTTCCATTTATTGACTGACAGCTCTCTGTGAGTAAATAGCGAGGCATTGTGTTTGTGTGAGTGTGTGTGAACATTATGGTTATTATTGTAGTTCTAGACTAAATGTGAGCAGGCATTTACTCATCTCACTTGCACAAAAAAAGATTCAGAATTCCTCAAAATGAATAAAATCAGTCAGATGCAAAATCTGAATACTACGTAAACCTCCAATAATTAAATAATTTTAAATAAAACAAATATTTGTATGCATTTAATCTCAATTTATTGACCAATGTACTTGCTGCTGATATTTCAGTTAACCCTCTCGAGTCGGCTGTCGCGCCGGTGCGATCGGCTCGCTTTTTTTCTTATCAGTGTCAAAGAGACTCAAATAAATGTCGTTTTTTATCATTCAGGCAAGTGTTATACATCATTATAATCTGTTAAGTTTTTTTTTTTTGTGTACAGTCACAATAAAAACAAATTGTTGTGCTTTTTGCAAAATAAAGAAAACACACATGATGCGCGATCTGCAGCCTCTCTCTCAAAGACGTTCATTCAGATAGTCTTCAGAAAATGACCTCTAGCTTAGTGAATACTTGTCTCACAAACATGAGACATATGTCTAAAGAAACACTGAAATGTCAGGTTTTAAACACTGTAAACCAAATCAAAAACAAATATTCTGTGTTTATGTAATCTGTTTGAAAGCAGAGATATGTCAGTCATTATACACTAATGCGACCACGCCCACGCAAAACTTCTAAAGGGCCCCAAACGAGCGCACACTCCTAGGGGTTAAACCTTAGGCAAAAATTACTTTAGATTTATTTATTTTTATTGGTGAAGTGTTAAACTTTCTTCTCCAGCTTCCGATTCTTGCAATCCAGAATGGAAGCACAGCTGAAAGGTTTGTTTGAGCGGCACCATCTACTATACCGGCGTGAATTTGCATTTCCTCCGCCTTATTATTTCAATGTTGATGTGAAAGGGTATTTTCATTTCCCCAAAAGTCTATTTTTTTGTTACAAAAAAACAAGCCAAGCACAGTTGAGAAAAAGTAACTCAAAAGTATGTAATGCATTACTTTTCTTAAAAAGTAACTACGCATCGCGATTGACCTATCGGTAAGCCCCGCCCCTCAAATGCAGATGAGCCAATTGCAGTTGAGTACCAGTCGCGCTGAGACCGGAACTCGGACATCTTTAGGCTTCAGCGCCATAGAGAGACAATGGAAAATCCAAAGCTCTCATCGGTTTGATGGTGTGTATGCTACAAAAATGGTCAAATGATGTGTCTGGGGTACTTAACACAGATTCCAGGTATCCTGAGAGGACTTTATGGTTGTCATACTCTCATTAAGTTACGATTAAAGTTAGTGAGTCCCTGCGAATGAGACGTTAGTGCGCACTTCTGCTTTGTTTGTTCAACTATTACAGTGAATTTTTTTTCCATCAGTAAAGTTTGGCTATCATTCAGATGGGGTCCGCTACATTCTGTGTCCAAAAACATCTTGGGGAAAGGTTTTCACACTGACAGCTGTCATTGTAAGACTGTTAGCAACTCTGTTTGTTTGTCCAAGTTAGAAACAATAACTAAGGGGGGCGGGGCTAACTGATAGGAAAATGAGTTACTTATTAAGGGAGTAACGCAATATTGTAATGCATTACTTTTCAAAGTAACTTTCCCAAACACTGCCTAAAGCTTAACCAAAGCTCCTCCCTAGAACTGTAAAAACAAGTCATTTGGAAGTTGTGTTCCTGATGTCCCAGCCATGCAACGTACAAGGCCTCGATTGTAGTACAAGTTTTCTTCCGGGAACGAACACTTTACAATATTCCTCATTTAAATAATTTCCACCCAAGACATACGCAAAAAAAAAAAAAACACGGACAAGGCCTGGTTGAGTTGAGTTAGTAAACTCGTGGTTATGGTAACCAGGACAGCACCATAGTGTCGGCCCAGATCCGGCCCACATCTGGTACATGTGGATTCAACGCGTACCAGATGTGGGCCAGATCTGGGGTGACAGTATATTGCTGTCTGGGAAGAGCCGTGACATTTCTGAAACGTATTTGAAGTGGTTGACAACACACTGATCTAGCCAACCAATCAGAGCAGTGAGAGCACATTATGCTTTTGCAACATATGTTCGCCCATATTTAAATATAGTTTACATAATTGTATGATGACTGTTCAGTGTTTAGCATTTGCATTATTAAGTGTCTTTTATTTGCGGATGGTGTAGTTGTGCCATGCAAACCAGGCATCCTTTGGGTTGGTTAGTCCTAACGGAGTTCATTTTGAAAAAAAAAAAATTAAATAGTTTTATTCAGCAAAGAAGCATAAAATTGAGCAAAAGTGACAGTAAAGTCATAAAAACATTATTTTCCACATATTATGAATTATTATTAAGAAATTATCCTCATTATTTAAATGAGGAATATTGTGAAGTGTTCATTCCCGAAAGAAAACTCAAGACTACAATGGAGGCGTTTCAGGGAGCTCAGAAACAGTGATTACTGATATAGAGAATAACTCCCTTTGGAGTGACTTTGTGCTTTGATACTTTGAAGACTTTTTCATGCTCAAACAACAACATTACACACTATGGGAAGTTGAAAAATGAAAAACCCTTCTTACGAGATTCATTAGCACTGCTTGACTAATAAGCATCCATAGTAAGTGCATTACTGTAAATTGTAAGGGGATTTTTTTTTACAAAACGAGAATAAAATTTGCAATTACAATACTTCCTGAAATCAACAGCGTGTCATATTCCGAAGACCTTAAGGTTTCTGCAAGCAATTTTTTTATGAAATGGCACTGAGAGATAAAAAAAATACCTGACAGATATCACTGAATTAGGTGGCCTGAAATATCACACCTGTTCCTCTGACAGCCCTGGGCTCTGTAAAGTGACAAAAAAATTTAATATGTCATTGTGAGCCATGGACAGATTATATGTCTAGCCAATAGGAAGACTATAAGGAACTTCTTCTCACAAAGCAGCCCATATATGGAAAGCAGAAAGCCGAGAGATACATTTTGTCCTGTGAAAATTCTATTTTGCTACCGATACTGAGGACAATTTTGACAAAACTGAGATGGCTTTTGCGCAGTGCAGTTATGGAAAAGTGCTGTGTCTGAATGAGTGGCCAAGTCTGGTTTTAGAATTTAGGAAGTTTCGCCCATAGCATGTTTAAAGGTAGAGTTCAGAGAAAAGCCATACAATGGCAGGGATTTTCACCAAATGACTTAAAGCTCTATTTGTGAGGATCAAAAATGATTGTGGTGATTTTGATGAGAGAGCATCTGCATAGAAAATAAGATTAAGTATAAAAAGCTCAAAAAAGACTTTTACTTTGAAGCCTTTGGGTGTTAACCATACTTTTAGGGAGAAGTTCACAATTTGGTATATGCTTTCCAAAACAACTCAAACCTCATTCAGTAAAAATAAGGTGAACAGAGTAAAACATTTTTTTTTTTTTAAATACTATTTTTTACAGTACTAAAATGTTTGACCTATTGATTATGTCTATAAAATAATATGATTTTTATTGTGAACATTATTACAGAAATAATTAAATTAAGAAATAGATTGCAATAATTATATCGTAATTTAGTATTTTATTAAATAAAATAAATAATTGCATTTTATAGTACTCTCTAAAATTACAATAATACAATTAAATGGCAACAATCATATTAACATTTATGTTTAAATTTCAACATTTTATAATGTTAAATCGACACATTTAACAAAAAAATGTTGCTGCAAAATATATGTGTTGTGTGTTTCAGAGTGAACCTCGGCACTGTGTTCATTTACATGCGAGCAGCTCATGATACAGTGTTTTTTAGTGTCTCAGAGTGGCTTGATTCACAGAAAATGAACCCAAGCCACTCTGAGGCATTGAAAAACAAAGGATCATGAGCTACATGCGTATTCATGAGCTACACACATATACACTGATGCGGTTCACTCGGAAACTGCATTTATTTTATTGAATAGCAGCCTTTACAAATTAATTTCCTTTGCAGGGTTTTTTGGAAAAAACTTGTCTAATTGAGTGGATAAGCCTGGTGTAGTCTTGCATAGCCAGACCTTCAGACTGACAGCAGAAGGTCTGGACTCCATCGCAGCTTTCATTTGCCAAGGACTGCCCAGAGGCCGTCTGGCTGACATGTAAAGCCACCAATCACAGTTTGTTTTGTTCCGGGATCATGTTTAGGGGCACGGAAATGTAAAGTCGATGTCCCTACAATAACAAACTGGTGTGCCAGGCTTGGCGTCAACGGGGGGCTTGGGGGACCTGCCTTGATGCCATGACTCCCGTTGTGTTTCCCATTTTGTGTGGCTTATACATCATACCACATGACCGTATGCTTTCAGTCCGTGGGTGTGATGTCTTAGGCTGAGAATAAGTCTGGTGAAAGTTTTCAAGTGGTTAACAACGGACATTAGTGTCCTGGGATGTCATTCATTAACCTCCTCCTCATTCATTCTTTTAAGGTTAGACCTTCTTCAACCTTCTTAGTATTCCTCAATCAATTCATTATAAACAATATATAAAGAAAAAAAAACATAAAATTGTAAAAAGAATGCCTGATTTTAAAATGTGCTTTTCAGCACAAAAATAATTGAATGTTTGATGACTGAATAAGTGCAGTACACCTTTATGTCTGAAACACAATGATGAAGTGCCGTTTCACTCATAGTCACAGCAGGCAGAAAACAAAAGAATAGGAAGAATCACTTGAAATGGCTCGATTTACAGCAGAGCAAGAACTGAACGCAGTCAAATATTACTGTCACTTTCACTTGATGGTGGATTTGGTGAAGAAACTGTCAGCGATCAAAATTTTGACTTTGAAGACGTTGAAAATGATAGTTTTGAGAATATGTTTGAGATGGCGAATATGAGGCAGATGCTGAATGTACTGTGAAAGAGCTCTGACGAGGACAGTGATGATGGCATAAAACATCTGCTCAAACTGAATCCCTCCAAGCTCCAAAAGATAACAAAATATGCTTTATTTTATTCTTCTGTAATTCTTACTCTAATATCAGGAGAGTTTTATATTATCACGACAGGTAGAGATCCATCCGTGTTGGATATAGAGCCGGGTCGCTAAAGACCCGAATGATTGGCGATGCATTCATGCATTTAAGGGTTAAAACAATAATAATACATTTGATTAGAGTTGGTTAGATCCATCAAAAATGTATTGGATCATGGAAAATGACTGTTACATACTAAAAAAAAGAGTGAGGAGTGAGGAGGGGAGAAACAAGAAGAGGGCTTGGTGATGTAATTTGAAAAGGAAAGTCATCTCAGCATATTTTTCATTGATGAAATCATGCACGATTACGAGTTGTAAATAACGAAGACTATTCCCTTAATTACACACCTGTACTCAAGTACGACACCAGCAGTCTAATAGTAAAGGATCCGGGAGTCTAAGCGCGAGCCGGGGCTCTTTCAGCAGTGCGCAAAGCACTTAACCCCAGGATGCTCTGCGGGGACCGTCAGTGCAATTAGTGCACTGTAAGTCCCCGTAGATGAAAAGCGTCTGCTCAGCGGTGGCTGTAATGAGCATGGTCTTTTTTCACACTTTGTGTTTGACATTTGTGATGCAGCCTCGAATTGCTGTTTGTGCCGTGCAAACAATAGAAGCTTCCAAGCTCAAATGAGAATGCACAGAGAGAGTCTTGGCTATAAGTGCACAGAAAATCCCTCGGCTATAGTGCGCGTGTTTGTCAGAACATGCCTTATGGTTCCAGACTGAGTCTCCTTATGTGTACGTGTTCGGGAAAATTGCTTTCCAAGTCGTGATTGCATGTACAAAGACACGTGTGAAGTGTTTCCTTTCAATTTGTGTGTGTGTGTGTGTGTGTGCATGTGCTCTTTAAGCTGTAATTGCGTCTGTAGAGTTGCGCTCCATCCCCGGGTGATTTATGGCTGATGCCAGCACAGAGCTAACAAGGGCAATAAATTCCCCCACTTGCTAGTGCTACTGCAAAATGTGTGTGCTCGTGTGTGTGTGTGTGTGTATGTGCACACATTTACAAACATTCAATTATGTCATGCAGCGTACATGCAAACTGCCTTTTTGTGTTCTTGCACTTCTCGCAGAGTCCCTGTTCTGTCCTCATTCTATCCATCAAATCTACACAGACACACGACAGCTGTATGCAAACAGTCGGATAGACTCTTCATTGTAATAGTGACAGGTGAAGGACGCAGAGTGCATGACCTTTGACACTGGTTCTTTACCCTTTGACCCCTTTGAGTGTCTACCCTCGGCCAGTTTGTGCGCAAGCATGCAATTGGGTAAAACTTGGAAAAAGTGGAAGAGGAAAAGGTGAATAGAAAAACGAAGATGTACGTGTTGATCATTTATGGTTGCAACCATAGAAACAGGCTATCAAAGATCCTTTAAATGTAAATGTTTGATGCTGAACCGTCAGGCATTGCCTTACACGGAAAATCTGCAGTACCAAACAGAATTGGAAACATAAAAATTGTGCATCAAACAGGATTTCAAACAGGATTTAAATCCATCTTTTATTTCAAAACAAACAGACAGATTTGACATACATAAACCTAAGCTTATAGGCTAAAGTCAAGGTAAACTATTTTATTCCATTGTTACTGAGAAACAGCCAATTGAAGTTATGCAAATATATATATCACAGCTGATTCCCATCTTGGAATTGTTCAGGTGTTGATGTTCTTTCAATCACATGACCTTATGGTATACAGTAAAAAAAGGGACATCTTTGGGCCTATCTTGTGTGAAAAAGGAACAACATGGAGCAACACAAAGAAAGTCAGAAAAATGCCTGCACGAGGGAGAGGAAGACGAGTACCAGGACAAGGGAGAGAAGTGGGATGAGGACAAGGTAGAGGATGAGGAGTTAGAATGCATGGTGGCACTCAAAGAAGGGCCATAATTAGAGTAACTGATGAAATAAGAGCTATCATAGACCATGTCATAAACCACAGGCTATCATACAGAGAGGCTGGTGAACGAGTACAGCCAAATCTCAGCCGGGACACAGCGGCATCCATTATCCAGATTTTTTCAGAAACCATCAGGTAAGATATTGTATAAGGGCTTCTCCTGCTGCAAAGTGTAAATCATTGTACCATGTATTTCAGTGACTGTATGCCTCTGGTCTCTAATATGTAACTGTATTTTGTCTATATAAGGATTCAACATCTACCTCCCTCAGGGGGCAGAGGAAAGCTCCTAAATGAAGAACAGGAGCTTGCTATTGTCAACATGGTGATTGCTGATAATGAATTAAAGCTGATGGGCATTCTATAAAGCTACTCTGAGATGGGGCATTCATTATTTGTATCGAATTTCCGCAGCAAAAGAAACAAAATGCATGCATTTACTAAACCCAACAAAACAAAAATGTGGAAAGACACTATGATCAATAAAATATATAGTGTCTATTGTATAAGGGTAGACCTGACACATAAAATAATGTAGTTTATGCAATTCATCTAGTGCTAGTGTCTTTTTGACATTGTGCTATGATTGACTAAATGTTCCTGTTGGAAGAGAACGTGTGTTAGGGTTTTGGCAGACATAGTGTATTATTTTATTTCGAAAATTAGTGTTGGATTTTAGTTTACAATGTGTGATTTTGAGCATGAAATTAACAGTTTTGCCAATTGTGTGTTGTAGGTGTGTTGGTGTGTTAAGAGTTTAGGAAATTTTTTAAAAGTATTGAAAAAAATTGGCATAGCGAATGTAAAAAACTGTAACAAGGGCCAAATTGTGATGGCTAGACGACTGGGTCAGAGCATCTCCAAAACTGCAGCTCTTGTGGGGTGTTCCCGGTCTGCAGTGGTCAGTGTCTATCAAAAGTGCTCCAAGGAAAAAACTGTGGTGAACTGGCAACGCATGGGTGGTCAAGGCTCAATGATGCACATGGGGAGCGAAGGCTGGCCCATTTGATCCGATCAAACAGACGAGCTACTGTAGCTCAAACTGCTCAAGAAGTTAATGCTGGTTCTGATAGAAAGGTGTCAGAATACACAGCGCATTGCAGTTTTGTTGCGTATGGGACTGCAGAGCCGAAGACCAGTCAGGGTTCCCATGCTGACCCGTGTCCACCGCCGAAAGCGCCAACATGAGCATCACAACTGGACCACGGAGCAATGGAAGAAGGTGGCCTGGTCTGATTAATCACATTTTCTTTTACATCACGTGGATGGCTGGGTGTGTGTGCGTTACTTACCTGAGGAACACATGGCACCAGGATGCTAGGCTGTTTTGGCAGCAAAAGGGAGACTAACACAACATTAGGTCATAATGTTATGTCTGATCGGTGTGTGTTGTGTGTGTGTGTGTGTATGTGTGTGAAAATGAGTTTAAAGCACTACAATGCATCACATTTTTTTAATAATATATATTCAAATAATATAAGGATTTTATTCCTACTAACAATATACTATTAATGTCACACCTCAAAGAAGCTATATAGTTGATATATATACACACACATATATTTTGTAAATTTATACATATTAATCTCATGCTTCATTAATTTTTCTGCACTGAAAAATGCTGGTCTCAGAGTTCTTTGGATGACCTGCTTCATTAATTAAAGCACATGAAATATTACTGCACAAACTAATAAAGAAAATATATGTATAAAGCTATTAAATATTCAATACCTTTAGAAAAAAATAGCAATATACATTTGCTAGCCACTGCTGGAATTCTCAGTGCTCCTAAATCAAAACAAACATACATTTGTTGAGTTTTTTTTGCCTCAAAACGAGACTTGCACCTCAAAATCACAACTTAAAATGACACCTGAAAAAGCTACAGCCTTTAAAAAATAATGAAATAAATAAAAATCACGCCTCAAGGCAGGTGTGATATCCTCAAAGGCTCAAAGTCGACTCTTGACAGACACTGATCCACTTGCAGCCAGGACACAAATCTCACAAAACCACGTTTTTAAACCACTCTTACCGCAGTACTAAAGTAGAGAGCTGGAGATACTTTGCTTTGTTGCTGTCAGTGAGTTGTAGCAGGGTTTAAAAAGTAGAAGGTGACTGTTCTGCACCATTGTGTGTGAATCATGCCCTTTAAAGGCCATGGTGAACCCTCTCTTTCAGTCTTAAAAGAAATGAACAGAAATTCATGGCTTTTCCCTCCATTTTCTTATTCCCTCATTCCAAGGAGAGGTGAAAGACCACAGGAGATCTGAGGGTCGTTTTGAAACCTCCAGATCATTTTCAGGCAGCTTGCGGGTGAGTAGACACACAAACACGCACACCATTCTGGCCTCTGAACCACAAACTCTTTCATCCGATTTCATGTTTTTTTTTTCCTCTGTCTCTCAGAAGTCTCATCGACCTCATCTGCACATACACACTTTTTTAAGTCTTAAACATACCTGAATGTTGGTATTGCCAAATGTTATTTTATTTCGGGTTTATCAATAAAAACTCATTGTTAGGAATTTGTTCAAATCCCTTGCCCTAAGTATGAGTGATAGTAATATTGATGCTTGCCTTAAGAAGCAACACTAATAAAACCCCAGATACTATCGGTCTAGCTGACGGAAAACGCACTGTCTAGGGGAAAGAGAGAATGACAGAGTGAGAGAAAAGGGGAGAAGGAAAAAATTGAAGGTTAAAGCTAAGTGTCTGGGTCATACAGAATGACATGACAACTGCAATAAATGTAAATAAAAGAGCTCTGTGTGGTAATTCAGTCCACTCGACGGAGGCACAACGCATAAATCAACCTCTCTCACACACACACATTTCGACACATATTTCTTTTTGCAGAAATCATTATTCACCGTAACACACACGTACATGTACCCACTTTGTCTAACATAAAAACTGGACAAAAACAAATGATACTATCAAAACAGTGCACATGAACTGCATGCAGTGTGTGAAACATTAACCATAACACTATAAAAATTTCCATCATACTTCAATTGTTCCCCCTCCATCTAAACTGTCAAAACTCGACCTAAATAAAATGTAGGCCAATGCAGTGTTTAACTGGCCTGAGGTGACAGACAAACTACTGAAGCCTGTTCACTCTTCATTTGTGTCCCAGGAAGTCACCGTGAGTGGCATATATCAGTGTTTTTTTTCATATTAGCATCACCATACAGGCTCCATCTACAATATATTAAGCTCTATTCAATTTCTTGTGATTACACCAGGCAAAGTTAGCTAGTTAAAGCAACACAATAATATGACTCATAAAAAAACCCTGTGTGGATTTGCTACCTTACAGAGGTAGCCCTTTACCTCATACTGAATGAAAGACCGCAGCGAACTGTACAAGGAAGCCACAACATATTCAACATAATTGGCAGAACTTATGAGCGTTGAATGAAATTGAACATTAAACATATAAATCAACACATACCTGTTTCTTCGTCAATGGTGAATCTTCCAAGACCACTGCCGTCACGTATGGAATACTGCACCTCGCCGTCCCTGCCTGTGTCTTCATCCCGTGCAGAGACCTGGAGCACAGAAGTCCCGATCCGAACACTTTCTTTTACCGATCCATTCATGGCGAAATTTGAGAAATATGGTGGATACAGGTTTTCGTTGACATCCACAACCTCCAGTTCAACGAAGCTAACCGACAGGAGCGAAACAGGTCGGCCTTTGTCCTTCGCTCGAACTGTTAGGTTGAAGAACTGTTGAGTTTCGTAATCCAGCTCCTTGGTAAGGCGAATGGCACCGCTAGTCTTGTCGACATCGAAACGGCCATCGTAGTCATTAGCGAGTGAGTATCGCACCTGCCCTCCAAGTCCCAGGTCAGGGTCTTGTGTGTCCAACCAGGCAATGACAGTGCCCACTGGTAGGTCTTCTAGTGCACGGGCACTGACGACACTTGGGATAAAGGCAGGTGGACAATCATTAACATCCTCGAGTGAGATTTTAAGTGTTGTTACAGAAAACTGTTGGGATGCTCGCTCTGCTCGATCTCGTGCTTCCACTTTTAATATGAAGAAGGGGACTAACTCTCGGTCCAGCTGACCTGCAACATACACAATCCCACTGGAGCTGTTAATGCCAAACTGTGATGTGCTGGTGAGTAGCGAATACTGAATCTCGCCATTGAGACCTTGATCTTTGTCAGTAGCTTCCACTTGAATGACTTCGGTACCAATAGGGGTGTTTTCGGGAATGCGGGCCTGGTAGCCACCATCTTGAAGAAATTGAGGTGCATTGTCATTTGCGTCTACTATGTAAACTGTAAGAAGCCGCCAGGTGGATTTCTGCGGTTGGCCTAAATCGTACAGTGTGATGTTCAGAAGGTAGCGGTCAGTCTTCTCACGGTCAAGAGGAAGGAAAATGCTTATTATACCATTCAGAACTCCAATAGTAAAACAACTGTCTGTGTTGCCATCAGCTATGGCGTATAAGATTTGTCCATTGAACCCCGTGTCTCCATCATAGGCTTTTACCTGAAACACACTCATACCAACTTCTACATCCTCACGCACAGTGATGTCCGTTGGGAAGGATTTGTCAAATTGAGGTGATTGACGGTTTACAGAGAACAGGTCGATAAAGCCCTCTTCTATTTTGGGTTTACTGCTAGCTTTGGATTTCTTTAGAAGTTTCTCGGCTAGTCGTTGGGCTACTTTTGTTTCAGTACAACTAAAGCTCTTGGGCGGTGTCTTCCCTTGCACTACTGATATGTTTACAAACATAGGATCAGAGAAGTGTTCCCCATCTGTGGCAGTAATTTTTAGACTGAAGGAGTTTTTGGGTGCCACAGTGTTGAGTGAGTGGTGTAAGGTCATGACACCAGAATCAGGATTTAAGTCAAAGTACCCTCGCTCATTCCCTGAGAGGATCTTGTATTTGACTAGCTCTAGCTCATCAATGTCTATGGCAGACATTGTGGCAATGACCTCACCTACCGGAAGGTCTCGAGAGATTACACCAACACAGGCCACTTTCTCAAATAGGGGTTTGTTATCATTAACATTCTCTAGGTGCACAGTGACGTTGACTTCACTTTCACGCCTATATGGGGAACCCCAGTCAGAAGCACGAACCACAAAACTAAAACTCTCTAGAGATGATTCAAAGTCCAGCTCCTGTGTTGTCGTGACTGCTCCGGTGAATTGCTGCACACTGAAAGGTAATGGTGTCAAGCTAGCCATGCTGTATGTAATGTACCCGTTTTCCCCATGGTCACCATCAGAAGCAGTCACCACAACAACAGTAGTGCCTACGGCGACACTCTCATTGACAAATACCTCGTAAGACTGTTGGGCAAATAAAGGTGCATTGTCATTGGCATCCTCAAGAATGACTCTAACCTTGACCCTAAGGTCACTGTCTACTTCTAAGACCTCTAGCACAAATACTTCCTGTTGGAGTTGGGTGAGCCAACGTGCCGTGCTGATGACGCCTGTTATGGTGTTGATACTGAAGAACCCTGAATCAGCAGATGGGGTCAGGATGTATTCAGCATCATCTGGCTCTGGCTGGAGTTTCACAGCCTCCACAACAGTTCCAGGAGGGGCAACTTCACTCAAGAGAACCTCGTATTCATCCTTTTGAAATTTGACTTCCATCGGGGCTGGTTGTGACAGTCGTAAGTGCACCATGTGCACAGCAGAGAACTTCTGAGGTGTTCCACGGTCCCGTGCCTGCAAGCTGATGTTTAGTCCAAATGGATAGCGGTCCCAGTCAAACTGCTCTGTTGCACGAAGGACAAACTCATTAGATCCTGTCTGACTAACTTCCTCATCCATCATTTCTTCACTTGGCATCTCTGTCCTTTCAATGCTGAAGAGCTCAAGAAGGTCCCCAGCCACAATGCTCACCGTCTCAATTTTTCCATTTGCCCCTTCGTCAAGATCCTCTACGGTGACCACAGCTATGACAGGGGACTTTTCAGTCCATACAGGTGATAATGTAACAACGCTAAGTGTGGGCACATGCTCATTAATCCGTTCTACATGAACAAACAGTTTGGCTGTACTGCTTACACCGTTATTCCCATAGAGCTTCATACCCCGGTCCACAGCCTGGATCTCAAGATCATAGCGGCTTTGAGTGTCAACATCCAGCTTCCCACTTAGAGAAACAACTCCACTTGTTGGGTGCACAGCGAACAGCTCCATTCGCTCCTTGAAAAAGTAATAGAATTCTCCATTTGATCCTATGTCTGCATCCGTGGCAGTGACCTGAGCTATGCTGGTGCGTAGGGGTGTGCTTTCTGCAATGGTAACCGAATATGTGGTAGGGGAGAAAAGTGGCCGAAGATCATTCATATCCAACACCTGCACACTAACTTTAGTCCAGGACTCTAGTGTATCCCCCTTAATGGAAGCTTTCACTGTCAACAAGTAGTTGTCCTGAACTTCACGGTTCAAGATGGCAGCATTCCCCCCTTTGGTTCGTATCCGCAGGAAGCAGAAATCACCCAGAGTGTATTCCTCGGCCTTGAAAAATCCTTCCTCGTCCCCAGAGGTGATGCGGTACCTCACCTCCCAGGAGTGATGCTGGAGAGGGACGCCCATGCGCACCTTGCTGGCGGCGTAGGTACGGGCAGCTGAGTTCTCGTAGACCGACGCATGGTACAGTGGTTGAGTAAACTGTAGGCGGGACCTTTCACCTTGGCAGTGGCCTGGAGGCAGAGAGAAGAACAGCCAGAGGGCCAATTGTAGGAGAATGGCCCATATGCCTGCCCAAAGGGCCATGCTCACTGCCATCCCATCACCAAACCCATCCTGAAGACAGAGGGAAAAAAAGAAAGAAAGGCATTAGGCAGAGCAGATGACATGGGAATACACAAGCTGACCTTTCATATCTAAAGTTCAGAGGTCACTAGGGATCAGTCAAAAAGATCAAACACAAGTAAAGGAAGTTGTGTAACGTAGAAAGGCTGGTGAAACCGCAAGCCAAATGACATCACTACCCAGGTCTGAAAATGGACACTGACACACAATTACATACTACAGAAAAACCAGGAGGATGCAATTCAGGAAAATTCACTTATACACACACACACTGCACAGAAGAGAGAAAAAAACAGCAGGAGAATGCAAGTCAGGAACAAAATAATTATAGAGAACGAAAAATCAAAAATACAACTCGTGACACACACACACACATTCATTATATGACATGGTTTTAAAAAAGCTCTTGAGAAAGGACAAAATGTTGTGGATTCAGCAATATACTGGTTATGATAAAGTGCTGCTGGAGAGGAAGTCTGTGTGTGTGTGGGTTTACTTAGCTATACTTATCTAACAAACTAGTCCCAAGAAGTTAGCTGAATCTGAAAGCCTTTTGGGACCTAAATTGGAAAAATGTAAATCAAATAAACACAATTTTTTGAATTCTAAAAATGTTAATGTTTTGGTTTAGGGTTAGTAAGTTATAATTAACTGAATACAATACCAAAACAATAACCGTCTAAGGTATGTTCTCGATTTGTATTGTTTGCGAGTTTGTGTTTGCAAGTAAGGCGTTTTGCATGCATGTATGTGTGTGTTGGTATGGTACATCAACTCTTGTTTTAGACACCGTTTGTTTAGTGTGTGCCCTGTGGGACAGTTAGGATGTGTTCCAGTCTACAAAAGTGCAACACTGACCTTACCATGCACACACATAGTGTCCAACTTTTGCCCACATAAAAACACACATGCACACACAAAATATACACACAAAGAATGGAGTTGCTGTGGTCAGCCCACACATGACTCAGCACACACACACACACACACACACACACACACACACACACACACACACACACACACACACACACATCCCTTTCCACCTCTAATGATATCTTACAGCACACTCACCAACTCAGTCCCACAAATTGGAAAAGACACACACACACACACACACACACACACACACACACACACACACACACACACACACACACACACACACACACACACACACACACACACACACACAGTACTCAAAATGCAGAGATCAGCTTATTTTATTTCTCTCGGTTTCTCTCTCTGTCACACTCTTTTTCTCTCTCTTTGTGTCCATATACACTGACAGACAGGCTGTCAGATTAAAACCAGCAGCCATTTTGGAGCAGTCAAGGTTCAGTACGCAAACATCATCTTGTCTCTCCTAAAGCCTTGTTTAGACTGACCAAATCTCAGGCTCAGCTGGCCGGAGACTTAACACAACACGATAAAAATGCATATCATAATCCCAACACAAACACCGCAGTGTATACTGTACACTTACACACTATCAAAACTACATGGCTAAAATAAAAAGTTATATACATTACTTTGATCATTTGTCGATAAATATTATTAATTATATTATTATAATTGTCATAACAATCATTAATATAACAATACAAATTTACAATGGCTTTTTAGCAGTAGCACTCAGAACTCCAATATGAACCTGAGAACTTTAATCAAACAATAAATGACATCATTAGAACTTTTATCAATATTTTACACAACCTTTATGTAACATTAGCTAAAAAGTTTAGAATGTTGCTACAACTAGGTGGGACAAGAACAAAAAACATTGCCAGCTGTTCTATCAGTACATGATATTGATCATCCACACACACACACACACACACACGCACGAAAACATACACTAATTAAATACAAAAAACACCACACATTATCAATAAAAGGCCATTATCCACATAAGCATAAAACATTATCAATACATAAAGCCATTATGACAACCATTGTCAATACAATTGCACACTAAAATAACTACATGACACATATTTCACGCAGTCACGCAAACACAACCAAAACATATGCACTGCGAGCCACGCTTTGCAAAATGCAGTGTTGAAACATTGATGAACTTGAGACCCATGTATGGCTCCTTCACATATGACAAATACATACTCTAAAGTAAAACAGCATTGGAAAGGCCATGCTTTGTGTTTTCTTTTCTAATGGAAAATGTTTGTAAGTGTGTTTATCTGCTGATATTTTGTTATCTGTAAACTGCACTATAATCCATTCACTGACAGCTCTGCATTTAAGAAAAGCCGCAGTGCTCCACTGCATCTGAATGTGTGTGCGTTACGTGACGACCAATCCAATATTCCGAGAAACAGAGGAAGTGATGTAGAGCAAAGCGCATTTCCATAACAGAGAGAATTCTAAATGACAAGTGTGTGTGTGTGTGTGTGTGTGTGTGTGTGTGAGATGTTCTGATATCTATAGGCCGAGGCATGATCCTTTCACTTCAGTTATGCGTTTAAGAAAAGCCGGACTGACGCACTCCTTCTAAATGCCTGTATGTGTATAAGTGCTGTCACAATACCAAAATTTCAGTAGTTGATACCAATGCCAGAAAAATTATATGACGTTTGGCCAATTCAAAATTTCAAATGATCATCATCCAAAAGGGTGTTTGTTTGTGTATACCGTGCATGTAACCGGTCCTACTCAACCCGCTCCGAGACACGCACAGCTTTTACATGCCTACATCCGTTACACTCACCCCCCTTAGCCTCACTCCCATCCGGGTCAACGGCACAAAATGTAAACCAAACGCTCTGAGTGGGATTCGAACCAGGGTCTCCAGTGTGGGAGGCAGGTGCTAACAAGGACGTTAAAGACAGCAGGCGCTAGTGCCAGTAGCTAACGTGCCTCGAGGCCAGGGGAGTGAGGTTTGGACAAACAGCTCTTACTGGCCTACGCCCATTACACTCATCCCCCCTAAACCTCACTCCCATCCGGGTCATGGCACCAAATGTAAACGGTGCCATTGCACCAGATGTATAATGTATATAGTGCTATAAAGGGCCAGTTAGCTCAGAGGCTAACCATACTAGATTTGCATTTTGACATTTTGAATAAAATACAAACATTACAATTCCAACAACAAAATCTGTTTGCTTAACTATAACAAGTCATCAGAAAAACGCAGGTAACATGAATGCCCACCTCTTGGGGTCCAAAAACACAGGATAGATGGTATGTTTAGCATGGAGTACTTATTAAAACCTTGTGTGTTAAAGGGCTTAGTCAGTCAATGACTTTATAGACAGTGTTTCTGCATGAAGATACGGACTCTGGTTTCAGACAGGCCTCTAAGGCACGATAACGTCACATTTAATGATCTAGATGATCTACAAATTCAAGTGAATTCAAATGATCTACAAATTCAAGTGAGCTTTAGATATAACCAAGTAAATATTTTATGACTATACAGTAATGCTTGTTTCTCAGTAGAAATGGAATCTGAAAAATAATGGACATTTATAAATGTATTTACTCTCAACTACGCCATTACACATTATTATTCTCTCCACCAACCCCCACTCTGAACACACGCAAAGGACGCATATGCTGCCTTCAAAAACTGACCAGATGAGGCCATATCTATAAAAAACGTTAAACATTAAGGCTGATATTACAGTCGGAGAGAACTCATTAGTACAGATAGCGCAGAAAGATATACAAGATCTAAAAAATATAAATTTAGCATCAACTTTGTTTCTAAATAATGGTGTTTTTGACATCCCTAGTGTATATTAGTGGTTTTGTGCTACTGTTTGTGTTGCTTTCATCTATATATGACAACAAATCCAATATTCTGTCACAGGGAGAGCAAATGGCCATTTCCATAACAGAGAGTTCTGATGAACTATGTGTGTGTGTGTGTGTGTGTGTGTGTGTGTGTGTGTGTGTGTGTGTGTGTGTGTGTGTGTGTGTGTGTGTGTGTGTGTGTGTGTGTGTGTGTGTGTGTGTGTGTGTGTGTGTGTGTGTGTGTGTGTGTGTGTGTGTGTGTGTGGTTGTTTTGGTGTCATTAATTGGAGCAGGATCTTTATTGCTGCTGGCATTGGTTTCTGTAAGCGTCCTGTCAGTCTGAGCCAAAGACCTCTGAACACACACATTCCCGCTTTCTTCGCACATGCTGTGGCTAAACGGACAGCACTAACAAGCACAGTGTGTGTGTGTGTGTGTGTGTGTGTGTGTGTGTGTGCGTGTGTGTGTGTGTGTGTGTTTGAGGGGACGTTTGTGATTTGAGGGGTCCCTCATGCAATCATGCGACCTGCAGAAGCAGAGCTAAACCCCTCAGAGAAAAAGTAAGCGAGAGAGAGAAGGACAGTGAGTTCAAAGCTACCAGTGAAGAGTGAATGTATTATGCATAAGACAAAGAAAGGCAGAACAAGTGTGCGTTTGTGCGAGAGAAAAGTTGTGCGATTCCCTCTTGTCCAGTCCGTTATTATGCATCACTGCAGAATGCAGAGTTAAGCTTGTGCTGTTTTGTGTTGTGAAATGTGTTGCATTCACTTCATGGTCATCCTTATTATCACTTTCCCTGGCATTGACAATCTGTTCCATCATTTGGGACACATCGCTTCCCTGTCATTGAGGAGGTTTTCGGGCAATCCGTGTTTTCACTGTTATACGGAAGGAGGGCGATGTCACACATCTTCTGAAATGGTACAGAATCTCCGGATCCAAAAACAAATGAGAAAGATGATCTGCGTAGACCAGAAGGAGCGGATAGAATACTGTTTACGCACAAGCTAACATGATTATCAAACATTAAACAGTATCAAAATGAGCACTGAGATCAGAAGAGTGTCGAGGCCGAGGCAAGGCCGAGACCAGAAGTGTTGAGTCCGAATTAGGACCAAGACCAGAAGAGAGTCGAGTCTGAGGCAAGACCGAGACCAGAAGTGTTGAGTCTGATTCAAGACCGAGACCAGAAGTGTTGAGCCCGAGTCAAGACCGAGACCGAGACCAGAAGAGTGTCGAGTCCGTGGCAAGACCGAGACCAGAAGTGTTGAGTCCGAATTAGGACGGAGACCATAAGAGAGTCGAGTCTGAGGCAAGACCAAGACCAGAAGTGTCGAGTCCGATTCAAGACCGAGACCAGAAGTGTTGAGCCCGAGTCAAGGCCGAGGCCGAGACCAGAAGAGTGTCGAGTCCGTGGCAAGACCGAGACCAGAAGTGTTGAGTCCGAATTAGGACGGAGACCATAAGAGAGTAGAGTCTGAGGCAAGACCGAGACCAGAAGTGTTGAGTCCGAATTAGGACGGAGACCATAAGAGAGTCGAGTCTGAGGTAAGACCAAGACCAGAAGTGTCGAGTCCGATTCAAGACCGAGACCAGAAGTGTTGAGTCCGAATTAGGACCGAGACCATAAGAGAGTCGAGTCTGAGGCAAGACCAAGACCAGAAGTGTTGAGTCCGAATTAGGACGGAGACCATAAGAAAGTCGAGTCTGAGGCAAGACCGAGACCAGAAGTGTTGAGTCCGAATTAGGACCGAGACCATAAGAGTGTCGAGTCTGAGGCAAGACCAAGACCAGAAGTGTTGAGTCCGAATTAGGACGGAGACCATAAGAGAGTCGAGTCTGAGGCAAGACCGAGACCAGAAGTGTTGAGTCCGATTCAAGACAGAGACTAGAATAGTATCGAGTCCAAGTCAAGACTAAGTCCACATGCTCCCAAGTCCATAGGACCACGGTCTTGGACATGGCCTTGAGTTCTTGTCGATCATTGAGTCTTTTCATGATCTTGGACTCTGGAGAATGTTGTTGTGTGGTGTTGTTTTCACTCGAACTCAACCCTCTTCTGGTCTCAGTCTTAACTTAGACTTGAATGAGCTGGTCTTGACAACAACACTGCATTGTGGTAAACACTTCACACTAGAAACTACAAATTCTCAAAGCATATGAAAACAACAACCTTCAAATGTGACCTGCTCTGAAACTACTTGCAGATTTTTTTCCACATAAACTCCAGAATCATACCCAATTTATCTACAAGATTCTCTTCAATTCAGCTTTTCAATTCAGCTTTCCAATTTGCAGTCTCGTAAAAAGGCCCTGCTATCTAGTATTAAACAATTAGCGGGACAGTGACTATCATTAGTTACAGGGTGTACATTGTTGCCTGTATGAATGAGCTTATGTCAAAACTCCTTTACTCCAGCATGAATTAATTGCCATTCGACTTTAATAACAGATGAGCCATGCAAATGTTCCTTCACACAGTTTTAAAAGTCTGCCCAAGTCAACATCTTTCACAATAACCTTTCTTTTCCTTTATAACTTGAGGTAAAAGTACTCTGAATAAGTCAATTTCCCAAGACCTTTTCTCAGTATAATGGCCGTCTCCGCTTCATGTTCTAAATGTATGTACAAATAAAGCTAAATAAAATAGCATCCATTACAAACAGACACTGAGATGGAAATATCAAAATGAAACCGGTGTGATACAAAATCTTCATGCTGTCTGAATCGCTTTTGTGCTACAGTTTTCAAAACGACACAGTTCCTGTCATCTGTATCTCTGTGTGAATAATAGGCACAGTGTGAACCAAACCCTGCTGACACTGAGGTGCGTGTGTGAACGCTCAAGGTTATATTAAACATCAATCAAGCCGAAGCATGCCGACACCACGTTTCTGTGTTCTAGTCCAGCGGTTATGTGTGTCACAGACACACCACTCCTAGTTAGCATGTAAAGCACCCTCGGTCCTTTAATATTTTACTTTGTGCCAACGATAAGATAGGGCCATTCTGTCACAGACACGAAAAACCTGCTTCAAATCAAAACACACAAGCCCAATAAAAAAAGATTTCAGAGTACAAATCTGCACTTCACAGAAACATGATTCCTGGTATAACTAGTATTTATTAATGAAGAGTAGGAGGATTAATATATTAAAGTTGTAAGACGCTAGTAAATATAGAACCTTAATGGAAGCCGTCAAGATTTCAAATTGAGTTGTGGATGAAAAACTTGCACTAATCAAATGAAACGCAGACAAGTTTTCAAGCTCTGTTGGTTGGAAATATAATGATATAGACATAGATGCACTCCGGGAGTTGTTATGGGTAGAAATGCGAAGTGCAGCTGGTACTGTATCATTGTTAGTGTTGAGGTACTCTATGCTGAAGTACAGAGCGTAATGCTGACACCAGCTCTGTGATTGCTTTTAAAAGTGTTGGTTGACTTGAGGAATACCTTTATCATTGAGCTTTTATTAGAACTTGTGTTTGGTTGTGTTGTGTTATTGTAGGCCTGTGACGATTGTGAATTTTGGATAAGGATTAGCTGTCATAGAAGTGATTGTGAATAACGATTTAGTGGTCTGTTTTGTAAAAAAAAAGAAAGAAAGCATAATACACAGTCATTTAAAGGGTTAGTTCACCCAAAAATGAAAATTCTGTCATCATTTACTCACCCTCAAGTTGTTCCAAACCTGTATGAGTTTCTTTGTTCTTCTGAACACAAAGCAAGATATTTGGAAAAATGTTTGTAACCAAGCAGAGAGAGCAACCATTGACTACCATTGTAGGAAAAAAAAATACTATGGTTGTCAATGGTTGCTCTCTCTGCTTTGTTACACACATTCTTCAAAATATCTTCTTTTGTGTTCAGCAGAACAAATAAACTCATACAGGTTTGGAACATCATGAGGGTGAGTAAATGATGACAGAATTTTCATTTTTGGGTGAACTAACCCTTTAAGTCATTTAATCATGTTTAACTTGGATTCATAATAAAAGATTTTAAAATCTTGCGCAAAATTTTGCAATAGTAGTAGTGGAAGTAGTAAATATTTAAAATATTAAAATGTTTTGGTAAAATTCAATCATGGTCTATACTTCCCATTTACCCTGGTGAAAATAAAATAATACAATAAAATAATAAAATAAAATAAATAAATAAAATAATAAAAAATATATAAAAAATAAAATAATATAAATAATTATGTATGACAGGCCTATGTTGAGTTGATCTGAGCTTTGTTGTGTGTTGTGAACAGTAGTAGTAGTAGTAGTAATAATAATAATAATAATAAAATATTATAATTTAAAATATTTTAATTTTTTGGTAAAATTCAATCTTGGTCTATACTTCCCATTTACCCTGGTGAAAAATAAAATAAAAAAATAAAATAAAATAATATAAAATAAAATAAAAAAATAAAATAAATAATATAATATAATATAAATAATTACGTATGGCAGGCCTATGTTGAGTTGATCTGAGCTTTGTTGTGTGTTGTGAACAGTAGTAGTAGTAGTAGTAATAATAATAATAATAATAATAATAATAATAATAATAATAATAATAATAATAATAATAATAAAATATATTTTAAAACATTTAAATTTTTTGGTAAAATTCAAACTTGGTCTATACTTCCCATTTACCCTGGTGAAAATAAAATAATAAATAAAATAAAAATAATATAATATATAAAATAAAATAATATATGAAATAAAATATATAAAATAAAATATAAACAATTAAATAAAATAAAAAATAAAAATAAAGCAATAATAAAAATAAAATAAAAATATAAACAAATAAAATAACATATATAATATAATATAAAAAATAAGATAACCTACACAATAATAAACAAAAAATAAAATATACACATTAACTTAAAATAAAATAACTTTTATTTAAATAATAATTATGTATGACAGGCCTATGTTGAGTTGATCTGAGCTTTGTTGTGTGTTGTGAACAGTGAGATTCTGTTGGATGTGATTAGATCTCTGTGTTGTTGTGAGTAGAAATCTGAGATTCAGTCACAAAGACAGTCCTCTACACACACACACACTCACACGTATGCATGAACCGACACCATAAATCTCTGTCTTACACGCCTGTACATCTTTCCTCTCCAGGAGTCAGCAAGTCCTTACACACTACTGTGGCTTACACCTGCACAAAAACCTCAGCGTGCCGCAGGAATAACAATACGTTCACTATCACACACTCGCACATAAACACACTTCACTTCTCCTGAGGTGAGACGACCTACTTCTCTCCTTTACAGCGCTGAGGCGATTGAGAGAGAGAGAGAGAACTGACAGAGAATCTTCCTTCTGACCAGAAATCCTCTGAGACGTGATCCTGAGGCGGTCAGGAGAGTTAGTTCATCACACACACACACACAGGGAAGGATAGCTCATATGCCGAACCCCCAGAGAGCATGTCAGCTCTGTAATGGAAGAACCGAGAGCGAAAAGACAGAGATGAGGAAAAAAGAGCATAATATAAAAGACAGAGAGAGAGAGAGAGAGAGAGAGAGAGAGAGAGAGATCCTGAACAGCTGCCAGGAACCGTCCAAACCGTCTTCCACTGTCCCAACAACAGAGTGACCACAGAAAGTTGTGTTGTGCATTATGGTGTTGGTCTGTTTTCTATTCTACCAAGTCCTCTATAATGTATCACTATTGTGTTTATTGTATGGAGCTGTTCTATTGTATTAAGTATGCTGTGCCGTTTTCCACTGTATTAATGCTCCATTTTGGTATTTTTAACAAAAACTATAACTATTAAAACATCTATTAAAACTATTTTTGTTTTTTAAACTAATGAAAAAAATAAAAAAATAAAAATGAAAATGAGAAAAGGCGCCTTGACAACTAAATGGAAATAAAATAAGTGAAAGCTGAAGTACTAAATCCAAGTTAAACATGAATATAGTGTTATATTTTACCAGTATATGTTTTTTATTATTTTATTTCATTTATTAATTTATGTGATTTTGGATTTTTGTATTGCTTATAATGTTCTTATTTTTTCTATCTTATATATTGTATATTTTATTTTATTAGTTTATATAATTTGTTTTTAATATTTTATTTCATTTAATTTGTTTTTTATTATTGCTTATTGTGATTTTTAATACATTTGTATAATTTACTTGACATTTTTTATTTAATATTGTTTTATTTTATTGTCACTAGTGTGAATGAAAAGTAGACCAAGACTTAAGTTGACCAAATACATTTTAAAATCACAATATTTTACCTGTAAATATGTGTAATATTAATATTATTATTTTTATTATTTTTATGCACGCCAAATATGTTAAAGCCCGTCACTATGAATACAAATTAAATTAGAATAAATGACTAAGATGACTGTGTGTACGCTAAAACAAAAATTTAATTAAAGCTAAAAAGATATATAAAAAACAAATAAAATGACAAAACGCACATAAAATGGATGGACATAAAATTATTAAGACTTTATCTAACATTGAATTGAAAACTGAAAATATAAAAATAAAAGATAATTAAAAATATTAAATACAACAATAGACGCCATTATTGCATTGTGGTTTCTTTTTGGTTGTTTTCCGTTATGTTGTACTAAGAGAGATAGTGGGATTGGTTTGAAGAAAAGAGTGAGAAGAGCACAGGGAACGAGGGAGCTGGTAAAGGAGGGGAGAAATGGTGTGGTGAGAGAAAATGAGAGCACAGGAAGGATCAGAATGTGACAATGAAAGAAAAAAAAAAAGAGCGAGAGATGACCGAGAATGAGAGCAGAGAAACCACAGAAGAGGGATCCAGAAAAAGAAAGCGGTACTATTTCTCTAAGCAGAAGCCGTATTTCTTTTTAATTTGCCCTGCTGTAAAGAAATATTACAGAATATATATTGCAGAAATCTCTGCTGCTGGAAAGAGGGAGAGAGAGAGAGAGAGAGAGAGAGAGAGAGAGAGAGAGAGAGAGAGAGAGAGAGAGAGACATGGAACAGTGTTTGACTGCATAAGCACGCTCAAACTCTCACTGGAGGAATTCTCCTTTTGTGTTTTTAATTGTGGTCACCAGAGGCCTCATTGGCTGTTATCACAGCTCTGCTTATTGGCTGACAAAACACTGTTGTGATTTGATTGGCCCCTTGAGAGACCCCGGCAACAGACCACGCCCACTTTCCGTTAGGAGCTTGTTATTATGCAGAATCTTCATGCTGTGAGATCAAAGTTGGCCTGCACATAAATTCCCAAGCAAATTTACCTTCCACACTTGTGTTTGTGTGCAATATTTACATCTTATATGCATTTCATTAGCATTTGCTTTTCGGAGCGCTGCCTTAAAATCAAGGATTTGCGTCTGGAAATTTGCCTAAAATGTGTCTGCGTTATAATGAGGTTAAAAAAAGCAGACTGTAATTTTCGTAATTAATAACTGCAAGCTGTTCTGTTTTTCCAGTTTCTCTCTACTTCTGCCTGTCAAATTATTCCACTCTATTTCTTAAAGAAAAATATTAATTTGGTGTAAAAATCATGCAAAAACATACTTAATATACAGCAGGTGTGGAACATTTGCGCCACTGTAGATGAAGAAAATACAATAATCAAGGTTTGAACTTGATTAATGTCATTCACCACTGCAGAGAGGGAACAAAAACTAGATATAAAGGTTTGTCAAGACAAACTTTGATGTTGGCTTGAGAAAGTTTAAAGAGGTTTTAAGGTCATGCAGTCCATCAAAAGGAAGGATAGACGGACGAACGGACAGATGGATGGATGGATAGATGGATGGAAGGATACACTGGATGGATGGAACAATGGACGGATGGATGGATGGATGAAAGGATAGCCAAAACAATGGATGGATGGAAGAATAGACAGATGGATGGATAGACAGAATAATGGATGGATGGAAGAATAGACAGATGGATGGATAGACAAAATAATGGATGGATGGAAGAATAGACAGATGGATGGATAGACAGAATAATGGATGGATGGAAGAATAGACAGATGGATGGATAGACAGAATAATGGATGGATGGAAGGATGGAAGGATAGACAGAGCAATGGATGGATGGAAGGATGGATGGATAGACAGAACAATGGATGGATGGATGAAAGGATAGACAAAACAAGGATGGATGGATGGATGAAAGGATAGACAAAACAATGGATGGATAGACAGAATAATGGATGCATGGATGGATGGACAATGGATGGATGGATGGATAAAAAGATAGACAGGTCAATGGATGGATGGATGGACAGATGGAAGGATAGACAGAACAATGGATGGATGGAAGGATAGACAGAATAATGGATGGATGGAATGATGGATAGACTGAACAATGGATGGATGGATGGATGGATGGACAATGGATGGATGGATGAAAGGATAGACAAAACAATGGATGGATGGATGGATGGATGGATGGAAGGATAGACAGAATAATGGATGGATGAAAGGACAGACAAAACAATGGATGGATGAAAGGATAGACAAAACAATGGATGGATGGAAGAATGGATGGATGGATGGATAGACAGAATAATGGATAGATGGATAGACAGGACAATGGATGGATGGATGAAAGGATATAAAAAACAATGGATGGATGGAAGGATATAAAGAATAATGGATGGATGGATGGACAATGGATGGATGGATAAAAGGATAGACAGGTCAATGTATGGATGGAGAGATGGAAGAATAGACGGAACAATGGATGGATGGAAGGATAGACCGAATAATGGATGGATGGAAGGAAGGATGGATAGACAGAATAATGGATGGATGGAATGATGGATAGGCTGAACAATGGATGGATGGATGGATGGATGGATGGATGGATGGATGGACAATGGATGGATGGATGAAAGGATAGACAAAACAATGGATGGATGGATGGATGGAAGGATAGACAGAATAATGGATGGATGGAAGGACAGACAAAACAATGGATGGATGAAAGGATAGACAAAACAATGGATGGATGGAAGAATGGATGGATGGATAGACAGAATAATGGATGGATGGATAGACAGGACAATGGATGGATGGATGAAAGGATAGAAAAAACAATGGATGGATGGAAGGATATACAGAATAATGGATGGATGGATGGACAATGGATGGATGGATAAAAGGATAGACAGGTCAATGGATGGATGGATGGATGGAACAATGGATGGATGGACAGATGGAAGAATAGACAGAACAATGGATGGATGGAAGGATAGACAGAATAATGGATGGATGGAAGGAAGGATGGATAGACAGAACAATGGATGGATGGATGAAAGGATAGACAAAACAATGGATGGATGGAAGGACAGACAGAACAATGGATGGATGGGTGGATTGATGGAAGGATAGACAAAACAATGGATGGATGGAAGGTAGGATAGACAGACAGATGGATCGATGGAACGGCAGATGGATGGATGATAGACAGATAGACAGATGGAAAGAAGGATAGACAAATGGATGGAAGGATGGATGGAACGGCAAATGGATGGAAGGATGGATGGAACGACAGATGGATGGATGGATGTAGTTCTCAATATGACTAGTTGCAAAGTTCCTAAAT